>NC_051154.1:287293619-287650286 GCF_013339745.2 Dermacentor silvarum
TCATTATAACGACAGGTGTTTAGATGTCCCAAACTTATGTGGAAAATACTACAGTTAAATCAGAAATATACTAAAGGTTGACCAAATATAATAAAGGTTGATTAGGTGACAAAAGGCTTTGACTTATCCAGCTGTAATGCTGTGCACCCCAGAGAGAAATGGGGAAGCTGGTGTCAGTAGAACAAAAGTGATGCATGCATTTCCGATGGTTCGAGGTCAAACAAGCACAGAGCCCTGCCTTAGGTCATGGGTCGACTAGGTCATGGTCATGGGTTTTAGTCCGATAAAAAAAGAAAGGCTCCATATAAAATGCAAAGTGCTTCCTTGAACGATTACAGACGTTCCCAATAAATTATTTGCTGAAGATCTATTACCTTGGTAAAAAAGTTGCAGTGGCTTAGCTCGGCTATGCCAGGATATACGTAGCGTTAGCAAAGGTTCACCTGATTATTCTTAGCTTTCCTGGTTGTCTCCTACGCTCAACCGCTAATTGCCAGGCAACTACTACGGGATCCGATGAGTCAAGCTTCTCCGTTCTTCTGCGCTGTTGAGCAGCATTTGCGCTCTCCTTCTCCGTGGCTATACCACACTGGCAAACGCCAGTCAGAAGCGCAGCGGCTCCAGCGCAGTGTCAGACGGCGACTGCACAGCGAGCGCGCGCCGGCGCCAGTGCGTCTACCACGGCTACGACGTCACTCCTCTGGAATGCGCAGACCGGCGGCGGTGAGTCACGCGCGGCGGCGGCGGAGTGCGCGAGAGGTGCCGGCTCCGGTGGCTCCGGTGCGCAAGCCGTGTGACATCACTGATCCTTGCGCATGCGCAGCACGGCTCTTGATGTGCCGCGCGAAACGGGCTTGGCTAGGCCAGTGTAGCTAACGCTACAAAATACAGCGTAGGATCAGTAACTTCACACTCAAGCCAAAATTGGCGTGCTGTCCATGATTTCCATTAAGGCTCAACGACTGAGGCAACACAGACGGACTAAGGGACCTTTCCTACGAGCGTTCTTTTGACATCAATTTATTTACTTCATCATTTATGTATTCCTCTTATTTCTTTTTTATTTGAAGGCCATCTGCAACATACCCCATACTGTGAAGATAGTAATTTTCGCCAACAATACAAATGTATTTTTTATAGTAGAAATTTGGAAGATTCCGAATTAAAATGTAATATACATATAGCTAAGCTAAGAGAACTATCACAATAGCTAGATGAAAATGAGTCATACCTAAATACAAGTAAAAAGAAATATGTCGTCTTCAGAGCTCGAAAATCGCATATCCATATCAGTTTCAACCTGCGTTTTAAAGACGCAGGGCTCAAAAAGACGAGCAGTCTAAAGTTCCTAGGTGTATTTTTTTCAGAAATATTTGTCGTGAAATGACCGCATATCCCCCCTCCAAATTATGCTATCTCGAACAATTGGCGCACTATGAAAAATAGGTTCTTTAATTCCAAACAGATTAAAGCCGGTTATATATCATGCATCAACTCAGTCCCATCTGCAATACTGCTTACTGATTTGGAGCTCCACAACGACAACCAATTTAAATAAACTAGAGGTTTCACAGAAGAGAGCTGTTCGTGCTCTTGAACGCATCCGCTTCAATTATACCACATCTCCATATATAATTATGTATAAATTAGTTCCACCAAATCTTTATACTGAGAAGCTCTCACTTTATATGTTCACGCGAATTATAAAGGAAACTTGTCAAATTTTGAGTCAATCTATCTTCAAACCATAGACCGCAACGTTCGTGTGATTAACACTAAACTACCTCAGATTCGAAATAATTAGGAAATGCAAAGCTTGAGGTATAAAATTCCTGAACTCCTAAATGAAAACAAGGAAATGTCAGACCTAATAAAGCAATCGCCTTCAATAAAATTTTATTAAAAATATGTAACCGGATATAGTTCGTTCGTGTGATGTGCGGTTTTCATGCGAGTTCTTTGTGTTTTTACGTTGTCAATGCTTATTCATGCCAGTTTGAGCCCAATGAATACTGTAGCGTTTTTATTGTAGGACATAGTGATGAACTATGTCTATTTTCGTTTCCTGATTCCTATGTTTGTTGCCGAATTCCTACTGTTGCAACTCGTTACGATAAGAACTGAAATAGCAGTGCTACAAATATGGTTAATTATGTTTTTTTTTAATTATTCGCCCAAACTGTGTTGCTTAAGGGCGTGATCATGCTGTTATTCTGGTTGTACATCGTTGTGCTTGTTTTTCTTAGGTTGCATGCAGTGTATCATTTTTTCTTGATCTTGCCTCATGAATTCCTCGTTGTTCAATCACCCCCTCTTTATTTCCTTTTCTCCTTATTCTTACGCTGTGTCGATGTTTGCTTCACTGGAGCGGAGATTGTACAGACGCCAGGACCTCAGTAAGGCGCATGCCAGCGCCTTTAGTCCTGACCCTTTGGGTTTTCGTTAAGAAAACTGGAGAATTCGTGAATAAATAAAAAATACTAGTTAGACTAGGGAGCACGCATGAGAGCCTTCTTGAAATAAGGGGATTTATATTATGTTCTTTTTTCATTCATGGATAAGAGACCAACCACTTCTGTAGCCCTGATACGAACAACAAAGAGATATGCTGTAGCCCTCGTTTGGCCAGACCAGAGTCTCGCCAAACGAGACCCTGGCACATATTCAACTTTGCAGCATCAAGCCATACCTGCCAACCCACCCCAACTTTCATAAATATCGGGCGAGGACTTGGCCAAGCAATCAGTGAAACTGATAGTTTCCCACACTTTATTAACCTCCACACTTCCAAAATATTGCCCACACGACATCCTGAAATATTGGGCGTTTCTAACAACTTTGGTTCCTTAGAGAGGTGCGGACGTATTTCAGATGCTGCCCTTTTCTCATCAATGATTTTGGACAGTTTATTTTGGCCCGACAGCTTTGTTCTAAAAGGCCCCGAAGGAAACTGGGCAACGTACCGCAGTCACTGTGGCAAGAGTGAGGGTGGGATGTCGGCTAGTCAAAGAAGATGGGCAGCTGATCCAGCTGGGCAACAAGCTCCTGGCGCCTCACCTCTTCAAGTTGCTGCAGCTAACCATGCAAGCACAAGATAGAAGCTCATGCATGACAGTTCACACGTAAGGCCTCCAGGAAAGTCTTGGTGGCAGCTTCAAGGTGCCATGTCGGCCCAGCCGGGACGCCTCAAGTGCGACTGACAAGATGAGCTCGCCTTCATTGCACCTAACCCTTAATGGGCCACTACACAGACAAGTTGAGTTGCACTAGTAAATTACCCTTCGACAAAGCAAAGAAAGCTACTCTTATCCTGAAAAGAGGCCGAAAAGGCCAAACTTAAATTTCTATACCGGCTCGCCCCGACATCATGGATTATGAAGCATTCTGCTCGGGCCTAGTTGGTTTTTTTTATTAGCAAATATGGATGATATCGTGACCTCTTAGGCAAGTTTTGAAAACATTTACTGCAGAACAGTCCAAATGGGAGACCATATTTTGAAATCTGATGTTACACAGGCATTGTGGCAATAACATTTCAGCGTAATATTCAAGAAATAAAAGTTTGGCCTTCATTTTTTCTTCTAGTCACCAACTATTTCATGCGAAATTAATGAGTATAGTAGTTTTTACTAATACAATTTGAAATCATTGACGCTTATTTGTAGGGGTCTCTGTAATCCCCAGGTTTTGCGAGTCTGAACAGAAGTCTTACTCAAGATTGTTTGAAGTCACCTATCAATATGCCCTCATTTGTTGAGCAGCATTTCAAGCTTTAATTATATCCAATAAGATCACCTATAGCCAAGCATGATTGCTCACAGTAGCCCCCACACATTCTATAAACATCAACATTCTATAAACAAGTTACACACAAAACAAACTTACCAACACTACACGCCTGTCTCATTCGGCACATTTTTTTTACATGGAAGAGAAAGAGAAACATTTATTTCTGTTAGGGTGGGGAATCTTCCTAGTGGGATGGAGACCATATTTCAGGGCCCCTTGGCTCGCTGGATCAGCTGCACGCTGCTCCTCCGGCCCTGAGCCGGTCAGCGCAGTCGCCCAGGAGGAAGGTGAGGGACTAGAGGGTAGCTAACCCGGAGGGTTAAAAAATGGACATTCCCAGGTGTATCGATAGTAGTGGGCTTGCTCGACAGTAGGGACCGCACAAGTTATATTTTTTGGGTTAAAAGAGGTCCAGCGTGGCAGGACAAAATGAAAGTAGTATACTTGCTCCTCTGATGCTGCTGCATTGGGCCATGCATCAAGTAGCAGCATATCAGACACTCAGCAAGCCAGAGTAAGTCGCAAAACATTATGATCCTTTGCTCCCATGTGACCACCCGTCACGACACATATACCTACTGGCAACTCCCCGATTCGTTACTTGTGCTGGCAACACTGTCCAAATAAACAAAAGGAACGTTCGATTCGCCTGTACCGCTTGAACCAGTTCACGAGGTGCTGCACCATGCCATTCGCTTCAGCGGTACAGCAATCGCACCCGCGGAACCACGCTGTTAGTTTCAAAAGGTGCAGGAAATGTGCAGGGGCTGGCTCATAATTTTGCTGCAGCCACTCTACTGACGGTTCCGACTTGGAGCAGGCATACAGATGCGACGCAGCAGCGCAGCAGACGACGTAGCACACGGGCGCGAGCGCCATTAAAACCCCGCTTACGCATGTCTGATGTGTCTACGCAAGTGTGGCGTGTATTTACGCCCCAGAAGCCGATTGTACCTGCAGTTCATGACTTCTCAAACTTACGCTCTGCGTCCACATTAGTCGGCAATTACATAACGCCTGCACCGTGTATGCACCTTGGCATTCGTTTCGAGTGTCGCACTGTGCATGCGCCGCGTAAATCGAGCGGCGCAATTTCGGCACTTATCGTGAACCACCGTGAAATGGTTCACAGTCTTGCAGGCGAATCGAACGGACCTAACGATGGCTACGACATCCAGGTTCGCAGTGGCTCTTTCCCTTGGTGCTTCGTTCACGTTTCTCGTTTGCGGCGCCGAATGGAGCTGTTTCGTCGAAGCCGAAAAAGTTGTTGCTGCCGACCACCTTATTCAGACCTGTCTCAAGGATTTCTGCGACGAAACCAAGAAAATTGTTGCGCTGAGCGTACAAACCTCTCAGTTGGAATGGACATCTTATACCCGTGCCACACGGGCAAAGTAAAGTACACTTTGAGCGAGTTCACTTCGCGGTTAGTGTCATTCGCAGGCTGCCACACGGGAACTCTTAGTGACACTCACGGCAGAGCGCACTCGCCGGCGAGTGTGTTCGGCGAACTCACTGTAGCCTCGTTAGCAATGCTTAGAAGATACATAAAGTGATATTGAAAGAAGAGTCAGGAGTAATATCTAATAAGCTTGTTTTAAATTGTTAGCGTTACAAGATAATAAAATGTCCCACACCGCAAAAAAACAGCAAGAACAGCAAAAAAAAAACTAGTCTCGCTCTCGGGCTGTTCACGACCACGCCGGATAATGACTGCGCAGTTGTTTGGCGGATCGACTCGTTTTGACTGTTGCTGGTTGTGGGGAAAGGACAAAATATATATATATATATATATATATATATATATATTACGTGTACTCCGCGACTTGTGGACTCAGTAGAAGTGCATACGGAAGTGAAGAAGATGAGCTGAGGGCAGGTGGCACGGGAGCTCGAAGAAAAAAGAACAAAACGAAGAAAAAGAAGCGCTACGTGGCGAACGTGCGCAGGAGCTCGAGCGGCGAAGCCACGGTGGCAGCAGATCGGGTGCGACGCTCGGGAAGAAGAGCTCGGGCCGTGGTTCCTGCTGCGGCCCAGTGACCAAGGCCTGCCTATCCGGGCCAGATGCGGAGGCCTGTTCCGGGACCAAGGACGAGGCCTGCTGAGCGGCTCCTGCCAGGGCGCAGTTGCTGAGGGCTGTTCTCGGTCGAGGCCTACCGAGGTGCTGTCCACGTGGGCCGACCCTGGGTCGCGGTCCTCGTGAGTTGCGGCTGGACAACGCAGTGTTGTCCTCAACATAGCCAGGCGCCGCACACGGTAGCGCAGCCGTGTGCCGGCGACGGTTCCAGTAGCAGCAACCGTGCCACCTCTGCCTCGGCTCGCCTCGGCGACCGTACCGCGGCAACGACAAGCGAGTCGATCGTCACGACCGAAACCGTGAGATGGTTTTTCGGAACTCTTGACGCGCCGAACGGTGGTGTAGGACTGAGCGTCGCGTACATCAGTGTGCGCGTGAAACTCCTCTGTGACATTGTTTTCTTTTCTTTTCATTTCCTTTCCTTGCCTATCGTGTGTTTGAAAGAAAAGCATTTTTTTGCCTACTAGCGTTTCTTGCGCGTTTTTCTCGTCTTAAGACACACAAACAAGTGACGAACGTCCATAGTCATCACAATTTCTGGCGTCCGTGACAGGACGAAGCTCTCTTTCTATCTTAGAGCCTCACGTTGTTTGTGTGCAGTAGAGGAGAATGGGCGAGAAGAGAACGCTAGTGGAGCTAGGGAAGGAGATGGGGCTGAGTGGAGAGGCGTTAGGGGCATGGGTGAGCCCTGAGCAGAAGGAAATGAGGGACCAAAGAGCGAAAGAACGAGAAGAGGCGCACATAACATCACAGGCAGATCATGAGCGGGAGCTAGTTCGCATGGAGGCTGAACGAGTCCTCCTTGAGGAGCGACGTCGAGCTGCAGAGGCGCAGCGTCCGAATGTGAGTTCTCTAGGCGACGGCACAGGTGGTGGTCAGAGTTGTCGCAGCCTGCACAAGATGATTCCGCCCTATATAATGAGGGTAGAGATGAATTAGATGCCTACGTACAGAGATTTGAGAGGGTGGCCACAAGCCAAGGTTGGCCAACAGACAAGTGGGCCTTGTCGCTAAGTTTGTGTCTCACGGGAGAAGCATTATCGGTGGTAGGACGCATGTCTGCTGAAGACTCTAGACTACGCAAAGCTGAAGCAGACGCTGTTACAGCGGTTCCGTTACACAGAACAGGGATACCGCGTGAAGTTTCGGGATGCCCGGCCCGAAAATGCTGAGACAGGACGAAAGTTCGCAGGGTGCTTCTTGGGATACTTCGACCATTGGCAAGAGCTAGCGAAGAGGTCGAAGACTTATGAAGCTCTACGAGACAAGATGGTGTCCTAACAGTTTATAAAACGGTGCGACGAGAAGTTGGCTATCTTTCTGAAGGAAAGAGGATGTCGTAATCTGGACACGCTGGCAACGACGGCAGACCAGTACTTGGAAGCCCAGGGAATCGTGAATCTCGCTAAGGGTAAAGAAGAAAAAGGGAAGACTATGGTCACTGGTAAAGTGGGCACTACAAACGAAACCAAAGAAAAACTGTTTTGTTTTCTGTGCAACAGGCAGGGCCACGGAGCTGCGGATTGCTGGACTAAATCCCGAGCACCGAAGTCGCCACAGTCTTGGACGCGCAAGAAGACAGGACGCAGATCCGATAGTGGCCCCTCTGACTCTGGAAAACGAGGGGAAGCATCATGCTCTCTCTTAGGATCCGAGAAAGCGCAGCATGAAGAGTTAGTGGAACCGGGACGTGATAAGAAAAGGTTAACCCAGAGTCATGACATTTGCGACTGTACACAAAGCAATGCGACTTGTGATGGCGGATCGAAGCAAATGCCGACAGCAAAGGGCTACCTGGAAGGAAAATTAGTTACGATATTACGGGATACCGGATGCAATACAGTTGTGGTGAAACGGTCGTTGGTTCCCGACTCCAAACTAACTGGTAGCATCCGCACTATCCGCTTATTGCATCAGTCTACGAAGAGTTTACCAGAAGCAGATGTGTGTATTGATTCTCCGTTTTTCAAGGGACAGGTTCTTGCTGTTTGCATGGAGAACCCTTTATATGAAGTTGTGCTAGGCAACGTTACCGGAGTAATTTCAGATACACCCCATATCTCGAAGCCGGCACAGCGACCTCGGTCCGCACTGGTCCAGACGGATCAGGTTACCCATCAAGACAAAAGTGAACGCATAATTAACTTCACCGAATAGAGGACGGAAAGATAATGTGTCAGCAGCTGTAGGAAAAGAAGACAAGCAACAAAGAGAACTGTCAGTTCCATGGATTAACCCATTGGACATCAGCCCGAAAGAGCTGCGGAAATTACAGAGCACCGATCCCACGCTAGAAACTTGTTTCGCAGTGTTGGGGAAGAAAACCACATCCAAGAAATCAGCAGTCATAGAGTTTGTGCTGATACGTGATGCTCTCTTCCGGCGATACCACACTGTAGAACGGCGAGACTTGGAGCAACTTGTGGTCCCCAAGGATCTCCGGAACACAGTGATGAAAATGGCACATGAAAGTCTTCTGTCTGGTCATCAGGGGCAAAGACGGAGTGCAGACCATGTCCTTGAAGAATTTTATTGGCCCGGTGCACAGGCGGTGTGACACGTTTTGTAAAGTCGTGTGACATATGTCAAAGGACAGTACCAAAACACTTCGTTGGTCCAATCCCTTTGGGGAATATGCCCATCATTGACACACCATTTCAACGGGTCGCCGTCGACATTATTGGCCCCCTGTCCACAACTTCAGCTAAGGGAAACAGATACGTGCTAACGATGGTGGACTTTGCTACGCGTTATCCGGACGCGGTAGCACTGCCGAGCATTGAGACCGAGCGGGTAGCAGAAGCACTGTTAGAAATGTTTTCCCGGGTTGGAGTCCCACGAGAAATAGTGAGCGACCGTGGAAAGTCGTTCACATCCAACCTTATGCAAGATATCGGGCGACTACTTTCATTTCGTCAACTTCCTACAACTCCCTATCATCCCATGGCAAACGGACTGGTGGAAAGGTTTCAATGGAACTCTTAAACAAATGGTCCGCCGCATGTGCCAAGAATGCCCTAAACAATGGGATAGATACCTGGTTCCCTTGCTTTTCGCAATCCGTGAAGTTCCCCAAGCAAGCCTTGGATTCTCTCCATTAGACCTTCTTTACGGTCGATTCGTCCGGGGACCGATGTCCATTCTGAAGGAACTGTGGACAGGCGATAACGTCGACGCGGAAACGAAGACAACTTATGGATACGTTGTAGAGCTCCAAGAGCGCCTGCAAAACACCTGCAAGGTAGCCCATGAAGAACTACAGAAGGCCAAAGTCACACAAAAGAAGTATTACGATAAAAAAACAAGAGTTCAACAACTATCGACAGGCGACAAGGTATTGTTGCTCCTACCATCAGATAGAAACAAGCTGATTCTGACATGGAAGGGGCCTTTCACAGTCACCGAGAAACGTAATGAATATGACTATTTGGTAGACCTTGGAGGTCAAATGAGCTTATTTCATATCAACGTCCTAAAGAAATACGAGGAAAGGGAGTACACGGCTGACGTCTTGCAACACGCCACGGTTGTTGTTCAAACGGACACCGCACACGAGCAAGAAATACCTTTTCTTGGTCTACACAAACGGGAAACAACCAAGAAGCGAGGTCAGGACAGGGTCACGTGGGAAGAATGTCAGCAACAAGCTTTTGAAACGTTGCGACGCCTGCTATCGTCTAGTCCGGTTGTACGATCACCGGACTTACAAGAGCCCTTCATATTGCGCACGGACGCATCTTCTTCCAGTGTTGACGCCGTCTTACTGCAGCGTCACGACGGGGTGCTACATTCAGTAGCCTATGCCAGCCGTAAACTCTTCGCACGGGAAACGCGCTACTCAGCTATCGAGAGAGAAGCCCTGGCACTTGTGTGGGCTATTCAAAAGTTTCATGTGTACCTCTACGGCACGCGTTTCGTGCTGCAAACGGACCACCAGCCTCTCGCTTACATAAACGCTGCCAAACATATGAATAGCCGAGTGCTCCGCTGGAGTATCTTGCTCACCGAATACGACTTCGTGGTTGAATACATTAAGGGCGCCGAAAACATAGGTGCCGACTACCTCAGTCGCGTTTGACTTCTGGACTTTTCATCCTTTTCGGTTCATCGTTTATAAATGAACTCATTTGCGTATTTTTTTTTCTAAAAGTTGTTTTTTTTAACAACTTTCTTGAGCGGGGGAATTTGTGGGGAAAGCACACAATATTTATATATATATATATATATATATATATATATATATTACGTGTACTCCGCGACTTGTGGACTCAGCAGAAGTGCATACCGAAGTGAAGAAGACGAGCGGAGGGCAGGTGGCACGGGAGCTGGAAGAAAAAAGGTGCAGTGGCTTAGCTCGGCTATGCCAGGATATACGTAGCGTTAGCAAAGGTTCAGCTGATTATTCTTAAGATTATTCTTAAGATAAGATTATTCTTATGAGTCAAGCTTCTCCGTTCTTCTGCGCTGTTGAGCAGCATTTGCGCTCTCCTTCTCCGTGGCTATACCACACTGGCAAACGCCAGTCAGAAGCGCAGCGGCTCCAACGCAGTGTCAGACGGCGACTCCACAGCGAGCGCGCGCCGGCGCCAGTGCATCTACCACGGCTACGACGTCACTCCTCTGGAATGCGCAGACCGGCGGCGGTGAGTCGCCTACTTCTGCAGCCCTCCCTTAAGGGCTGCAGAAGTAGGCGTCTCTTTCCTCCTCTACAATCACCATATATGTAGAGTAAACGTACCTTCTTCCGACGCGCGAAAGGCCGTGGGGGAGGGGGGGGAGGGGGAGGGAAGGGAGGCGACGTTTAGCTGCGGCACCAAGTGCCTATTTATATCAGAGGCTCCGGCAACAGTCACCAACGCCGCACGCATTTTGAGCGAACGCGGGCAAAACGCCGATGGCGTCCAGAACAGTTCTGCGTGTTGCCGGTGCTGCTGCATGTCCCAGTTTATACAGCTGATAAATCTGCTATCATTACTCCGTATAGCTCTCTTCAAATTTGCTATCGCAATTGATGCTTCGCCTTTCAGGTGAAACTGCGACATTTTTTTATGCTAACGAGAACATGAATGACAAGAAAGAGAAATATTAGTCTTTCGAGGGAAGTTCTAGATTCTAGAGAGGGTAGATTGGCAATTTTGTTAAGTTCTGAGGGGGAGCCATGACGCCGATACTTATTATAAAAAAAAACCTTAAAGCGAGGCGTTGAATTTTATAAAGTTCAGATTTATTCGTTACCGTGGAAGGGTCCCATATTATTTTGACATACTCCAAGATTGGTCTAATTAACGTTTTGTATGCCGAAATTTTTATTTCAGGAGTTGCGCTCTGAATGCGTCTTCTTAAGCACCATAGTGCATTGCGTGACTTGGTACACACGCCATCGATATGAACATTCCATTTTAAGTCGGACGAAATAGGAACACCAAGATATTTATGAGTGGAAACCCTTGTTAAGGAAGCGTTATCAATGGAGTATGTATGAAACAGAGGTATCTTTTTTTCTCGTAACCGTCATGACAACAGTTTTTTCTGTGTTTAATACCATTTGTCATGTGTCACACCAGGTTTTAATATTTTGCAAGTTTAATTCAAGAAGAGCCTGGTCAACGAGATTTTCTACCTTGTTATACAAGGCACAATTGTCTGCGAACCGGCGAATGGGTACTATGAAATTATTGGGCATATCATTAATGAAAATTTAAAAAAAGGAGCGGACCCAAAACGCTACCCTGGGGGGTACACCGGATAGTAACACTGAGGGATCAGAGCGACAGTTTTCAAGCACGACATACTGTTCTCTGTTGGAGAGATAGGATGAAAACCATTTAGGGATCATTGGATTTTTGAAAATTTTATCAATCTTTATGAGCAATTTAGAGTGGGAAACTTTATCGAAGGCTTTGGAGAAGTCAAGGAATACTATGTCTACTTGCTTGCGTTAGTTCAAGGCGCTTGCTAGATCATGTGTTAATTCAACCAACTGAGTTATTGTCGAGTGCTGCTTCCGGAAACCATGTTGGCAGCGATCTAGGATATTGAAATCAGCGAGGTATATGGATAATTGTTTGGAGACAATATTTACTCTAGTAATTTGGCACATGTACTAATTAATAAAATAGGTCTATATATAGTTATTAACATCCAACTTATTACCACTTTTGTGAATCGGAGCAATTTTCGCACACTTCCAAGCAGATGGGAAGCAGCCAGTAGAAATTGAAGACCGATAGATAACTTTGAGGTATTTAGCGGTCCACTCTTCATATCTATACAAAAACTCATTAGGAATCTTATCGGGCCCTGGACACTTTTTGCTATCAATGTTCACTATGAGATTTAATACACCCTGTTCATTTATTTCAATGTCATTCCTACGGGGGTTGATTGGTAACTTTGTCAAAATTCTGTGAGGAGCAATAATCTTTAGTATAAACGGTAGAAAAATAACTGTTAAGAGACTGAGCTCTATCTAAAGTATTATCCTTAGTCAGTGCGAGGCGAGGGGTTTACATATCTCCAGAATTTACTAGGAGCATTTTTGAGGAATTATACCAAGGTAGTGTTGAAGAAGTTAGATTTTGAATCTTTGATAAGTTCCTTCAATTCCTGGCTGATATTCTTGATAACATTAATGGAATGTGGGCTACCAGACTGTGCAAGCACCGACGCCTTCGCTTTAATCTTCTTTTTGCATGAATAATGTCTCTGGTTATGCATGGATTTCTTTTTCTAGTGTTCTTAAGACGACGCGGAACATAGAAATGTATGCAACGTTGAACCACGTTGAAAAACGATCCCAGAGTTTGTCAACGCTCTCACCAGAACGGTACAGAGTAATGAAGTGTTCAAATGATAAGGCAAGGTGATCTAGTATGCATACATCATTAGCATCTTTAAAATTCTGGATCAACTTTCGCAAGTGGTCCTCCGAGATCCTTGCATCAAGCCTAAAACATGTGATACCCATTCTGCAGTCACACATTCTATCCTCAACCGAGCAGCTAGAAAGATAGGGACGTAACGGCTCAGAAAGAAATACAAGATCAAGGATTGAGGAAGTATCCGCACACACCCTAGTATGTTCTGAGACAGGAGGAGGAATAAACTTTATTTAGAGAAATGAGCAGACGATAAAATCGTCCGAGGTGGGTGGCGTCCCTCGTCCATCATGCCATGGGCCTGAGCCGATAGCTTGGCCCTACTCACCAGGCGATGCTGGTCTTCAGGGCTCGGGCTTGTCAGCTGGGCCTCCCACTGCTCGACGGTTGGTCCGGTGATGGGGGGTGTCGATGGGTTTTGTTGACATTTCTATACCATGTGGTAGAGGGTATTGGGCGCAGAGCAGAAGGCGCATTTGTGAGTATAGCTCGTAGGATACATGGCGTGTAGCAGGGTGCCGTGCTGGAATGTGCCGGTCTGTAGTTTGCGGAAGATCACTGCCTCTTCTCTTGTTAACTTGGGATGCGGGGGTGGGTAGATCCTCCTGCCCAGTCTGCAATGACTGAGGATATCGGCGTATCTTTTCGGGTCGCTATCATGTTGGTATTCCGGTGCTCGTGAACCAGGTGGGATAGCCCGGAGAATGTGATCTCGGGCAGCAGCGTTAGCCGCTACATTACCCGGCAGGGACTCATGTCCCGGGGCCCAGACAATGTACAGTTCTTGAAAATTGTTTAGTTTTTCGAGGATGCTCAGGGTTTGTTTGGAAATGAGGCCCTTTTGGTAATTTCTGCACGCTGTTTGTGAGTCCGTAATGACTGTGATGTGATCTTCCTCTCGCTTGCCCGTAGTGGCTGCCAGGGCTATCGCCGTTTCTTCCGCGCAGTCGATGTCAGGAGTGCTTACCGAGGCTGCTGCTACCTCTTGTCCTTGGCCGTTGATCACGCTGATAGCGTGGGCCGCTCTCTTCATGTACTTTGCCGCGTCGGTGTATCTGACTTCTCCTTGTTTTGATCCTTCGTAGGCCTTACGTAGAGCTTGCACTCTCGCTCGCCTCCTTTCTCTGTTGTATGCAGGGTGCATGTTTCTCAGGATGCTGGCCACCGTGATCTTCTCCCTCAGGGGTAGAGGAACCCGCTGTTTTCTGGACACATATTCGACTGAGTAGCCCATTATTATTAGGGTGTCCCTGCCCGTGCTGGTGAGCTTGAATCACTCTATCTGGCTCGTCTTGTGTGCCTCTGCTAGTTCCTCCCAAGTATTGTGGATGCCCAGGCTGAGTAGCTTCTCCGGCGATGTTGTCGGTGGAAACCCCAGTGCCAGCTTGTATGTCTTTCGTGTTAGGGTGTTAAATTTGTCTCTCTCGCTGTTCTTGAGACCCAGGTACGGGATGCCGTGACTCTGCTGATTATCAGGGCTTGTATTAATCTGATTGTGTCCTGCTTTTTCAGGCCGTGCTTTTTGTTAGTCACTCTTCGCACCAAGTGCGCGACTTGGGTAACTGTCGCTTGCAGCTTTTTAATGGCGGCGAGACCGGCACCGTCCTTCTGGAAAGTGAGGCCCAGAATACGGAGTACGTCCACCTTGGGTATGTTGACCCCATGTAGGGTCAACGTTGGGTCCGGTGTCTCCTGCGAAGGCCGCCCTCTTGCCCTCTTTTTGAGGATGAGGAACTCCGACTTTTCCGGCGCGCATGAAAGACCGCAGCGGTGTAGATAATGCTCGGTCCTGTCGATGGTTTCCTGCAGGGCGTCTTGTTGTTCGCCCACCGATCCCGTGCACGTCCATATGGTCCGGTCGTCTGCATACATTGCGTCACGGATACCCCTGATGTTCTCCAAGAGGTTCGGCAATCCCCTCATCGCTATATTAAACAGCAACGGGGAGATCACCGACCCCTGGGGGGTTCCCCTCTGCGGTATTTCGAACTTCTCGGTCCTGAGGTTCCCCCGGCCTATGGTCGCCGTTCTACCCGTCAGGAAGTCCCAGACGTAGTTGCATGTCCGCCGTCCGCAGTTGGTATGCTGTAGGCTATTTAGCACTGCTTCGTGTGAGACGTTGTCGAAGGCTCCCTTCACGTCGAGTGCCAGCATGGCACTCTCGTGGCATGTGCTGAGGCCGTCGATGACTTCTTTTTGCTGAAGTAGAATGTCCTGGGCGGAGAGGTTTGGTCGGAAACCGAACATAGTGTTCGGCAGGTGTCCCCCTTCTTCCAGGTAGGGCGAGAGTCGATTGTGGACCATGTGCTCGAAGAGTTTTCCCACGCACGACGTGAGAGAGATCGGGCGCAGGTTCTGTATCTTGACGGGCTTGCCGGGTTTCGGGATCATCGTTACGTCCGCGTGCTTCCAGGAAGCCGGTATACTGCCGGTCTACCAGCTTTCATTGATATATTTTAGTAAACTCTCCGTCGCCCCGTCGTCCAGGTTACGGAGGGTCTTGTTAATTTTATCCCTGCCGGGCGTCGTGTTTCTCGTAAGATTTTTTAAGGCTGCCACGATCTCCGACTTGGTGAAAGGTTGGTCTAGATCCGGATTGGGTTCCCCCTCGTACTCCGGGTGAATGACTGGCTGCGCCTTCCGTTGTTGTTCGTCTCCGAGGTATTTCCCGGTGATGGCTTCGAGCACTTCTTCCTCGGTGCCCTGGAAGTTGTGTATAAGTCTTTGTACGTGTTGCCCCGTGACAGTCTTTGATTCCGTCTTCTACAGAAGGGTCTTTGGAATGACCCAGGTCTGTCGGTTGCTAAGGGTTCCTTGTAATTGGTCGCACACTTGATTCCAGTTCTGACGTCCGAGTTTTTCAGCATACTCCTCGGCCTGCCGTGAGACTGCAGCAATGCGGATCTTGAGTTTGCGGTTTCTCTTCTGCTTCTTCCATCTCTTCAAAAGTCCTGAGACAATCTGGGATAAATTAAAGCAGAAGGTCAAATTAAGCAGTTCTTCACAGGACCGAGGTTCAGAGTAGCCAGGATCCAGCGTTACCCAATTAATCCCATGTAAATTAAAGTCGCCAATCAAGCATATATTATCTGCGTGGCAAAAACTTTCTTCCATAAATGCTCTAAGGTTTCCCATTACGCTGTCGGTTGGGCCAGGAGGTATGCAAAATACACCAACGCAAAGTGAACGGTTTGGAAGTTTTACTTTAATCCAGAGAGCTTCGATATGTCTGAAATCCGGCAGAACTGTGTGCGTAATAGAATTTTTTACAAGTAATCCTACTTGTAAAGTAATCCTCCTCTGCTGCATCGGTCCTTTCTCAAAAGAGTGTAACCGCTGGGAGTAACCTCAGCGTCAGAAATGTTATTGTGGAGCCATGTTTCCATAATGCCAACAATATCTGGCTCATGCTCGAGTAGGATACTTTCTAACACATCTAATTTATTCAGTATGCTGCAGCCTTAAGATTTCTGATCTTGAAACATGCAAGGTCGTTTGGTTGAAATCACGCATCCCTGCACATTGAGGAATCCGAGCATGCGTACCGTCTATGATTTACGTCATCCCAAGCGTGTACGGTGTTATTAATTTTTATCTTATCAAAGATGAGCTTAACTCTAGCACCCCTCTTTTTTTCCTCGACTGCTGAGTTCCAAAGGCTTTTGCGCGCGCTATTGGGCACGGTGGGCACGGGGAAGCGGCAGCCATGCAGTCGCTCATAAACCCGATCTTGCTTTTTGCGCAGTTTATCGCCCGGTTTGGCACGTGGCAACAACCAACGGATCGAGCGATTGTCGGCTGTTCATCCACACTGTTGCTGACGGCCCCGATCTTCAATAATGCGTCCTCATGTGATCAGCCCTGCTTTAACGGTGGAATCCCTTCCACGTTCAGCTGGTCGACAACACTGTTGGCGACTGCAGCGACACGGGAGGATATAAGGACCTTGGAATTCCTATGCCCCTTCAGTGGGCACGGTGGAGCGGCAGCCATGCAGTCGCTCATAAACCCGATCTTGCTTTTTGTGCAGTTTATCGCCCGGTTTGGCACGTGGCAACAACCAACGGATCCAGCGATTGTCGGCTGTTCATCCACACTGTTGCTGACGGCCCCGACCTTCAATAATGCGTCCTCATGTGATCAGCCCTGCTTTAACGGTGGCATCCCTTCCACGTTCAGCTGGTCGACAACACTGTTGGCGACTGCAGCGACACGGGAGGATATAAGGACCTTGGAATTCCTATGCCCCTTCAGTGGGCACGGTGGAGCGGCAGCCATGCAGTCGCTCATAAACCCGATCTTGCTTTTTGTGCAGTTTATCGCCCGGTTTGGCACGTGGCAACAACCAACGGATCCAGCGATTGTCGGCTGTTCATCCACACTGTTGCTGACGGCCCCGATCTTCAATAATGCGTCCTCATGTGATCAGCCCTGCTTTAACGGTGGCATCCCTTCCACGTTCAGCTGGTCGACAACACTGTTGGCGACTGCAGCGACACGGGAGGATATAAGGACCTTGGAATTCCTCTGCCCCTTCAGTGGGCACGGTGGAGCGGCAGCCATGCAGTCGCTCATAAACCCGATCTTGCTTTTTGTGCAGTTTATCGCCCGGTTTGGCACGTATCAACAACCAACGGATCCAGCGATTGTCGGCTGTTCATCCACACTGTTGCTGACGGCCCCGATCTTCAATAATGCGTCCTCATGTGATCAGCCCTGCTTTAACGGTGGCATCCCTTCCACGTTCAGCTGGTCGACAACACTGTTGGCGACTGCAGCGACACGGGAGGATATAAGGACCTTGGAATTCCTATGCCCCTTCAGTGGGCACGGTGGAGCGGCAGCCATGCAGTCGCTCATAAACCCGATCTTGCTTTTAGTGCAGGTTAGTAAACCTCCTTCTCTCTACTGTAAGCGGACTAGCAACGTCTGCCTGCCGCTCCTACCATGCCCAAGTGTGTTTTTGAGTGCTTGTGTGAATGCGTATTTGTTACAAAGCTCTTACTATGTTGCGGAGACATTGAACTAAACCCTGGCCCTACTAACAAAGAAATACTTGATGCTATCGCTAAACTTTCTGAAAAAGTTGACCACCGTCGCGTTGAAGTCATGGAAGTTCTTGATGACCTAAAGACAAAACAGGAGGCCTTAGTACAAACAGTTGCTGACTTAACAGTAAGATTATCCGCGGTTGAATCTTTCGTCGAATCATTCGACGGTTCTGCAGTTCTCAGTGATGCACCACGTCTAATCACTGAAGCTGCCAGAATGGAAGGCCAGGCACTCAGTTCCCGACTGGACGATCTTGAAGACAGATCCAGATTAGATAACCTATTGTTCTTTGGAATGCCGGACTGCCCGACTGAGACGTGGGTTCAGTCAGAAAGCCTTGTTCAAGATGTTTTGTCTCGTCATCTTAAACTACAAATTCCTGACTCGGAAGTCTCTCGAGCGCACAGGTTAGGAAACTACACCGATAAAAAGACTCGACCAATTATCATCAAGTTTTCGTCGTCTAAAGTCAGGGATGCAGTCTGGGCACAGAAACATAAGCTCAAAGGTACTGGTGTATCAGCTAGCGAAGATTTTTGCAGAGCTACGCGAAACTCAAGGAGGAAACTAGCAGAATTTGCAAAGGTAGCAGGGCAGCCGTACTCGCTTCGCATGAATAAACTGATCATGAATTAAAAAAAAGGTACGTTTACTGCGCAGTAACTGACAGCGTACGCGAAACTGATTTGCCACGATCGGCAGATACGCAAGATAATGCGGCCACTGTACCTGCACGTGCCGGCACTTCTAGTGCATCGTAGCTATGTCTGCCTAGATCCCGCGCAAGGAACGTCTCTATTTTCCTTTCCAATGTCCGGAGTATCCTGAATAAGCGCGTTGAATTGTCTTCCGCTATTGATTCATGCTCTGCTGATATTATTGGTCTGACGGAGACCTGGCTGTCTGCAAAAGTTAAAAATGAAGAAATTTTGCACTGTGAAAAGTGCTACAAATTTTACCGATGTGATCGTGATTACTGGTGTTTGCTATCGGCCACCAACTGCATCACTGTCCTTTTGTAATGACCTTCACGATGCTGTCAATCAGTTGTTCGTCAGATACCCAAAATCACCCCTCTTCATACTTGGCGACTTCAATTTTCCAGACATTAGGTGGGAAAGAGCCCCGGTTTCCTTAAAACACAACTCAGCTGAAAGCAAGGAATTTTTAGCTTTTTGTCAAGACTTCAACTTAACTCAGCTCGTTCACTTTCCCACTCGTACAACTCCCACTGCCGCTAACATTCTAGACTTAGTGCTTACAACTACACCAGATCTAGCTTCCTGCTTAACTCATTCACCGGGAATTAGCGACCACTCTATAATTCACTTCACCCTACGAGCACGGGTTTCCAACAGGAAAAAAAAAAAACCAGGGTCATCCAAGACTACAGCAAAGCAGATATTACTGGAATGAATGGGGAACTACAGGCCTTTGTTGATAGTTTTTTTGCTGGTTTTGAGCAGCGGTCGGTTGAGGACAACTGGTTGCTTTATAAAAACAAACTCTTGTCCCTAATTGATCGCTTTGTACCTAAAAGAAAAGTTTCATCGAGTCCTCGCTCTCCGTGGTTTCATAACACGTTAAAGCGCATGCGCAACAAAAAGAAGCGGATATTTCGACGGGCAAAGCTAACAGCCAGAACAGACCACTGGTCTTGCTATCAAAAATTTAACCTAGAATTCTGTACTGCGCTTTCAAAAGCAAAGAAGGAATTCTATCATAAAACTCTTTCTTTGCTACTGCTTTCTAACCCCCGCAAATTTTGGAGCATTATTAACGGTTCTAAAGCGACACACATTCAATTATTCCAATCTAATGTTCCAGTAGTTCAAAGCGAGTGCTGCAATGTTCTGAACAATGTGTTTGTTACTCATTTTAATAAGAGCATTCCCATAGTGTTTCCACAAATACCAAAAACCAACTTTTTACCAATGGATCCCATCGCTATTGATGCAGTTGGTGTCGAAAGGCTTATTGTCCATTTAAAGGTGTCTTCATCGGCCCGCCCAGATTGTATCTCATCAAAAATGATGAAGTGTACACAAGTGTATTCTTCATTGATATTGTCAAAGATTTTTGAACAGTCATTACAGGTGTCTACACTGCCCTCTGACTGGAAGATAGGGAAGGTGGTCTCTGTGCGTAAATCTGGCGATGTACATTACCCCAATAATTACCGTCCGATATCATTAACATCCATCCCAGTAAAAATCTTGGAGCATATAATATACTCGCATCTCATCGAATTCCTTGAGTCCAATTCCTTCTTCAGTATTTATCAGCATGGATTCCGTAAAGCAGTTTCGTGCGAAACGCAATTGCTATGTTTTACCAACGACTTATTTATTAACGCGGATCATGACGTTGATACTGATTGCATATAGTTAGATTTTGCCAAAGCATTTGACTCCGTCTCACACGACCTACTTATATTCAAGCTTAATCAACTTAACATAGACCCCAGTGTACTTGCATGGATTAAGGAATTTCTCTCTAACCGTAGCCAGTATGTGACAGCTAATGACTTTTGTTCACCTAATTCCCCCGTAACATCCGGTGTTCCGCAAGCGTCCGTTTTGGGCCCTCTACTTTCCTTGATTTATATTAATGATCTACGTACTTGCCTTTCGTTCTCAACTGTCCGACTGTTTGCAGATGACTGTGTAATTTACTAGAAAATTACTAACCATGCTGATTATATCAATCTGCAACGCGATCTAGATAGGGTGTTGATGAGATAGGGAATGATGCAATCAATGGCTCATGACACTTAACCCAACTAAATGTAAAAGCATGCGAGTTTCTCGCCACGCTACTACTCATTGTCCGCGTACTTACTCCCTCAATAATATTCCATTACCATCTGTTGACAGTTATATATACCTTGGTGTTCACATTTCTTCTAACCTTTCGTGGAATACGCATGTCGAATATGTAGCTAACAACGCGAATCGCATGCTTGGCTATCTGCGTCGAAATTTTTTTGATGCCCCATCGTCCCTGAAGTTAACACTGTACAAAACCCTGGTACGTTCTAAGTTAGAGTACGCATGCGCCATATGGGATTCTACTCAGACCACCCTCATTAAAACTCTTGAAGCTATTCATAATCGCGCATCTTATCGAATTATTCACGTCATTCCAGTGTCACGTCTGTGAAGAAAACTCTAAACTTGCCTGACCTTTCGTTGCGTCGAAAGTCATCTCGCTTTAATCTTTTTCTCAAAATCTATTATAACAACGATTTAAAGGACATCCTGTTTCATCCACCTCATTATATTTCTTCAAGGACCCATCATCGCTTCAAGGTTGGTCTACCGTCTTGTCGCACAAAATTGTGTAATGACTCTTTTGTTCCTAGAACAAGCGTCGCATGGAACCACCTTCCCTCCACAATCGCAAGCATAACTGATGATCACGAGTTCAAGATCGCTTTGCAAAATGCCCTGTATTATTTTTGTTAGTTGCACGTCTTGCCATTTTCTCCCCACTCCTTCCTGTAGTGCCTTCGGGCCCTGAAAATATTTTCAATAAATAAATAAATAAATAAACTCTCATAGAGAAATCCTCCTGGACGTTGAAATGTGTTCCCTTAAGCTTTGAACAATTGATTAGTACCTTCCTTTTTTTCCCTGAAATCAGCAAAGCGCAAAATAACCGGCCTGTTTCTTCGTATCAAGCCTGTGGATACGTTCAATCGAGTTCAACTTGACTTTCAGTATTTGCTAAAAAATGCAAGAATTTACTTCGCGCATGAGATCTTCGTCTATTTCATTGTCTTCTTCCGCTATGCCCCTAATTATAAGGTTATTTCGCCTTGAGCGGTTTTCTATATCATTATTTCTTTTAGCCAACTTGCCAATCTCACCGTCAAATTTACTTACAGCACAGTCAAGCACCGAAAGCTGCTTATGAACATCGTCTAAGGATTCAAGTTTTTTTTTTTTCAATAGCTTGAAGTCTGCTGTCAACCTGCGAGAGGAAGGCCTCTGATGTTGCCTGCTTATCTCTAATTTCCGTCACTTTCACATGTAGCTCTTTTTGAGTTAGCATGAGCTGTTGAAGCATGTTATCGTTAGGTCCTGGGTATTCTTCGATATTCCCAGAAAGTTTTAGTAGTAGGCTTATTACGGATAGGCATTCAGTGATGGAGTGCGTGGACACGGCAGCACTAATAAGCAGATGTAATCACTACAGAAACCATATTTGCTTTTACCAACCTGCACAAGAAGCGGAACTTCAGGTGACGTAGTCACGGCGGCGCTGCCGTGTCCTCTGCTGGTGAATGAAGCCGGCATCCCTTTTAAAGGTGTCGGTCGGGTGATCACATGGGCATTTGTTGACGTCACTCTACGCGCAAGGTAGGCGTCACCCGTATCATCCACGTGCTGTCCGGACAGTTGGTCTAATGTCGAAGATGCGTGGTTCCTGAAACCCGTGCGCAGTCGCAGTGGAGCGCTGTATCCGTAGACAAGCTGTCTCTCAGATGGAAAAGAAGCATCCGTGAGCGATCCGAGGCAAATTCATCCCTAGAACACCTGCACAAAAAGCGGAACTTCAGGTGACATAGTCACGGTAGTGCTGCCGTGTCCACTGACACGTTTTATGAAGATGTTGAAATAGCGATGAGAAAGTTGCAAGCTCAGTATACTGTAGTCATGGGTGACTTCAATGCGAAAGTAGAGAAAAAGCAGGCTGGTGATCAAGCAATTGGCAGCTACGGCATCGCTTCTAGGAACGCTAGAGGAGGTATGTTGGTAGAATTCGCGCAGAGAAATAGGCTCCGAATAATGAATACCTTCTTCAGGAAGCGTAGCAACAGGAAGTGGACCCGGAAAAGCCCTAATGGGGAAACAAGGAATGAAATAGATTTCATACTCTCTGCCGATCCCAGCGTAGTGCAGGATGTAGAAGTTTTAGGTAGGGTAAAGTGCAGTGACCATAGGATAGTGAGGTCTAGGATTTCTCTCAATTAGAAGAGAGAAAGAGTAAAATTTGTCAAAAAGAAACAGGCCAACCTAGACGCCGTAAGGGTAAAAGCAGACCAATTCAGCCTGGTGCTCGCAAACAAATATGCAGCTTTAGAACAGGAAGATGAAGACAACATAGAGGTAATGAGTGAAACCGTAACTAGGCTGATCTCAGAAGCAGCCTTTGAAGTGGGAGGTAAGGCACCAAGGCAGCCAGTAGGTAAGCTCTCCCAAGGAACAAAGGACCTAATAAATAAACGGCAAAACATGAAAGTGTCAAACTCCAGAGGTCAGATAGAATTCGCTGAACTGTCAAAACTGATCAACAAAAAGAAAGTAAGGCATATTCGAAATTAAAACGCGGAAAAGATTGAAGAAGCAGTAAAATATAGACGCAGCATGAAATCAATCAGAAGAAAACTTGGTATAGCACAAAGCAAGATGCATAAACTGAAAGATAAGCAGGGTAATATGATCAGCAATTTCGATAACATAGTAAAAGCAGAGGAAGAATTCTATACTGACCTGTATAGGGTCGAGAGCAGCCAAGCTACTTTCATTCGAGGTAGTGATGAACAGGATGCAGAGGCTCCTTCTATAACTAGCGATGAAGTTAGAAGGGCCTTGCAAGACATTGCCAGGGGAAAAGCTGCTGGATAAGATGGAATAACAGTATATTTAATCAAAGATGGAGGAGATATGCTTGAAAAGCTTGCGGCCCTTTATAAGCAATGCCTCACGACATTAAGTGTACCAGAGAACTGGAGGAATGCCAACATTCTACTAATACATAAGAAGGCAGACGTTAAAGAACTGAAGAATTATAGACCCATCCAATTGCTTTCAGGATTGTATACAATATTCACCACGATAATTTCCAATAGAATTAGGGCAACACTCGACTTTAGTCAACCAAGGGAACAGGCTGGCTTCAGGGAGAGATATTCTACGATGGATCATATCCATGTCATCAATCACGTAATCGAGAAATCTGCGGAATACAATCAACCTCTCTATATGGTTTTCATAGATTATGAAAAGGTATTTGATTCATTAGAGATACCAGTAGTCATAGAGGCATTGTGTAATCAAGAAGTACAGGACGTGAATATCTTGGCAAATATCTACAAGGATTCCACAGCTACCTTGGTTCGCCACAAGAAAAGTAGAAAGTTACCTATCAAGAAAGGAGTCAGGCAAGGAGACACAATCTCTCCAATGCTATTCACTGCATGCTTAGAAGAAAGAAGTATTGAAGCTCTTAGACTGGGAAGGCTTAGTAGTGAGGATCAACGGCGAATATCTCAGAAGCCTTCGGTTTGCAGATGACATTGTCCTATTCAGCAACAATAGGGACGAATTACAACAAATGATTGAGGACCTTAACCGAGAAAGTCTAAGAGTGGCGTTGAATATTAATATGCAGAAGACAAAGATAATGTTCAATAGCCTGGTAAGGGAACAAGAATTCAGAATCACCAGTCAGCCTCTAGAGTCTGTAAAGGAGTTCGTTTATTTAGGTCAATTATTCAAAGGGGACACTGATCATGAGAAGGAAGTTAACAGAAGAATGAAAAATGGGTTGGAGTGCACATGGTGGGCATTTACAGAAACCGACTGGGAGCTTATCACTGTCATTGAAAAGTGAAAAGTGCCCCATATGCTAACATATGGGGCAGAAACTTGTAATTTACCAAAGAATCTGAGAACAATTTAAGGATCGCATAAAGAGCGATGGGACGAAATATGCTAGGCCTAACGTTAAGAGACAGGAAGAGAGCGTTGTGGATCAGAAAGCAAACGGGGATAGCCGATATTCTAGTTGACATTAAGATGAAAAAATGTAGCTGGAAAGGCCGTGTAAAAATGATATAATGCGTATAATGCGTTGGACCGGTAGATCATAACAGTACAAAATGGATACCAAGAGAAGGGAAGCACAGTCGAGAAGGCAGAAAACTAGGTGGGTTGATGAAGTTAGGAAATTTGCTGGCGAAAGTTGGAATCAGCTGGCAACTCACTAGCGCAAGACAGGGGTAGCGCAAGACAGGGGTAATTGGAGATCGCAGGGAGAGGCCTTCGTCCTGCAGTGGACATAAAATATAGACTGATGATGGTGAAGCACAACCATGTCATCCCCAGCATTTTCCGCGATTTATTGATTATTGATCGATTATCGCTTAGCTATCAATTGGCTATTGATGACTAACTAAGCTCAAGTAGTCCCAACCATGCTTAGCTATACTTAGCCAGGCTCAGCTTAGCTAGTTCACAGGGGTAAGTGCGACTGCGGTTGCACCCTTTCTGCGCTACCGCCAGGATCGGCGCACATTTTTTGTCGATGACGGACGGATTAATGGCCGGCTTAAACAGCTCTGCTATTAAAGTCAAGGTGGATGTAAAGACAACTGGTCGCATGTCACAGCCAAACATCCCTTTATTAAACACCTGCTGTGCTTTACCATTAGGCTACTGTGGAGTCCGTCTTTCCGTCAAATTTCTTGGGTATTTCTGTAGGCACACACGACTAGCCTCGGGAGAGTTGGCCAGCACGACTTATGGACATGGCGGTAGATGTGAAACACCATTTCAACCGCAGGTATAACTGTACGTTCAGAGACAACCATTTATTTGATGGCTCACTTCCCGCTCATACCCTCTTCCAAACTTGAGAACTACCTGCGTGTAGCAGTTGTCTTTAGACAACTACTACACACAGGTTCTAAGACAGTGGGGTTAAACAAGCAGTAAATGTAAATACAAGTTTTATTAAGTCCAATATTACCATGCATCTCTTTTTATACAGGGTTTAAATTGCAGAAAGTTGACAAAGAATTTGTCTAAAAGACATAGAAATATGTTAAACAACATTCATATTTTTCAAATCTGCAATCGTAACACAGGTCAGTCTCGCGGCGAGCAGGTGAGTAGGTGTATTCTGTCAGCCAGGAAAGATGCAAAAACAGAACATGACTGGGAGCAATATTTTAAAATTAGCATTCTAGTGCACTGTGGTGTCATGAATTCTCCCAGCGTCTGATCAGTGCTACTTTAATTCTCCACTAATTAAAGAAAGACCGCTTGACATAGAGAAGCCAGCCAAAGAATTGACCTCGCACCTTTCAGTAACATTTTGTCATATAAATACGTGCGTAAACACGTTGTACTGAATCCGCCAGCATTGCAGAAAATTTTAACAGTTTAACATTGATATTGTGCCCTAATAATACACTTTCTTATTCTTATTAATAAGTTCAATTGGAAGTTGGAAAACTTGAATGGAATGGTCTAGCTAACCACAAGGGCAGGACAGCTGTAACAGCTTTTGGAGCAATTTTCCGAGCAAGAAAATCTTGGTTTTGGCGCAGAATATTTGAAAGTTGGAGCAGGTTAATGGGGGAAAAATACATTTTTGTAACTGGAAACCTTTGATTCAGAGCAGCTCATTTGGAGCAGAACCCTCGAAATCTAGAGCTCAATGAAGAACGATATCGCAATTTTATTCTAGTCCTTCCTTTTTGCATTATCGCATGCAGTCATAGATATGCCTTCGGAGAGCGCAGAAGACTGCTGTGTTCTATTCTAGTGTTTAGCAGGTGCAGTGAAGTCCCTATGATTATAGCTCCTGTAGTTCAAGCTAAGCAATAATTCTAAGAGCATTTTCGGTCCCTTCAATGCACCAGATGTTTAAGCATTTACCTGCAAAGTTTTTTTGCCCTGCTGCTACAGAGGCCATGCGTTTTTTTTTTCACATATTGGTTCAGTGGGCATTTCATGCTACATAAAGGCTGATGTTTTGTAGCAGTGTTCATAAATTTCAACATTTGTGAGCAGTTCATAAATTCCTCCGTCTATCAAAGTCCGGACAGGCAGACATGCCACACTGGTCATGGCTACGGTTGCCCTTCCAATGCTCAGTCCCAGGCCTTCTTTCTTTCTCCTGTTGGCTCAGTGAACATTTCATGCTGCAAAGAAACAGGTTCACCTTCGTAGCTTTCCGATTCGCAATTAATCAATCATTCATAAATCTCTTCGCCTGCCAAAGCGCGCACGGACCTGTCACATTGGATTGCTATGGGTGCGCTGCTGAGACATAGCGACGGAGCACTAAGCCAGTTGCTCTCCCTACACTTAGAAATTTCAATTACAAGATTTTTGTGTCTTTATATGACCTGTCCGTAGACGGCTAAACAAGTATGCAACAACAGGTATGCAACAATATGTTTTGCATGAGTTCGTTCTGGAGAGGCAGGGTGTGTGATGAAAACACAAACGAATATACAGGGTGTTTCAGCAAACACTTTCGAAAATTCTTAAAGGTTGCCTCTGGCAGATAGCACAATTCTAGTTCATGAGCTGGTCTACTCGAAGAGGCGGACATTACTTGCACAAGAAATTGACGTACATAATCGAATAATTAAAAAAATTCACTAATTAAGTTTTTAACTAGTTACCTGATGGTCCATATTGCAATTCACAAATTGCAGCCGTTGAGTTCGCAAGGTGGATCAACTTGTACGAATTCTCGGAATGACACCAGTTTCGAGATATTAATTCCCGAACTTTGTGGAGAAATGCAGTGGCGTTCCAGTTAATTTCTTAAGAAAACGTCGCTTTATGCATTGAAGCACAAAATTAACTGGACCACCAATGCATTTCTCCGCAAAGTTCAGGAATTAATATCTCGAAACTGGTGTGATCCTGAGAATTAATTCCAAATGGATCCGCCTTCGGAACTCCATGTCTACATCTGTAAATTGCAATATGGGTCATCAGGTAATTAGTAAAAACTTAATTAGTGAATTTCTGTTGATTAGTCAATTATGCAGTTCAATTTTTTGTGCAAGTAATATCTGCCTCTTCAAGTAGACCAGCTCATTAACTAAAATTGGGCTATCCGCCACAGGCAACCGTAAATAAATTTTGAAAGTGTTCGCTGAAACACCCTGTATATGCTTGGGAGTGGGGGCTGTGCGATGGTAGGTCTTCAAGTTCTCAGGAGTGGTAGTCAAAGGGTTAAATTTAGAAACATTCTCGGT
This sequence comes from Dermacentor silvarum, assembly GCF_013339745.2. Classification (NCBI taxonomy): domain Eukaryota; kingdom Metazoa; phylum Arthropoda; class Arachnida; order Ixodida; family Ixodidae; genus Dermacentor; species Dermacentor silvarum. The sequence goes on from NC_051154.1 coordinate 287,321,428, forward strand.
ATTTGAAACACATAAAGGTGCTAGACGGGTATATCGAGTAAAGTTCTCACCTGCTGCTTCTGACTGCCGAAATTTCTGCCTGTTGCTCATCGTGGACGTACGGTGGTCGTCGAACACAAACTGAATTTCCAGTCGAATGTTATGGTGCATGCCGTCTGATTTTTGCAAATTGGTTTGGTTACTCGCATATTGCAGTTTGTATCAAATGGACTTCTGTTATTTGAACCCTATTTATCGTCCCCTTGGTGCTAGTACGTAAAGCACCAGGCTAGAAAATGCTAGTATTTGACAAAATACTAAGAAAGACATTGCTAGAACATGGGTGTTTCAATTGACATTAAAAAGAAAAGAATGTCCTTAGACTTAAACACGACTGTGAAATGCTACGGTGTTCCTCAAAAGTGACACGGAAGCCATTGGAAGCTTTCAGATTTATCTTATAATGAGCACTCACGCCTCATGAGACAGTTTTAGTCTAGCGGAAAGCAGCAAACGCAGAGGGTTAGCATTAGCGTTAGCGTTGCGTGCACCACACTGCGCATGCTCTGTACCTAAACGGTGCTGTAGCTCTTACGTGCGTACGCTATTTTGGGGATTTAGCGGTGAACGCTAACTCACGCAAGGGGAGCCTTACGTACGGCAACATGGCGGCGCCAGTCGAAGTGAGAGCTGCCGGCTTCGGATCTATCGAGTCGTCGGCCTGCACTGTTCGGCTCATTCTTTGCCCACTAATGCTCGTGTTTGCTTTAGATTTGTGTGACGATGCTTCGACAGCGGCGTAGAGGTGACAAATGGGCCTTGTTTTCGGTATACGTTCTCGATTGGCGGCGGAGTCGGCTTAACGAGAGGGTTTACTCATGTTTGCTGTATCCGCCTCGAGATGGCGCCCAAGTGTATTTGCATTAACGTTAGCGTTTTGCTCCCTTCTGCTATTCTAAAACACTACCTTCTACCGCGCAGTGCAGCCTTTCTTTGCATTAGCGTAGCGTCGCACACTAACCCTAACGCAAGCGTTTTACGCTATACTAAAACTCACTATAATCGAAAATCACACCCAAATAAAATACAAACTCAGTTACTATTAACAGGCGTCTCCCGATGCTTGATTAGAGCAAATGACCGAGCCAGCGAAGCACATTTGGTCTACTGATCTGACTAGCAGATATGATAGTTCATTGAATGGGCATCTCGCGGGATAAGCATGAAGATATGAATGCTATAATTGTGCGAAAAAACAAAAACATGTGTTTGCAGGCGTGCGAATACGGTCACATATCGCACGTGAATGCGGCACCCTGTAGGCTGGAGTGGTGACAGACTCGATGACTCCCGATATCCTTGGGATTAAATTAACAAAACCCAGCCTGCCACTTCCGTTCAAAACTGTCCTGAACGCGAACCCTTCGTGGTCATGCTCGGTGTATTGGAGCAGCCTGGGTGCAAAATAAGGCATTTTAACGGTTTTGGCGCAGCAAGTCGCAAATGTAGCACTTTGGCGCAGCTGTACTACCCCTGCATATAAACAAATTTACCATTTCTCTTATACAAAACGAACATATATACGCATTAGGTTAAGCTGTATTAGCAAACTCTAGAATGTCGACAAGATTATTCTTGTACCATCGTAAACCAGAAAGAAGTTGCTGATATCACAGATTTGTGACTGCATATATATTGTTGTCTGGTTACAGAAGTATTGAAATATTTTGTGGATCTTGCTTCTAAAATACAAATGACACTTACCAAGCATACAAGACGCTTGGGAGACAGAAGATACAATAATTGGGTGCCAAAGTCTGTCTCGAAATACCAGACTTCGAGCCATCAGCACTCCTTACACAGCAAAATTTGTCGACATGGTGTAGCAATAAGGTTATGTATGACATCACATAGCTCATAAAAATCAGAGTATGCTGCTTAATTGAATATGTTGATGGGCTAGTTGGTTCATTTTTGCGTGGAATATTAAGTGCAAACTTCTACTGCATGCTTTTCAATATGACACGATATGTGTGACCTCTTATGAGCGGTGCAGTCTGCGCACCTGTCTTGTGTCTATATAGAGCCTTTTCAAGGTGATCTCATGGGCTCCGCCATGTGTAATCACGTGGTGACGCGTCCATTCCTTGCCTCAGCTGCCTCCGTCTTTACAATGGATGTGCATGACGCCGGTGCGGCTCAGAAAAGCTCTGTTTAGGCGGATATCATAGGCGGTGACTGGGTGGACGACACGAAGCTTTGGCGACAACTTCAGAGGAAAAATGAGCGCTGTTGGAGCTCATTACGCCTTGTCCAAACAGCGCGAGCAGCATATGTGGTGCTTGTACTAGAAGCGGGCAAGAAATGTGTTCCAAGCTGTCCAACCTTTCCGCTTATGAATTAAACTAGGATCAATTAGTTGTGCTTGTGGTCTTTATTTGGCATACCTATTGAGTCGGCGGTTTGCCATGTTTCTGACTCAGTAACGTTCGTCGGTGCATTCACTATCTGATTATTTTTTGCCTAATCGCTCGCGGGTGTGCTCAGTTGCGGTAGATTTGTTTTTGCTGCGCATAAGGCTTGGAACGAAGATGTTCTATAGTTCGTAATACCCCGCAGGGGCGTCTGCGTCAGCAGGCGTTTGGTGAGTTGCGCCACCACGTACCCGAGCACACGAGGGTGGTACCCTCCCGCGTGTAGCCTTGCGCGGCTTAGCTGTGTCCGGGGAAAAGAGGATCCTGGAGGTTGAGCCGATGCCGTGTGTGTGGACCTTTACGGCCCCTCGGTGGAGACAACACACCACTTTGGCCTCCGCTTCGCGTAGACGGCACCCCCGGACTGACCCACCCGGGGGAAATCGGTAGTCGCCTTTTCCTGTCTCTCTCTCCCCAATCTTCGTCCCTCTCTCACACTTTTTAGCCTGTCCTGTCTTCTACTTTCTTCCATTTACTTCCATTCTCCCTGGCGGCAAGGGTTAACCGTGTGTGGCTATCCTACCTTGGGTACACCATATTTGGTTATAGTAGCGGCGTACGACTGGCGTCGTGCAGACTTGTGTACAAGCTCTGCCGCGTCCCCTCGTTGGGCTCCGTGGTGGGTGGTCGGCGCTGTTGCCGAACATGTACACCTTCTTATGGCAGCGCAAACCTCTGTCGTCTATGATCGACCTCTGAAAAGAGGTCGCACCGAAGCAACGTTCCAGTTCTCCTTTCGGAGCAACACCCCAGCCTTCCCCAAGTATCATGTAGTCCATAGTGAAAACAACACACCCGTGAGAAAGCTGTCTCTTTTCCTGGCAGCCAAGTGCCTAAAAGACAAAATTGGACCGACATATAAAGCCTCAAAAATGTCTAGCGGGGACCTCCTCCTAGAACTAAATGATAAAGATCAAGTACAAAAGCTCTCAGAACTTACCAGTATTGGTGATGCCACAGTTACAATTTCTGCCCACAGAACTCTAAACACAAGTAGAGGTGTGATATCCGAGGAGGACTTCCTTGGCTTGAGCGATGAGGAACTGCTGGAGGGTTTCCAGGAACAAAACGTGACCAAAGTACAAATAATTGTCATCCGCAGAAACGATCAAGAAATCCCGACAAAACATGTAATACTCACCTTTGGAACAAGCGAAATGCCTACCTCTCTCAATGCAGGATATGTAAAAGTAAATGTCAGGCCATATATCCCGAACCCCAGACGATGTTTCAAGTGTCAAAGGTTTGGACATGCTTCACACGCATGCCGAGGACAAACAACCTGTGCTAAATGCAGCTCAAATGATCACCAATCTGACAATTGCACTTCTTCTCTTCACTGTGTAAACTGCAAAGGGGACCATGCAGCTTACTCGCGGTCCTGCCCTTGCTGGAAAAAAGAAAAAGAAGTAATTGCACTAACTGTGAAAGAAAAAATCTCTTTCTATGAAGCAAGGAAGCGACTGTCTTACCTTTCGAGAAGAAGTTATGCCGAAGTGACGCAGGTGGGGGCAGCGTCACAGAGGCCTCAGGAGCCCTGCGGGCCCACACACAGTGGCCCTGCAGTGACCCGTCCCGCCCCCGTGGTGGAAGCAGTCAGCACTGCTCCATCCTCTTCGAAGGACCCGCGGACACCAGTGCCGCTGGGCCCTAAAATCAATCGAACCCCAAGGCCCGAGACACGTGTCTCGGCGCCCAACTCTCGGTCCTCCAGCGCCTCAGGGAGAGCGATGGAGGTCGACTCAAAAACCCCGGTGTCGTCGACGCCGAAGGACAAGCGCTCTCTCGAGGGCGCAAAGAGGGACAAAGTCCCAATAACCACACTAATTAAGAAAGTGACAACGTAAAGGTTATCGCTCTTTTTTATATTAGCCTTCTTTAGGTCTATGTCACCAAACATCTTTCTTATCTCTTATTCACTCCTAATGCCATTTTTACCTTTCTGCTTCAACATGGCTTTTATTATCCACTGGAATTGTAGAGGACTCCTACGTAACCTAGGTGACATCAAAGACATGCTAAGCAACTTCTCTCCTGTGGCCTTGTGCTTGCAGGAAACAAACCTAGGCGAAAAACATAAAAATTTTTTAAAAGGCTTCACTGTGGTACGACGAGACCGTACCCAGGCGAGCCGACTTTCGGGTGGTGTAGCCATTGTTCTGCAAGGAGGTATCGCAGCGAGGGAAGTTGCCATTAACAGTCACATAGAAGCCGTTGCTGTGACCATTTTAGCACACAAAACCATCACCATTTGTTCACTATACATTCCACCACACTCACATTTTACTGTAAGAGACCTAGAGCTAATTTTAAACCAGCTACCAGAACCTTTTTAATCGCGGGTGATTTTAACGCACATAACATGTTATGGGGTAGCAAAACAAATGACACCAGGGGACAAACACTTGAAGATTTTATCTTAACAAATGACGTATGCCTGTTAAACACTGGTGCTGCAACTTACTGTTCCCCAAGCACAGGAGCTATGAGCTGTCTTGACCTGGCGCTGTGCTCCCCATCTATATTTAACGACTTCCAATGGAGTGTTATCGAGAATCCTTACGGTAGTGACCATATGCCTTCTATTATTAAAAACACATCTCCTTTCCCCACCATACCATCGAGATCACCCCGTTGGAAACTTCATCTAGCAGACTGGCCTCTCTTCACCGAAAAAGCCAGTCTGGATGACATACCAGATGGATTAACTATAGATGAACTAAATGAAAAAATTACTGCCAGTATACTTACTGCAGCAGAACAGACAATCCCTCAATCCTCTGGCGTTCTAGGGAAAAAATTTAAGCCCTGGTGGACGAAGGGATGTACGGAAACTAAAAAGCTACAAAACAAAGCGTGGGGTATCTTTCGGCGATACCCAACACAAGATAACCTCCCATTTTTCAAAAAAGCAAAAGCGAAAGCCAGGTACACACGCAGGCAAGCCGAAAGACAGTCATGGAAAAATTATATATCATCCATAAATAGCTCGATAACATCCAAAAGAATGTGGGATCAACTTCGAAAGTTTAGAGGGAACTACACTCCTTACACGATCCCCATACTCTCACCCCCAGGCAAGCAAACAAACTTAGAAGATCAAGCAAACATATTAGGGCAGCATTTTTATGACATATCAAGCTCGGTAAACTTTTCTCCTAAATTTCAAAAATATAAGCAATCAGTAGAAAAACAAAGGCTTCCGACAACAGGAAGTTCCGAGATGTCGTATAACACCCCCTTAACACTCCAAGAACTCAACAGGGTACTTACTTCTGGCAAAAAGACAGCTCCCGGTCCGGACAGAGTACATTATACAATGCTCGCACATCTCTCCCCTAAAGCAGTGGATACCTTACTTCGCTTCTTCAATGTAATCTGGGAAACGGGAAAAATGCCGAATGAGTGGAAGAAAGCAATTATAATTCCTTTCTTGAAAGCTGGAAAGCATCCTACAACAGCAACCAGCTACAGGCCTATAGCACTCACGAGCTGTCTTGCAAAATCATATGAAACAATTATAAACATAAGATTGACATACGTCCTTGAAACAGAGAACCTGCTGGACAACCATCAGAGTGGGTACAAGAAAGGGTGCTCTACAACAGACCATCTAGTCCGGTTAGAACACGAGATACGTACTGCTTTTCTACACAAACAGTATTGTCTCACAGTCTTCTTCGACTTAGAAAAAGCGTACGACACAACATGGAGGTTTGGTATTTTGAGGGATTTAGCGGATTTAGGGATCCGCGGTAGAATGCTTAAATGTCTAGCTGATTTCATGTCCGACCGAACCTTTCAAGTGCGTTTAGGAACGGTGCTGTCACGCATATTCATTCAGGAAAATGGTGTGCCGCAGGGATGTGTATTAAGCACAACACTGTTTGTCGTAAAAATGAACTCCGTAAATAATGTAATCCCACCCTCTGTAATGCACTCGTTATATGTGGATGATCTACAAATTGCGTGTCGTGCATCGAACATGGCAACCTGCGAATGGCAAACTCAAATCACATTAAATAAACTCACACAGTGGGCATCTGAAAACGGGTTTCGTTTCTCAACTGAAAAAACTATTAGTGTTGTCTTTTCACAAAAACGAGGCCTACAAACAGAACCCACCCTTAAGTTACAGGAAGCCGTCCTACCGGTAAAACAAGAACACAAGTTTCTGGGTATTCTGTTTGATAAAAAGTTGAACTTTCTGGCGCACATAAATAGTCTTAAAATTAAAGGGAATAATGCACTTAACATCCTCAAAGTCTTGTCCCGGAAGCGCTGGGGCTCTGACCGTAAATGCCTGCTACACATATACCGCTCTTTAGTACGCAGCATATTAGACTATGGTAGCATCATATATGGTTCAGCCAGACCATCTTACATCCGACGACTTGATCTAATTCATAACCTTGGACTACGACTGGCAAGTGGTGCTTACAGAACATCACCTGTCCAGAGTTTATACACTGAATGTAATGAGCCTCCTTTACAGCAGCGCAGGGCGCTACTAACATTTTCCTATATACTCAGAATCCAGTCATCACCACAACACATATGCTACAACATCGTCACACAGTGCAACTCACGCTTACACTACACAAATAAACCGAATATGATTAGACCACTTCTGCTGCGATATGAGGAATACTGTCGCGATTATGACATTCCTCATGAGGTCCTTCAGGTTGCTATAAAGCCACAACGATTACCCCCGTGGTGCGAATTCATAGAGTTATGTGACTTGGCATTAACCCCTCTAAAGAAAAATGACACCCCACACGAACACATCATACAAGAATTCCGCGCTCTTCAGGACAAATATAAAAATTACACAGAATATTACACTGATGGCTCTAAAACAAAAGAACACGTTGGCGTGGGGGTCGTGACAAAAAATTGGGAAACAAGTATTAGACTACCACAGCACGCCTCTGTTTACACGGCCGAAGTCTACGCAATATGGACTGTAGTTAAAAAGATCATCGCCGACAAACACGAAAACACAGTCATATACACTGACTCCTTAAGCACACTGAAGGCTCTACATGTTAAATCTGAATGTGAGCCCCTGTTAGGGGATATTTTAACCCTGGTAAGATCAAACAAATATGGCAGATCAATCAGGTTTTGCTGGGTACCAAGCCATGTTGGAATACCGGGTAATGAAGAAGCTGATAGATGCGCGTCACTGGCAGCACACAAAGACATAACAAACACAACACTCCCATATAAAGATTGTATCCGCGCAATTCGGGAGGCCTTGAGGTCAAAATGGCAACACGAATGGGACCATTGTACAAACAACAAGCTACATCTCACTAAACCCGTACTTGGCGAATGGAAGTCATGTAGTCATCAGGAACGGTTCTTTGAAGTAGTTTTATGTCGACTACGGATTGGGCATACACACCTCACACACAATTTTTTGCTCACAAAAGAAGACCCACCAATATGCGAGAACTGCCAAGAACCGCTCACAGTGATACACATTTTACTAACATGTAAACATATCGAAACACAGAGACGAAACCTTTTGCAAAACTTATACAAGTTACACATACCGTTACACCCTGCCTTAGTTTTAGGAGATGATGCACTAGTGCCATTACCAGACCTTTTTTAAATTTCTAGACGATACCGGCTATTTAAACAGGCTATAGACCAACACAGCCTTTGCTGTTTTTAAATTTTTACTCATAACACCTTGTGTTTGGCGCAGCATAGCCTTAGTCGCTTTTGCGCCACTTAACCCCAAATAACTAACTATAGTTCGTAATAGCGTGTAGCAAACACTTATTATCACTAGTCACTCGCTTACTCTGTGGACAGCCACAAGACGTTCAGCTTCGAATATTCCTGTGCTATCGCTGTTGTCGCTGTCACAAATACTTCAGCACATTGATTTAAGAGTGCGCCCATTAACATATTCTTGATACGTTGGCGACAGAGTGGGCACAACCCGCGAAAAACAGAAACTCCTAAAAACGTCTTGAAACGGCTACAAACGGCTATAGGCTTCTTAGTCTACGACAAGACTGAAAAAATATTTTTTTCAAATAATAACCTAAGCACCTGAAATATACTAGTATATATTCTATCCGCGGTAACAACCCACTACTGGTACATGTCACCAGAGTCTATTTTGGTAAACGTATTCCGAACGTCCAACTCAATAACTTTTTTAGGCGTTTTGCCTTAAAGGGCATAAAACGCCAAACTTACGGTGACCGTCGGCGTTAAGGAACAAAAGACGCCACTGATAAACGAATTCATAAAAAGTATCATAATAGGCTGGATTCATTGTCGGATAATTTCCCACCGGAACTTCAACAATCAAAGGTGTATTATAGTTTTCAAGCTAGGGCGCGCACATGACGCCTGGAAACCATCATTTCATGCTCCCGCAGAATGCATGGGGCTCACAGCAGGAGCGAAACAGCGGTGTCACACTGATCGCCGCACGGTGGCTGTGATCGCAGCGGTGTCACACAGCAGTCACCGCGGTGCAATCACTTTGGTGGTAGTCAAATAGACAGGCTCCAAATTTGGCAGGCATCCCATTCCGCGCTGGAAACACTGGGAGGCAGGAAGTTTGAAAAAACGGTCGCGGGCGCACGCGATGTCTCCGTCGTGAGTTCATACGTTATGCTGGTCGTGTGCCGTTCTAAGCTGTTCTATACATTTATTGGATATCAACTGGAGTCATTTAGCTGTGCCGACGCTGTTTGCAAAGATTTTTGCATCAGTGATTTGTGACATGCGCTGTATTGTGTGTTTCCGCCGACGGATTACTACCACAATGGCGGGATATGCGTTCGCCGCCTTCGGTCTTGAGGCGCCTTTGTACGTCGCACGTTCGGATAGCACTTTTTCCGGTAAGTGAAATACTTCGCGCTTTGCTTTTCGCAGCAATGTCCGAACTTTTTTAGGTGTTAACCACAACAATTATTGATGAATGAGCTCTTTTGCCCTGCCGGTTTTCGCCACCTTTATTTTTATACGATGGTTCGGCTTGGTTACAGGATTTATGGTTAACGTCGCACGAAACAGCTGAAGGGGGCGCATTCAAAGACGACACGCGGGTCGTAATCATGAACCAGACTGTACTCGCCCTATTTTGTGTCCTTTCGTTTCAGTGAACGACCGCAAGCAGTCGCGGTCAGAACGCTCTCGACTAACGTGATGAGGAACGATGGCAGCAGGGAGCGCGCCTGCACGTCCGAAGGTGAACCCCGCCGTGTTGTCTTTGCATATCCACATCGCAGTGCCTCGGAAACTCAGCAGATCACGTGACCTTCAACATTCGGTGCGCGGGCCGCGCAAGCCAGTTTTAGAGGAAAATGGCAAATAAGTAAATAAATAAATTAATAACAAGATATTCCTTAGTTTCATGCTCGAGCACATCGGCAGTCGGCGTAGCCAACCGGTATTGCGTAATGGACATTTTGTTTTTGAGTACGCGACCTCTCCAGCGGCCGCCACTGCAACTAACTTTGACGGACGAAACGCGCACGCTCCCGCCCCCTCTCGCCTTTCCGCAGCTGTATAGCGTTTCACCACGGCCAGACTAGAACCTTCTATAGTCCGGCTATGGTTTCACCAAGGAGTCTCTATCAGCGTTCGTGCGTTTGGTTTTCCTGCGTCGCTTATGTTAATGCGAAGCCTTCCCTGCCTCTGATGATGATGTCCGATTATGTCCGAATCCGTGTTTTTCGCGTAGGCTCGACCATTGACTATGTAGAACCAAACAATCGCTACGTCGTAGGACCGCGTCGAACGGCAGGCGAAGAAATCATGCCATTTCCGTCATACGATCGACCCGCCGCGGTGACTTAGCGGCTATTGTGTTGCGCTGCTATAAGCACGAGGTCGCGGGATCAAATCCCGGACGCGGCGGCCGCATTTCGATGGGGCGAAATGCAAAAACGCACGTGTCCCGGGCATTCTAGACACGTTTAACATCCCCTGGTGGTCAAAATTATAACCCGGAGTCGACCACTACGGCGGGACTCATGATTAAATCGTGGTTGTGGCACGTAAAACTCCACAATTCATTCATTCATTCCGTCATACGATCGTCTACACCGTGATTGTCGTCGTGCCGCTGTCGTCCCACACACACACACACACATGTGTGCTCGTGACCCCACACCCAGCTACTCAATTTACAGGAACACGTTGGTCCCCCGAGTATCGTTTCGCAGAACCCTAAACAAAGCTGGATAGCCAGGTACCTGCAAAAAGCTTCGCATAACACAGATTTCCACAGTGCGTGGAATCTGCACTGTTTTGCCGAAGTAGCTTCTCATCATTCTTGCTCTAGCGCGCACGATTTTGCTCTCGTGTCAAAATAACAAGTGATTCTGAAATGTTTACAAAACTAGTGTCGTGCGGTTGCCAGAATGCAGGCGTATTGCGTCGCTCAGCCAGAATTGCGTGATCGCTTACTACAGACACGTAGCGATATTTTTTTGCAATTGTTGACCGTGGGCACCGCACCATTACAACACGTCCATCATTCTATGTTGTGAACGCGGGAATGCGCGCTCTCTTTACAATGTTTCGGTGCTTCACCTTGCTACAGGTTGAGTGAAACGCAGAGCCTATCACTCGAGTGTCAGTCCACGTCGTAATTTTTTTTTTCTAGTAAACTGTTTGGAGCATTCGCACAAACTGCTGAGGTGTTTTTTAATCAATATTATTGCCCCGAACCCGTACAAAACATCGTTCCTTCCCTGAAGATAAGTATATACAGGGTGTCCCAGCTAATACGCAGCACGATTTAAAAAAAGAGAAACGGCGTTACGTGAAGTCAACCTAGTGCGTATTGTTTCCAGTACAGTGGAGTAGCCACCAGTATGTTTTTCGTTACTGAGATTTAATTAGGTAATTGTAATTAATTATCTAACTCGACAATTGATGTCCTAATTATCAAAGTGTCAATGAGAAAGTTGTAGAGAAACAAGCAAAACTCCCGATACAGCTTTCTGTTGCTCAATACACTCTGCATAAATGTGTTTTTCCGAGTGTGAAAGAAGCCCGCGACTACACGCAGAATTGCCGCACAACTGGCCGCTCGAGGTACTTTGCGTGTATTCGCGGGCTTCTTTCACGCTCTGAAAAAAGTTGTCGCAGTTTCACCCGAAAGGCGAAGCATCAATTGCGATAGCAACTTAGTAGAGATCTATACGGAGTAATGATATTAGCTTTATGAGCTGTATAAACTTGGACATGCAGCAGCGCCGGCAACACGCAGAACTGTTGTCGACGCCGTCGGCGTTTTGCCCGAGTTCGCTCAAAACGCGTGCAGCGTTGGTGACTGTTGCCGGAGCCTTTGATATAAATAGGCACTTGGTGCCGCAGCTAAACGTCGCCTCCCTTCCCCGCCCCCCCCCCCCCCCCCCGCGGCCTTTCGTGCGTCACAAGAAGGCGCGTTTGCTCTACATATATGGTGATTGTAAAGGAGGAAAGAGACGCCTAATTCTGCAGCCCTTAAGGGAGCACGGCACAGAACGCGCGTTTGTTCTCCGCCGTGCGTTCACTCCCCGTGAAAGCGCGCGTCCCTCGCGCCCTTTCACTCGCACATACAGCGTTCGGTGGCGCGCGGCGACGATTTCATCTCCATTGACGTCATTCGGAACCTCACGGCGACGGCGACGGCGACGGCGACGGCAACGGCGACGGCGACGCCGACGGCAGAAATCTGCTTTGGAGTGTCCATATAATTGCTATCGCAATAAAACACTTTTATGTGGGACGTATTGAGCAGCGGAAGGCTGTATTGGGAGTTTTTCATCTTGCTCTACAACTCTCTCATTGACACTTTGATAATTAGGACAGTACTTCTCGAGTTAGATAATTATTTACAATTAATTAATTAAATATCAGTAACAAAAAATACTGGTGGCTACTCCTCTGTACTGGAAACAATACGCACTAGGTTTGTTTCGCGTAACGCTGTTCCTCTTTTTTTTAAATCGTGCTGCGTGATAGCTGGGACATCCTGCAGATTACCGCGGATCTTGCGAGGGATCACGCCCTCGCTTCGCGCACTTGCTCTACTGTGATGGTGGGGTAAACCAGCGTTGACAGGAGTGCGACGCGCTATAGAAAAGGGTGCGATGCTCCATGCACTTGTGGCATTCACGTGAACGCCGCTTAAGACAGCCGTCGGAGAATGATGGGATCATTACACCTTTCATACTCCGCAGCCATGCATAATTGGCATGTTGCAGAGAGGAACAAGTTAAATTCCCTCATCAGAAAGGTCTTCAAGCTCGCCCTCGGCTTACCTGTAAGCACTCACACCGAAAACCTGTTAAATCTCGGAGTGCACAACACGCTCGAAGAAATAATAGAGGCGCAAGAGCGTTCACAGATGCTCAGGCTATCCGGCACCCCGGCGGGCCGCAAGATACTCGACGAGATGGACATCTGTCCTGTCGGCCAGTGCCCCGACGCCGTGCGGATTCCCAGCGACATCAGATCTGAACTGCACATCGCGCCCATTCCCCGCAATATGCACCCCGCACACAACGTCGGCAGACGTCGGGCCAGGGGTACAGCTCTACTCGAACATGTCCGTAACAACCACATTGAGGCAAGCTTCGTGGATGCCGCGGCATATGTCCAACAAAAGGCGTTCGCCGTCTCCATCGTCCACTCTAATTCCAGGATCACTTGCTGCGCTACAGTACACACTTCGAAGCCATTAGTAGCCGAACAGGTTGCAATCGCGCTGGCTGTGCTCGATGGACGCAGAGAGGCAATATATAGCGATTCTAAGGCGGCCATTAAGGCCTACCATACCGGGATGGTCTCCCCTCAGGCCCTTCGCATTCTCCAAAGCTTGAAAAGTATTTATCCACATTCTCTCATTTGGTTTCCCGCTTACTTGGGGTCGACTGAGGGCTCTCCCTCTAACCCTACCGAGAGCGCGCACGAGGCCGCGCGAGGACTCACTGACCGCGCCGCCTCCGCAGTCCCCCCACCCCGCGGGGAACCATTGATGACGTACGATGAGATCACCAAGCATTATTATCTGTCAAGACGGGTATTCCCCCTGCCGCACCCTGCCTTATGCAGGGCGCGGGCGGTGACCCTTCGTCTTTTACAACCTCGTGTGTATCCTAACCTTGCGGTTCTTCACGCTATATACCCTGAAAGGTACCCCAGTGCGGAGTGCCCTGCCGACAGGCAGGGCACTCCGCACTGGGGTACCTTTGTGACTCCGCATCGGCTGCGCCTTCAGCGAGGATAGGTGGGCTACGCTTTTGGGCAGCCCTGAACTCAACGACCAAACCCTGGCCGTCCAGAGTGCCTGCGATCAGGCCGTCAAGCTCGGCTTGGCGGTCCCTACGTGGGACTAGCCGGGTGGCGCGGAGTATCCCCTGCGTCTTCTCTGGACATCAATAAAGTTATTTCACTCACTCATTCCCACTGCTTTCGCAAGATATGCGCTCCAATGGCAGAAGACCGTCTTTTCACTACGGCGGGAGCAAGACAACTTTTACTTGACACCATTCCAAAACTCCACCCACCCATACCACAATATACATTCCCCGGACCGCTCAAGTGCTTACACACAAGGCACGGACCGGCGCTGGCAATACACCGGAAGTCATCAGCCGGTGGCAGAACCGCACCATCAGTTGACCCAACTGTGGGTGCATGACCGGGGTATAGACATATGACACATCTACCAAGGACATGCCAGGTCACGGACGCACTATGGAGCCGCTTACTCCACCCTCTGGGAGTGACCAGTTTACCCGAAAGCCCAGGCCTGGACTGGGCTGGGTCAGCTCGGGTAAAGCGTTCTTCGAGTAAACTGTTTGGAACCTTTCGCACGAACTGCTGAAGTTTAGTTAGTTAGTTAGTTAGTTAGTTAATTCTGGTTTATTGGCTGAAGTGTCTTCCCGTTCACTAATGGGCGTCGGCCGGGCTTCGAACACACGCGGGCGTTCTGCATATATTTGAGGCATTCTGTGCGAAACTAAAGCGACTAGTTGTAAAATATGGGTTGTAATATTTATTTGTCTTGCCAAGAAAGACAGAAAAAAAGACGCTTGAAGTGTTAATTTGCTTTTGTTTCAAGGAAAACTTCCTACCCTCGAAAGTTTAAAAAGAGAATACTAAAAGCCGCTCTTGATGCGAGTTAATTGTTACCACTTTTGCGATTGCTCTATGTTACCGCTTTCGATGCGGTTATTTTATAGCAGTTGCACTAGTTTACCGTTCTTTTATTTTTGCACCACATTGAATATTGTTTAATGGTCACTGCAGTTCACATCAATGGCTTGCACCTTAACCGCGTTCGCAATGTTTTTGTGGGCCTTAAATCGACACATGAGAGGTGCTTCGTCATGGGCTTGGCATGAGTCGGTGTGGCAGCTATTTCCCTACTCCCGCGCGTGTAACTAGAGAACTTTGGGAATAGCGTCCAGGAAAAGATGTTATCTTAGCTGTCACAGCGTCATCATATTCTCATAACTTGATCGCACTGTACGCTATCATTGCCTTCTTCATTATTTTCGTGCCCAAGTTGGAATTACGCACTCTTAAAATTTGAGCTGCTTTTGCTGGTTCTAAAGATGACAACACGTTGAGCTTTTCCTTGCTGCAAGAAATATTTATCAATCCAAAGCCGTTTAACAAATGTGTATCCTTATTTAATGTATTCAACAAATGTGTATTCTTATATAGAGATTGTACGCAGGAACTTTACATAAAATGCCTTGCCAGAAATTTTTAACCTAGTCGTTGCTTTTTTTCCCGGCTTTTTCGCATTAGCTGTACACTTGTTCTAATGAAAGGTTTTATTTCAATGTTTTGTTGTCACTGCGGTTTATTGGAAAGTCTTTCGATATACCGCCTAAGCTGCGACATTTGTAAGGAATGTGCACACAAGTTCCTTCAGCTGGCCAGAGCGGGGCCCGATTATAGAGGCGCGAGTCCGGGCCGGGCCTGGTCTTGGGCCCATGCTACGTATGGGTAGCCAACGACACATATTTTACGTATTCATTTTGGTAAGAACGAAGAAAGTGCCTTGTTATGAGAACGTGTAGTATCATTGATATAATAGTGACTGTATTTTATTGGGTAGTTATTTTTTTGTGGCACCTATTCCTTCGCTCTGATAGAGTTATTAGTTTTGTTCACTCCTTGAAGCGGTGGGCCTGGGCCAGGTCCGGGCCGACAAATCGAGCCCGTGCAGTGCTATACCAAGGACACTCGGCTGGCCTATCTGATTTAGGCGCAGAAAACCGGCCTCCTAAAATTAGGTGCGCATGATAGGGTGCGTTTGCAGGCGTCTTAACTAGATTGCGCCCCCATATTCAGACTCAGGACCTCCATGCTCGGGGTTGCGCCCAGTCACGCGATTCGTCGGAATCGCATCTGTCATCTGCGCTTGCTGCTGACCCGTACTGAGAACTTAACTTTACCAGTACTAGACGTGACAAACAGCCCAGTATTCTATTTTCAATGAAGAGCGCCGTGAACGTGGTTAGGCATACATTTCCATACTGCACTACCTTTGGGATCGGCTCACATTGTTAGACGGCACTACATTCGTGATCGGCGCGAATCTTTAGATTGCTCTGTTTTCCGCATCGGCCCATGTCATTGAAATATATTTTAACGCCATAGCGTAAAGGGCCCCATGTCGCAGAAAATCCGGTGTCGGTACCGGCGGCGTTGTCCGTTAGAGAAAATTATATTTAGGTATATGTAAATGCCACGCCTTGCTATATGACATGCGGTATATGCGAGTTATATTGCCACACCATTCTATCCCTAAAGTTTCTCATACCTTGTCTTATATTCATGACAAAGTTATTCCTCGGAATTTTGAAAATGCCAGCCCACAAACAAATGACATGAAGAAAACACCTAGATCGCATTTTATGTTAAATATTGACACGTATACATGTTTAGCTTTCACCGGTGGCCGCTTTCCACCGGCTAACAAATGTTAAACGTTATCGCTCGGCGCAGGACGTGCCTGTATTGGAAGTTTCTAGAACGTTATCGATGCTTCTTTGCGTTGGCTGTTTTCACCGACGCTTATGTTATCTGATTGTATGACCGACGCGAATTGTCTAGAACTTTCTGGAAGACACTGCGGTTACGAGGGATTAATTTGGAACATTCGATGACTCATGTATAAAAAGCCGGCGCGTTTCACCGCAGATCAGATTTTCGACGATCGCCGACTGTGTTCGCCGATTTCGTTGTGCTTCGAGCGTAGCTTGCTTTTGTGGGCACAGGTTCGCCCAATAAAGAATCAGTTTCGTCATACAGTTTTACGACTGTTTATTTCAGCGTCACTACTACGTGACAATATTCTCAGACTGAAATATTAAAAGTGTGAAAGAATAACAGAAACCTGAAAGTGATGTAATTTTCCTAGGGCGGCTGTGCACTACCTCCGGTATCGGCCCACGCAAGATGCCGCGTTGATATACCAGAAAGCTTGCCTTCGTGCTTAGTGTTCGCCGCCAGCGTTTCCCGGTAAACATTAAGGTTACATAAGCTGCAGTTGCCGGGAAGGGTGACAAGCAGTCAGAAATCTTTGAGTGCTACCGCGTTCCACTCTTTAAAGCGAAGCTTAAAGGGAGCCTGAAACGATTTGGACAATTTTGTACAAACGTACTGAGACGTTAGGGTAAGTCCTTCTGATAATTAATTGACGCGTCTGAGTGCTCCGCATAAATCGTGTAATTTATTATAAGGTTTTAAAAATGCACATCGCTACCGATCGTAGCACGCCAATCGGCCGAGTTTTCAGCCGCCCCTGACCAGGTGACGCGATTTGACCATATGACGTCAGTAGGGCAAGCTATCCGATTGGCGGCCCAGAGCGTGTCATCGACAATTTTTCCAACATTATGGTACACAAACATTGTTCGCAAAAGTTAAAATTTTAGTTAATATGTTTCTATAAAAAGAAAGTAACAGAAAGAGAATGAACAAGGACAATGTATCACTACATTCTTGAAAGCACTTCCGGCACACAGCAATGGTCGTCTGCTTGTTTTACAACGTGCTCCCTTTTTGATGCGAGCTTCACCGTCTGTGTTGGTCTCGATCTGTCCTTTCACGAGCAGCATGGTTCGCCCTTGCGTTGTGGGCTGCAAACGTAGCGATCAGCGACATATCAGGCTGCGACATCGTGCACATGTCCCTCTGCAAGGCAACATGCAAGCTGCAGCGCTGGTTGTCGGTATCGGATCCGCACCAGCATCTACCCGTTTGCGGCCGTCACTTCACACCGAAGGATTTTTGTGTACCCCAATATTCGCATGTCCGATATTCGGGTAAACGCTAGCGCAAGCTTACTGCGCCTGCGGGTTTTATGGAATGGGCGGTGACGCAAATGTGAACGACCTGGACGGTGCAGCCACCTGGTGGCAGAGAGCTCAATCAGACACACAGCTAATATAGCAGTAACCAAGTGTATTCTACTTTACTGCAGGAGCATAATCCTGAACTTCTTAAATGGTTGAAATGTTTTACACTTGGTTACAGAAATATTAGCTCTCTTTGCCTGGTTGAGCTCTGCGCCACCAGGTGGCTGGACCATGCAGGCCGATCAGGCCACTCACGTACGTCTGCGCTGAAGTTCCTTCATCCCAGCAATAGTAGTATGGAGAGCCTTTAGTTTACGCCTTCGTCAAAATGCCCATCTCGGCTGCAGTTACCGGAATACGGGACATGCTCGGTGCTGCGGCAGAATGCTCGCAACGCACGCTACTTCGAAGCTCTAGGTGTGTGGGTGGCTGGCTATAGGTGTGTGGGTGGCTGGCGACGACCGACCCTTTCAATGCCAGTATATAGCCGCCAATTTATACGTGCAACCAAGTTGAACAATCTTTTTTGTCCTGCCGTGTCGCGATTTTATAAGGAAAGCGCGGTTTGGTGCTTGAAACCAATACGGAAAGAACGAAACCGCCTTTATGTTTATACCAATGCACAAAAAAGAATGCAAATAAGCTGTAAGGCATTGTAAACAGAAAACCTGCTCTATTTATGGCTATACAGCAGAAAAAAAGTCAGGACATTTTGCCATTTTGATTAGGTCAAGTCGGGACACGGAACATTTACTCAAAAGTCGGGACTGTCACGCTAAATTGCGGATGGCTGGCAACCCTACCACCTAGCAGCACGGATGTCCTTAGCCCTCAGCTATAGTGCCTTGAATACAGTGCCTAGAATATATTAAGGACGGTATACAGAGCAACGCTGCGACACATGCACTGAGAATGGGCCGGTAACAACGATACTAAAACCGCCGCCGTTCGCGACGCGCCCATAACGGCAGGCGTTACTAGATTAAAGGAAGCCTCGAGCTCGCCCATTCCTGCCATTGCCCCGGTTGCTGGGGCTGCCGGGGATCTTCTCCGTCGGCGTCGCAGCTCAGGCCCCGGAAACTCCGCTGGTTTTTTGTCCACGCGAATTGCAGAGCCATCCATGAGATGGATGCGGAACCAAAATCGCTTTTCCTTTTTTTTTTCCTCGTCAACCCTCTCTCAACTTTGTCGTTTCTCTCTCGCCTTCAACTATCTGCGGCGCGGCCCGCGCTCGTCGTCGGCCGTGCTGATAACGGCCAAAACGACAGAAATTTTTTTCAGGCATTATGCGGTCAGTTTTTCGCCTTCCGTGCTAGCAGTGTGGTCCGTGTGGTAACCTACCGTTGCACGTTTGTCGGCTTTTTTTCCGCCATGTCTCGCAGCTCTTTAGTTCGTGTGTGGTTCCGTGGTGTACGAACACATCAAGACAAAGTGAGCCATGCGACGTGAAATTCTACCCCATCCCTAAAGACAACAGGTGAGCATCGTGCTGTTTACTTCCCGGTTTTTATTTGTGATAGTAATTGCGCGCAGTCGTACATGGCTGTCCGATGGTGAGGCAGCAGTTGGCTGATTTAAATTAAATTATGGGGTTTTACGTGCCAAAACCACGATCTGATTATGAGGCACGCCGTATAGTGGGGGACTCCGGAAATTTGGACCACCTGGGGTTCTTTAACGTGCACCTAAATCTAAGTACACGGGTGTTTTCGCATTTCGCCCCCATCGAAATGCGGACGCCTTGGCCGGGATTCGAGCCCGCGACCTCATGCTCTGCAGCCCAACACCATAAGTTGGCTGATTTGAAAACACCACAAGGATGCAGTAAATCGTTATGCCAACAAGCAGCGAACATAAAGCTCCTGATAAATATAGTACCACCTGTGCGTATCGCAAGGAACACGTGTGTAGTAGGTGTGCGCTTTGCACTTATTTCTATCTAATTGGTCGCGATCGTTTAAAAATGCGTTTCTGGGAATTAAGGTTGACATATCACAACTAGTACTCTGCCGTGATGCGAAACGAGTTCTGTTTTGTTTGTTCGAACTGCGATGTTATAATTTAGGATCTTCACTCTTCTTCAGGATGGAAGCGCTTTTAACCTACGCTGGAAGGATGGACCTAATGGGTTTGCCCAGAGAGAAGGTCAACAACCGCAGAATAGGCTCGGTGCACTTCACGGAGGTGGATTTTATGGACTGAGCGAAAAGCAGCGCGTGAGAAGCTATTCTGCGCATTGGCCATTAGATCAATTACAATAAATCTTTTTTACATGTGCGTACATGGAACACCATCCGCGTTTTGTTGCATTCTATAGTGTGTTGCACTGTCTGCTCCAATTCTGGTTTTCGCAAACGGAGACAATAAAGTGAGTCCAAAGAACTGTTGTGTTGTAAGTGCAATTATTTTTTAAATATAATTTAGGCACATGCTTGCTTGATACTAATAATGAATGGCACTGCGTGCATGAAAACGCAAAAGGAATCCACTGCGCACAAGCACGCAGCACGAATGCACGAATGGCACGGCCGGACAGGAAAGGAGCGCGGAGCGCGCGCTTCGGTCCGGTGGTGCGTCCGATATCGCCCGCGACAAAAAAAAAAAAAAAAAAAAAAAGCGCGCCGCGGACAGCTAAAGAAATAAGAAAAAAAAAATAGCATTGCGCGTGGCATGAGGGGAGGGTGAGGCGAGGCTAGCGAGGAGGAATAGGAAACTCAAGAGGGAAAGGAGAAAAGAGCGGAACAACGTTATCATAAAAAAGGAAAAAAAAAGTGCTATTGCGCAAGTGGGAGGGTAAAAAAATCGCGCCGCTTTTCTTACTTTTTTTTCTTTTTTTCACCACCGTAGTACCGTCATCCATCCGCTAGGGCCTAACTGAAGTGCGCCTTGGCGCTAGCGTCGACTGAGCGTCTGCTATAAATGAACCAATGGTAGGTATAGGAAGATTCACCCCCCTGTCGCAGCCGCTGGGAGGCGGCCCTGAAAAGTTCGCAGCTGGAAGACCAGCTCTGGGCCGTCCGGCAAGCCGAAGATGCCGCTCGAGTCCAAGGACTTCGAGCCGACACCTGAGGCCACTAAAAGCAAAGTCTCGGCTCTTTAAATAAAGTTTATTTCTTCTTCTTCTAGACAGTATGCCTCAGCCATGGAGGAAGGAAAGGACTGAGGAGAGGCCCTACCCCCTCCGCGCGCTAGGAGAAAACTGTGGAGAAAGTCACGAGGAATTTTTCGTTGTAGCGGCCATCTTGTCGGGCTCAATGGCAGTTTTGTTATGGCAGCGCCTCCTCTATTTTTCAATGCCAGCCAGATGCGGCCGATCCCACCGTTCACCACCCTCTCCGATCAGCCTTTCCTACTCTCTCCCGTCGGCTAACGTTCGCGCCGGCTTTATGGTCGTGGGGCAGAGTACCCTCTGGGTGGCGCCTCATGACGGAAGTCGGAGAAACTAATCCTGAAAGACGCGTGAAGCGTCTACCGCATCTCCTCCGGAACGGCAGCGGCGCACGCTCGGTGGCTCAGACGCACGCGGGACGCAAGCAGTCGTACCCTCTGGGTAGCGTCACATCGCGGCAACTCACTGAACTAAGGCGAACCAACGGCTCCCATTGCGGAGCGAGCGATTGCATTGGCATTGAAAAAATAGAGGCGTCGCTGGTTATGGTTAGAGCCCCTCAATCCACGCGCCACCGCGGCTTATGAAGGTGCCTCATAGTGGTGTGCGCTCACGCGTGTGCTGCCCTGTAGGTCTCGTACCGTGCGAAAGGCGTTGTGTGTGCAGGATTGCCTTAGTCTCCGTGTTTTATTCCGCTGTGTTATCTAGACCATGCTCTCCCGGCTGTTGCGGGCAGGTGGAACTGGAAATAAAAAGCGCGATATGAGCGTGCAGGCAACGCCGTACACCACGTACCACGCCACGGACGAAGGACGATCTGGGGAATGTATTTCACGTCTTTGGCGGATTCATGCGAACGTGTCATAACAGATTGAAACCGCTGTGCTTTACAATATGTAGTATAAACGCCTCGCAGCTGAATAACGGCTGTGCACTGTTCCTGCTTTTGACAGCAGACGATGCATTTGTGTCACGCAAAACAGTCATGTGGAAGGATGGGAACGAAGCGGCGGCTGTGAGTAATTAAGGGAGAACCCTCCTTACCGCAGATGTCTGTGTGCTCAAATGGCGCATACCCTTAGCCCACCGCTGTCCTGGCTTCATTCTCTTTCTCTCTCTCTCTTTCTTCGTTTTCCGTTGTTTCTTTTATTATTATTTACATCGAAGCTGTCTATGGCTGGAGTACGTTCCGTGGCTTTTTCGTGTCTGCCAACAAATGTGCGTGTGCAAAAACTTAGCTCCCGCATTTGATGCGATATCATTGCATTCTATGCAAACGTTTATACGTCTCATATCATTTGGATATGCATTTTTTTTCCGTTGGAGCGACAGCTTCTCGACGAGCGAGTGTACTATCGCTCCGCGAAGAAAGCCGGAGACGGAACGCACGGGAGTATATGCATTGCTGGAAAAGTGAAGCCCTGTACACTTCTTTCTCGAGAGCGTCGCACGTTACCGCCACCAGCTCGACCGGAAGAGCATTCCGGCCGCGGCTCGCGCGTTGCAGCTCATACTGACAGCGATAGCACGTGCATGCCTCGTGGAACGTATGAAAATCGACTGAAAACGACTATTCAGCAATTACTTGCAACCAAGGTGTCTCACCAAAGTTTATACGGGTTTGGTTCAGGTTCGGGTCCACGCTTTTAACTTCGGTTCAGGTTCAGCACCGCAGTGAAAATTATGACGGTTGGAACCGGCTCGAAGCTTTCCCATCGGTAATTGGGGTTTAAACGCGCTCGAAAAAAAAAAGTTCGCGTTCACCAATTTTCAAGAAAACACGCGTACTCTTGAAGAAGTTCGCTTGAATATTGTGTAGAACTACTGAGGACACTTTTTTTTGCACCGACAGTAAATTTAAAAAAAAACAAGAAAAATCGCGATAATGAGGCGCCATGCACTGTTTTATATAGGCATTCCGGCATTTCTGCATGCAGGGAGCGCCATGGCGCCTTGTGCGGCTATGTAATGCGTTTCCTCACGACCCGCTAGACCGAAATTTTTTCATTCATTGATTCCTAAAGATTACTGGCACAAAAGAGTTGTCTGCCTCTTTTTTTCCAGATTGCTGCCGACTCCGTAACCATAATATGAAATCAAAAAATAATGAATTATACTATTTTATTGTGACGAACTTGAAACGACGCGGAAAAGAAGCGCGGACTCTTGGCGTAGGGTTTGATACCTCAAGCTTGGCTTGGCTCAAGCACGGCCGGGCTCGACTGGCGAGCGCGCTCGCTTCTTTAGCGCCATCTCTGTGTGTGGGAGCGCAACTTCACGGCCGCGCGATTCATGGCGCATGCGCATTCTCACTTTCTGACAGAATGTGCCCGCGCCATCCGAGTTGTGCGCGCTTTTTTTTTTTTTTGACAAGAGAAGACACTTTATTTCAGACAACCAACATACATAGATGCCTAGGGGCCAGTCATGCATAAAATATAAACATAAGTTCGTCAAGAAAGCACATTGTGATTTTTTTACATACGCAAACACAAAAAATACCTTATACACAGGTCTCGCTCCGTCTACTGTTTGACTGCCTTCACGGCATGGCGTTAACTTGTCCTGACAGCCAGAAGATCGTACTCTTGGTGCTAGTGCGTCGGCTACGTCAAAAGCGGAAGCGAAACATGTACATACATCTTCACTTGCGTTGTCATCGTCCACGGACGGTGAGAAAGCCACAGCCGCGCTTTTACTACGAGCGCCGCAAGCCGCCATTTTGCCTTCTGCCCGTTGCCCCTACAGCGCGCAGTGCAGTCTGGTCTAGCGGCAGCCGCGTGAAATAGAACATGTTCTATCTTCGCGCCGGCGGCGCTGAGCGCGCCCGACGCAGCTGAGCACGCCGGCTACGCCGTGACGCCGGACTGTAGATTGTGCACTTTTCACCGGCGTTGCTGAAACCGCGCCGCTCGTGGCCGCGCGCGCGCGTTACGCCCACGGTGGAAGCATATTTAGGTGTTGACACTGCGCGCGAGCGCGCATCCAGATTATGTTCGGCCGCGCGTGGGCGCATCGAGTAGCTCTGCTGCGAGCAGATAGATGGCGCCGCGGCCAGCGGTCCCAGCTTAGCGGCGCCGGTGGCTTGGCATTCCTCTGCCTCCGCTAAATTTTCGTTCATAGTGGCGCCAGTAAAACTCAAAGCGCGAAGGAAATTCATTATTTCAGATTAAGGTGATAAGTGTACCAGGCTGAATGCTTTGCTAACATGAACGTATATTGTGCAGGGCGTGAATGACGTGAACACGGATCGATCGGGCAGCACTCAACGCCCACTCACACTCTGCTCGCGCGCACATTTTGTTGCGGCCGATCTAGTCATGCATACAAGCATAAAAAAAAATTAAAGCGTAAGCCCTTGTGCTACCTACCCCTCGATCAGAAGAAAATAGTGACTGCACCGGAAAATTCAAACTCAGAAAACCGTTCAAGCATCGTCACGCGAATTCAGTGCGGGCGAGATATAACTTAAGAAATGAAACGGCGCAAGCTTCCGATATGCAACGCACTAGAGCAAAGTGGGTGTTCATGGCTAGAACCTATGATGAGAAAGCACATAGCTATGTAAAGAAATCTTTCAAAAGATAATTTATCAGGTGGGACGAATGCAGGCGTTTTATCTTGGATTACAATATCACTAATACAGTTTACTTGTGAAAATCTTTTTTATTTCAATTCCACTTAACATAGACTGTGTATATTATTCATTTGGCTTTCGTCGTTTGGGGAGCGAGTGACTCTTGCAGGATCTAAGAGGTGACTTTCTTTTTTCTTAAATTGGATATGAGAATGTGCCAATGTAAGCGTATTTGACAATGCATGCTACAGCCTGTCCACAAATACACTTATACCCAGCACACAATAATCTCATAGACTTTTTATTTTTTATTTTGCAAAGACAGAATAATAAAAAAATTGTGCATGAATCAGCTCGATAATTTTAATAGAGGATAGCCTTCCGAGAAGCTAACGCTCTCATACACTCCAACAATGCAAAAATGTTGAATAAAAACATGCAAGCGAGTAATATACACCGCACGTGCATTGTAAAAAAACATTCAGTATCCAGGATGGCACAAATTTGAAAATCAGGCACACATCTGCACAGAAAACAGCAGTATTATACAGGGTGCACAAAGATTTAAGAACATGTAAATGTCAGGTAGCTGAACAGAACCAAGGTAATGTTGTTTTCCGTCCCTTGGAGATACTGAAATTATTCTTTACATTCGGCGTAATTACATGATTAGTCTTAATTAATTAATCAACTTCTCAAATATTTAATTATATTAAGGTTTCAGTGAGAAAATTGGAGAGCAACATGAAAGACTCCCGACACAGCTTTCTATTACTCAATACACGCTACGTAGAAGTATTTTTCCGAGCGTGAAAGAAGCCCACGAATACACGCAAAGTGCCTCGAGGCAATTTTGACTCTATTCGCGGGTTTCTTTCACGCTCGGAAAACACTTTTATTTATCACGTATCGAGCAACAGAAAGCTGTATCGGGAATCTTTCATGTTGCTGTGCAATTCTCTCGTTCACACTTTTGTATCTAATTATAGCATTAGAAAAGTTGATTAATCAGTTATGAAAATGATTATGTAATAAGGCAGAATGCAAAAAATAATCTGAGTATCTCCAAGAGACGACAGACAACATTGCCTTGGTTCTGTCCAGCTATGTGACATTTTCATATTTTTAAATCTTGGTGCATGACAGTTAAGACACCCAGTATATATCTTATACATGCAGCAAAATTTGCACAGACTGCTGTGGCACAAAGCAGTTTTTATGGCACACAAGAGGTTCTCTCTTCCGTAGCGGCTTTGGAGGTTTATTTGACCATGTGAGGTTCTTTGAACAGATCGGAAATAAGGTGGGAACTGTATTTGCAGACAGAACAGGGCTCTTTGGCGCGTCAAGTAGCACCATTTTATCGAGCTCCGCGTAATATGCCGTCGATATCATATCCTCTGAAAAATGCTTGGCGCAAACATGGTCGGTAGGCATTAGAGTTCGGTCTGCCCTCAGATTTACACGGCGCCACTGCTCTAGACGACCGCTGTCGGACGGCACTTTGAATAAGGCACATGTGCACGCTCCGCACAAGTTCGGTATCCAGAATTACAGTTCGTGACGAAGCACTTTCTACCCATTTCAAACTCTCAGAAGGCCGCTTCCACCTTGGTCGAGGGCCCGTGGCGACAATACACAAGCACAAGATGATGAAAGGCGCGTGAAGAAAAAGTGTGCCTTCAAAACAGCACGGCCGCACATGCAATCACAAAGCCACAAAGACAGCAAAGCATGCGCCTTCCCGCCGAGGCTGGATGATGATGATGATGATGATTTATTGGCATCCCCTTTGAAACGGGGCGGCGACAAATAGTCACCTAGTCTGCTTGATTTAATCAGGTATACTATACATGTTCTTTATCTAGCATTTTTGTATACCTCTCATTATTATTTCTATTTTTCAAAAATTTACCTTGTGCCGCTGCCTATGATTTTAAGAGATCAGGTCGTATCCATCTTTTCTCTGCTTTTTTTCCACCAGTACTCCAATCGTCTCTTGCTGATCTCTGCGGCTGATCTGTTTAAGTTTCCTTCCACTTTGAAACCAAGCGCTTCTGGGAGTTGCACGATACCTACGGTTCTCGCTGGGTGGATCCCGTCGCATTCCATCAGGATGTGCTGAGTGGTTTCTGGATCTTTACTGCAGCATGCACATGTCTCATCTAGTTCCGAATGTTTGTTCCGATATGTTTTCGTCCTTAGGCAACCAGCTCGAGCCTCAAATAGCAAGGCACTGCCCTTTGTGTTATCGTACAGATTTTCCCTTCTAATTTCTTTCTTCTCATTCTTGTAAATCTCCATTGTCCTTTTTGTTTCCATCCTTTGCATCCAATTCACGTTCTCTATTTCTCTCACTTTATTTCTGATGACTCCTGGTTGTCTGTTTGCAGTTTCGATTATCCTGTACTTGGTTGCCAACTTCCTTGACCTCTTCCTCCATTCTGTGTCTACGCTTTTCATGTAGAGATACTTGTGCACTTTAGCCGCCCATTTATTTTCATCCATGTTCCTGAGCCCTTCTACAAAACTAATTTTGCTCTGTGCTTCTCTGACTTCAAAAGAGGCCCAACCCATGTCACCCTGCACTCCCTCATTTGTGGTATTACCGTGGGCTCCCAAAGCCAACCGGCCTACTGATCTTTGGTTTAGTTCCAAACTCGCCAATATATCTGATTTTAAGCATATAATGGCATTTGCGAATGTTAGCGCTGGCACCATTACTCCTTTCCAGATTCCACGCACCACCTCATACTTATTGTGGCCCCACAGTGCTCTGTGTTTCATTATTGCTGCATTCCGCTTCCCCTTTATTTTCAGATTATCTTAGTGGTCGTTTGAGTAATTCTTTCCTTCGTGTATGTGTACGCCGAGGTACTTATATTGCTTCACTGTGGGTATTACTTGCTGTTGAATTGACACCACGAAGTTACTCGTGTGTTCATTAAAGATCATAATTCCTGATTTCTATGTGATAAACTTAAGGCCTAGATTTGTCGCTGCATTCCCACAGATATTCGCAAGTATCTGTAAATCTTTTTTATTGTCCGCTAGTACCACAATGTCGTCTGCGTACATCAGTCCGGGGACCTTCTGTTGCACCATTTGTCCATTACGCATGTAGGATAAATCAAAACCTACTTCGCTGTTTTCCAGTCATCTTTCTATACCCTTGACGTAAAGCGTGAACAACAATGGTGACAGAGGGCATCCTTGCTTCAATCCTTGTTGAATTCCCACCATTTCATTTCCTTTTCTACCTTCCCATACCACTTGTACTTGGTTGTCTCTATATGTCTCCCTCAGCAGCTCCACGAAATCATCTATGCCTTCGTATTGAAGAATATCCCACAACAATTCCCTGTCTACGTTGTCATAAGCTCCTTTAATATCTAGAAATGCTATCCATAAAGGTCTTTTCTGAGCTACTGAAATCTCTATGCACTGAGTTAGTACAAACATATTGTCTTCTAAGCGTCTGCCTGGCCTGAACCCATTCTGTAGTTCCCCCAATACACCGTTTTTCTCCACCCACTTCGACAGTTCTAATTTTATGGCTTGCATTGCCATTCTATATATCACCGACGTTACTGTAACTGGCCTGTACGAGCTCGTCTTATTCTTATCTCCTTTGCCTTTGTAGATGAGATTCATCTTGCTTTCACGCCATCCAACGGGAATTTTCTTTGTTCTAATCACTTGCTCTATGGCATTAGTCAGCAGTGCCTTGCTTTTTGGACCGAGGTTTTTGATTAGCTGTATTGGGATTTCATCGGGTCCTGCTGCCGTGTTGTTAGGGACATTTTCTGCTGCCTTTTTCCAATAAAAGCTTTCTATACTAAATTTTGATCTCTCTGACCTCTCTCCTGTTGCTGGATCTGTTGTCTGAACTACGCTTTTTCTCGTGCCGAAGTTATCCCTAATAACGTCTGTGATGTACCACATCGCATCATCTCCTTCATAGATGTTACCGTCTTCATCCCTTATAGCCGTTTGCGAGTTTTTATTTGGAGCTCCGAGTGCTTTTATATGGTTCCAGAATCTTTTTGGAGCGCCTTTGTCTCTTTTGTGAATGTTATGCACCCAACGTTCACTTGCGCATTTAATTTTGTCTTGCACGAGCTCACTCGCAACCCTTTTCTTTTCTCGGTATGTATTCCATCTAAGGAGCACCTCTTCTTCTTGTAATCCCAACTTTTTATCTTCTCGATGAGCCCTAGGTGCCTCTTTACGCTCTTCTATAGCTTGTTTTATTTCCTTGTTCCACCACTTACGTGGTTTCCTCTTGCCAATCCAACAATTGTTTTGCCGTGTCCGCCTTATTTCATGCTGCACAACGTCCACCAGTTCCTTATATTCCCAGAATGCTGTAGGAAAATCCTCAATTTTCTTCTCTATGTTGTTTGCAATCTCTGTTATTTGCTCGTTATTCATGTTTGAAAATTCTGAGGCTATTGGTTCATGCTCTGCGCTAGTATCTCGCCAAAAATTTAATGCTAAACGTGTATGATCGCTTCCCAGGCTATTTTTTTCATTTTCGTCTATTATCATTTGGTCTAGTTGTTCGTAGACTATTTCTGAGACTAAGGCGTAGTCGATACATGACTGCCTGTTTCCGCATTGCCACGTTACCTGTTCATGACACTTATTCTCCCTGTTAACTACTATAAGGTTCTGTTCATCACACAGATCCAGCACTAGAGAGCCGTTGTAATCAGTATATCCGTCTAAATCGTCCATGTGTGCGTTCATATCTCCCACTAATATCACCTGGCCCGATTTACTGAACTCATTAATATCGCTTCTAATACAATCAACCAATTCCTTATTTTTTTCTCTGCTATCACTACCTGTCCAAAGGTAAGCTACCCCCAGCCACGTCTCTTTACCTTGCCATGTGCCGCTAATCCATAAATGCTCTTTACATGTCTCGTTTACCCTTTGCCACTTCAGACCTCGCCTAATTAGTACGCCTACGCCTCCGCCTTTCCTTGACCCGGTCATTCTGTTGCACCCTTCCCATACAAAATAGTAAATAACAGGCGGCTGCTCCAAATCTCTTAGATGCGTTTCGGTCAAGGCGTACACGCTAATCGCTTCAACATGGGACCGCATACCGCAGCGCCCTCTACGACGGCGCCGAACCAGCTGCAACGAAGCCGAACATAATCTGGACGCGAGCGAGTGGCGCTTTCGCGCGCGTTGGGGGGAGAGTGTTAGCACCTCTCCTTATTCTTACACCGTGGTTACGCCGGACTACGGTGTCTAGAAGGGGGAGGTGAGAGCAATGGCGGCGGCGGAGTGTTGGAAGCAATCATGACAGCAGCGGCGGTGCTGCAGTCGACAGCAAGATCGTTCCCCGGGCGCGGAAGCACGGCGGTTGGTGCCGCTGGTTTCGAAGCGGGCGTTTCTGTTCGCAATTAGCGGTCGCATATTTGACATAACTAGCGTTAAGCTAATGCACATTGTGCCTTGTTAGTAGAGGAGACAATGAATGAATAGCAGTTATCCTCTTATGAGCGGTTAAGTGTTAAAATCCATTAGATTCGGGTACGTCACGGCCGGCACAAATATTTTTCGCTAGTCTCGGTCGCACGCGTTCTACGTGCTTTTCCGAATCGTCGGGAGTGAAAAAAAATGATTTCAGCTAATGCGAAGAAGATTATGCAAGTGGTGTGGGTAAAAAAAGCTGCACCGATTTCTAGGGTCGTAGTGAAGAGGTCCTTAGGCCATATTACTGCGACGCACTGCATCCTGCTCGTCAAATTGGTTAATACCAATATATGATGCTTCAGAAATCATTCCACATAGGAGTTAAGTAAATTGAATAAAGCCTTTATTTTAAGGAAGGGGACGGCTCTAGGCCGCTGTTCGGGATTAGGTGGGAAAGGAATGTGGGTTCCCGGATTGTTGGCTGGGGCACATCTTCATCTCAGTCTTTGATCTCCCGCTTTATGCAGAATCAGGTGCATGTTCACTTCCGCCGCTCTCGCACGGGCTGGTCGACCCCTTCTACACTACTCGAAACAAGCCACTTTGTCTGCCATATGTCGCAATGGCTTTCTGTGTTTCAGGGTTAGTCTGTATTTCAATTCCTAGTGTTCTAATATCTCCGTGCAGTAAATGTTGAATGTTGGATCTCCCTTGTGAAAAAGCTGCACAGTTCCAAATGAGGTGTTGCAAGTCTGCTCTGCATGACTCCTGACAATGTGTGCATCGGGTATAAGTGTCCGCAGTCGTAGCTTGTCTGGTTTGGTGCCATTTCTCAAGTATGTGTGGTGTGTATGCAGCATTGGCCATAACCTTGTTCAAAAAAACCTCTTCCGTGCGAGTAAGGCCGCCGTTGTCAAACACATGTACTGGTGTAGCTTCTAATAGTCTCCGTTTACTATCTGCTTTTATTTTAGTGCGAATGTAATGCATCAGTGCTCTGCTAGGAGAGCCTTCGGCCAATATCTTTAGGTATGGATTTTGGTCAGCGGGGTTTGGCGAGGAAATGGAGTGTGGGGAGCTGTACGTGTAATCAAGCCCACCCGCTTGCGCGGCAACTGCGTGAGCGGCTGCGTTTCCCCCATCCGTGCCGGTGTGCCCCGGTGTCCATATGATTTCAACATTTGTCCCGTTGTCCTGTATTCTCTTTAGCATTTTTCTGGTGTCGTTGGCCACAGCATCATCTGTCGTAGGCACCGTTAATTCGGCCACCGCTTCGTACGAGTCAGTTAGGATCCGATAATTATTTCGCACATTCTGCTCTACAATGTCTCCCATGTCAATGGGAATGGTGTTGACCGCTCCCCATATAGCTAAGAGTTCTGCGTGCAAGGTTGCACCCCCGGGAAGCTGACATGTGTGATAGCCATTGTGTTGGGGTGCAGATGTGCTAACCCAGGCCATGCTTGCCATGTCGTTTTTGATTGCAGCGTCCGTGTAGATGTCAATGGTGTGCTGCGGCGTTCTTAGTTCTAATCTCTTTTCAAATATTTGTCTAGCTTCCACGTTTCGTCTGGCGATAGGGCGTTGTTGCCTCCGTATGCCCAGTGGTGCTTCCCATGGTGGCGTTATGGTCGCTTCCGCGGGCTCTGGCTTCGCATGGACTTGTTTATCCCATGCGATGATCTGTTTTCCCTGAGTCGTGTTTTCCAACCGGGATCGCATTCGAATTCGTGCTTCATTGATTATGTCCCGTATGGGTGGAATCGCTACCAGCTTGAGCAGGTCCTCGTTCCTCGTGTGCTTCGGTAGCCCAGTGATAGTACGGAGGGTGGCCCTGTGTAACTTTTCGATGTCGCTGAGGTCTCGTTCAGAGAATTCGTACACGGGTGCCCCGTAAAGAATCCTTCCAACCGCGACTGCTTTTGCAAGCGTTTGGCACGCTTTCTGACGCGCTCCACCATACTTGCTCGATATTCGTCTAACCATGTGCAATAGCGGTCTCCATTTTTGCTTTAGTGTGCGAATCCATAGCTGGGGGCTGTTGCAGCTAGCAATCTGTGCTCCGAGGATCCTAATTTGTCCATTGGTCGACGTAATATCGCTTTTGCCTATGTGTAAAGTGATCTGCTTGTTTACATTGGTCGCTTTCTTTCCGTCTACGCTGATCAGTTCCGTCTTCTCCGGCGAGAGTTGCAGTCCGAGGTTATCTAAAGTGTTGCTAAGGCTCAGGATCGCTGCTTGCAGTTCAGTTTGCATGCTCTGCATGTCGGAATAATCCGCCGCTTCCGTCCATATTGTTATATCATCGGCGTAAATAGTGAAACGGGCCGAAGTGTCTCGCTCAAGACTTTCTGCTACCCGTGTCATGGCCAGATTGAATAGCATAGGTCCGAGGATGGAGCCCTGGGGCACACCCCTATCCAAGTAGTAGGTCCTCGGACTCCATCCCGGTGCCTTGCCATGGAGCTGGATTGGTCTGCTTTGGAGGAAGCTACGGATCCAATTGTATGTTCTTTGGCTAGGGTATCTGGTTGCTAATTCCTGTAAGATGACCTCTTGTTTCACGTTATCGAATGCTTTACGCATATCGACTGCAAGAATATAGTCAGGCATCTGTTTGCGAGACTTGCGGTTGATCACTCTGCGGAGCAACCAGAGGCAGTCATGTGTGCCCATGTTCGGCCGAAAACCTGCCTGCGCAGGATGCAAACCCGGTTGTACATACTCCATGTAGTGCTGCATTCTCGTGTTTAGCATTCTTTCGATCAATTTGCAGATAGTTGACGTTAGAGCTATGGGGCGTAGATTAGCTGGTTTCGTGTGGTCTTTGCCCGGCTTCGGTATAGGGTAGATGAGGGAAAGCTTTAGTGAATGTGGCACTAGTCCGGATTCCCAGGATTCATTGACAATTGTTAAGAGCCGTTCTTGAGCTTCATTGCTGAGGTTTCGAAGTTCTTGCCAAGTCACTCCATCGTGCCCGGGAGCTGACTTCGTTTTACCGTGTGCAAGGGCCGCTACGAGTTCACTCAGCGTAAAGGGCGTGTCTAGCTCCTCTTTCGCGTTGTCTATCGTGGCAGAAGGCAGCGGTTCCGGAGGCGCTTCGGCAGCATGTGGGAAGAAAGTGTGGATGACGCGCTCCTCCAGCACGGCAGGCTCTTCTCGCAAAAAGAGTTCCGCGAGAGGAGGCGCGCCTTTCTTTCTCCCAAGAAGGCTCCTTAAAATCTGCCATAGCCTTTTTAGACCGGGCTCCCGGCCAAGCTTCGCGCACGTATTGTGCCACGTGTCTGCTTCGAGTTGTTGTTGGTATTCCTTGATGAGTCGGTATTGATGCTTAAGGCGCATTAGATCTTTGTGACGCTTTCCTTTATACCGGTATTGCTGTGTGAGGCGGTTGACCTTCCGCCATAGATTTGCAAGGTGCATATCCATGTGACTTGTAGTGTCATCGCATGGGATAGTTTCTCTGGCCTCCGGCCGTGCCTCCGCTATCATAGCGCTGAATTGTTCAAAGTCCGCAAAAGAGTCCCCGGTGGCCATTCGAAATTTTTTCCAGTCAAAAAACACCGTTTCTCTCCTTTCTCGGATCTTTTTGCGATTGAGCGTGATGATTATTGGTAAATGGTCGCTTCCCCATGTCGTCGATTCTACGTCCCATTGCCTTATGAGCCCTGGAGTGGCTAGTGTCAGATCGGGCGTTGTGTCCTGTTGTCGCGCGTGTAGCCCTATGCGGGTTGGTGTTTCTGGTGTGTTGCATATATCCAGAGCTGACATTTCTATTGCATCATGCAGTATGCGTCCTCTCGAGTCAGCTTTGGCGTAGCCCCATGTTTGATGCTTGGCGTTAAAGTCTCCCCCCACTAGAATGGGAAGGCCTCCAGCTTGTGCCTGCACCTTACCGAGCCATTGGTAGGAGTCATTCCGGTGCTTGCCCGTTAGGGGTCTGTAGTACGCGGAAACTGCAACCATTGGCCGGTGCCCGCGTGGACATAGCTTTACTGCCACAATTTCTCTGAAATCATTACACAAATCTGGTATTTGCAGTTCGGTTGCGGTGCAATCATGTCTAACTAAAAGGGCAGCTTGGCCTTGCGCTTGTTGGTTTCTATTGCCCTGGTGTAGTATTGTAGCCTGCTGAAAGGTTCGGTAACCTTGAATAGTGCACGGTCCCCTTGTCTCCTGTAGAAGCACGACAAGGGGTTTGAATTTTTTAATTTGCTGTCTTAGTGTGGATCCATTCTGCGTAAAACTTCGACAGTTCCATTGGATGCATATAGGCCTTGCCGTCATCTTTCATCTGCTGGCTTACGCCTTTTAGGTTCATCATGTTGCTTCTGAATATTTCTCTGAATTTCCGTGAATATCGCTTTCATCTGAGTTTGTATTGCATTCGTGACTGTCTGAAATTCCTCTCGTAGGTTCTTTTCGAGGCGCTGGGTCTCAGTGTGTCTTTCCTGCCTTAGGATGCTCAGCATCTGCGCATACGCCGAGTCTTGGGCTGTGAGTGGTTTTGACACTGATGGTGCCTGGTTCTGCTGAGTCTGTGCGGGTCCTACATATTGCGGCTTTCTAGAGTTTGCCGTGATTTTTCGACTAATTGATCGCCCGACCCGACTGTTAGAACGCGTGCGTTTTTCTCGGTCTGCCGGCGTCTCCGATTCACGTTGCCGTGGCGTTGGAGGTGGTGGCGTATCTCGTTGCTCTGGTGGTAGTCGTGCGAGTATTTGCTGCAGCATTGCTCTCAACTGTTGATTTTCCTTTCTGAGTTCTTTTATTTGTTGCTCATAATGAGCGGATAGTGTGGGTTGCGTGGATGTTCCTGCCAGCACTTTTTCAGCCCAGGTCACTGTCCTCTGCCCTTCTTCTGTGTTCTGCACGACTTTCTTAATGTCTTTCGGTGCACGGCTAGGACATGCCGAGTTTAGCGATATGTGGCCCTGTTTCTGGCATGCGACACAGAATAGCTCTTCGTCGCATTCGTTGTCTTGAGGGTGTTTTCTACCACACTGCTTACAAACTTCGTCTGAAGGGCAATACTTGGCAATGTGTCCCAATCCGTGACAATTGTAGCAAGCGATAACCTTCGGTCTGTACTCATGCACCCTTGTGATCTCATAATCGAATACGAGCCTGTTTGGGGGAGATTCCGTGTTAAATGTTAGCAGCAGCATGTTTGTCTTCCCGAGCAGACGTGCCTCTAGGATAGTTGCCGTCTCGCATCTCAAGTGATCCTTGATATATTCAATGGTCTGGCCGGGACGCACCTTGATGACCCCCCGACTGTTCCCCACCTTCTGTGTTGGCGTTCTTTCAATTATCACTTCATACGTACGAACGCGACCGCTCATTTTCTCAGCCAGTCGGGTCAGCGCCGCAAGCCTCTTCGCGTGTTCTTCATCCCTGACAGTAACCTTTATGCAGTTCGCCGCAGGGTCGTAGCGGAAAATTGATAATTCTGCAAGTTCCCAACTTCTCGCCGTCATCTCTAGTGCTGCTGTTATAGCCTGCTTAGGTATGTCATGTACGTGTACCTTGTTAAGTGGCCTGATCGAGAGCGCAAAATGAGGTCGACTTACCCGTTCGAGGCGAAGCTGTTCGGGCTTGACTTTTCTGTTTGGTTTCCGCTTGCTGAAAAAGGACCATTCAAGGCTTCCGTTGTCCTCGTTGTCTTCGTCGTTGCTATCGTCGTTGTCGTCCTCGCTAGCATCCTGAATATCCATTTGGTCGTTCAATTGCGACTCCCTTCTTCTGGCCTCTTCCATCGAGGGACGCGCCACGGCGTCTTCGGCTGTAGCGCGGCGTTCACTCGGCGTTTCGGCGCTCTCAGCGCGCTTCGCTCGTCGCGTTATCGGCATTCTGGAGGGGCTATTCTTCAAATTTTCGGCGTCTCTAAGCTGAGGTAAGCATGGAGCTTCCGTGCTGGGTCCACTGGAGTGCGAATGTTGCTGTGGTGGCGACATGATGTCGTGCTCACCGGGCCGGCCTCGCCGAGGCCGCACTCGGGCTGGGCCCAGACGTGGTTAGGCTTAGGTCAGTGGGTCGCCGTCGAAAAAGTCCTCGTAGCCAGAAAAAAACGTCAATTGGAGCCGTGA
Organism: Dermacentor silvarum; assembly: GCF_013339745.2. NCBI lineage: Eukaryota > Metazoa > Arthropoda > Arachnida > Ixodida > Ixodidae > Dermacentor > Dermacentor silvarum. Next base: position 287,357,445 of record NC_051154.1, read on the forward strand.
AAAAGCACACCACACTCACAGAAAGTACTCACGGTGTCGTTGCTCAATGTTTACCACGTTGAATGATAGTTCCACGCAAACTTAAAATAAAACATCGAAGAGCCAAAGTGGGCCGCGTCTTCACACTCTGGCCAGTTAAGTAAATAAACTTATTTTAGTCGCTGATGAATTAGAACGGCAGGGACATGAAGAATACTCAAAAGAACGACATAGAGCACTTGATTATATGATCCATTATACAGGGTAGAGCACTGCACGGGCCGATTTTCTCAGCCCGGGCCCGGCCCGGGCCCGTGTTTACGTTGGGCGGCCCGCCCGAGCCCGATCAAAACTTTTATGGCGAGACCCGGGCCCGGCCCGGCCCGCCACCCCTTTACCTTAGGCCCGAGCCCGGCCCGAGCCCGGCCCGAGCCCGACTCGAAACCGGCCCGAACCCAGCCCGAGACCGAAAAAAAGAGTTCAGACGCCCGAGAATAACTCGCTGCACGTCACATGCACACCACCAGAACGCCCGAGCCTGGCCCGGGCTCGGGTAAAAAAGCACACGCCGTGCCCGAGCCCGGCCCGAGCCTGTGAAAAAACTGTTCTAACCGGCCCCGGCCCGTGGGCCGGGCCGGGCCGGGTAGAACAGTCTGTTTCTCGGATATCTGAGGTACAGCTTACCTGTACTGAGCACCTGTACCTGCAGAAGCAAGATCCGCACAATCGAGAGTGCTCAGGCGCAGGCACTAAGGGTTTGTCTTGGATTGCCGCGCTGCACATCGACAGCGGAAACAATTCCAATAGCTCAAGATTGCCCAGTGACAACTCATATGACATTGGAAATGCTCAGAGCGCACATCAGGCACATTGCCCGCGCCCCTTTCTATCGCCTCGCCGCACTGCCGAAGGCCCAGTGCCTCGTTTTTCCAGGAGATATCGGTGCACCATGATAGCCTCCCTCAAGATTATACGCCTGCCAAGAGGCTGCTATCGCCTCCTGGGTGTTTGGCTCATCCACAAGTTCGACTCTCGGTACCAGGGATTCGAACGAAAGCAGGACTCTCGTCGCCAGCTCTCAAGCAGCTATCTCTACTCATGTTGCACGAGTCATACAAGGACCATTTTCACTTTTACACTGATGGCTCGACAACTCTTTACGGATCTAGAGGGGCTGTGATCTTCCCGAAAAAGCCGTGACTATTCAGTTTCAAACTTCTCACCGGACAACGTAGACTGCTCCGGAGCTTGCAGCACTTCGCAGCGCCCTTCACATGATTCACGAAGACTTACCACGAAGATGGAGCATATTTACAGATTCGAAGGCAGCCCTGCATTGTCTGCTATCCGCTCTACGTCGTGCACCACAAGACCAACTTGTGCTGGAAATAGGACACCTTTATCCCCAACTAGCAGAGAAAGGACGTGGCATCACTTTTCAGTGGCTCCCAGGCCACTGCGGCATCATGGGCAACGAACAGGCCGATGAAGCTGCGAGGAGGGCTCACGAAAAATGCTGTGAAGGAACCCATTCCGTTATCAAGAGCCGATGCAGCAGCAGAGCTTCGCATACTCGCGCGTGATGCCACACGATCCATGTGGAACACACCAGGTTTCCAGCATACTCGACTGCACCGCCTGGACCCATCCCTATGACTACAAATTCCATGTGGACTTCCTCGAATCGAGACAACTGCTCTCTGCCGACTGTGGCTTGGTGTATCCTTTGCGAATGCTTCTGCTTGCTGCATCGGAATGGCTAACTAGAGTACTGCACGGGCTCGGCCTTACCCGAAAGCCCGAGCCCGTGCTTACCCGGGCTTACCCGAAGGCCCGGCCCACGGGCCGGGCCGGACCGGGTAGGGCAGTTTTTTTCACGGGCTCGGGCCGGGCTCGGGCACGGCATGTGCTTTTTGACCCAGGCTCGGGCCGGGCTCGGGTATTTTGACGCGGGCCCGGGCCGGGCTCGGACTTTCTGGGGGTGTGCATGTAACGTGCAGCGAGTTATCTTCGCGCGTCTCGACTCTGAAAAACCTGTGGCCCCGGCGCAGCTGGAAGCTAGCAGTGCTACTCCTGTGCACTTCCCTTTTCTACTTTCGTCGTATTTTGCGCTGTTTGAACAGAATGTAAAAGTCCAGAAAGACTGAAGTCGCCTCAAAGCTAAAGATGCCATTGTATTCCTTACTTATATCAATGTAATTAATGCTTTCAGCGCGGTGCAAGCGCGTTCGCGATTTGCTGATTCTTCAAAGGCGAGTTGGTAAAACGATGACTGGCAAGATACGATAATTCGTCACGCGGCTGAAATATGGTATTGCGTCCATCCATGATTGCACTCATGTTCTCAACCGGCCGCCTAGCAGCATCGCATTACGCTGCACCATGCAGGAATGAGAAGCTTTCTTTCTCCATTTACTCCATCCATGCGCTGCGCTCACGACCGGTCGTGGCTGCGCTTCGGCTATAGTGTACTAGAATACGGTTGAGTGGGACGAGCGGCTGGGGGCGGCGCATGCTTTGCAGTGACTCAGTGAGGCGCCCGACGTGGAAAAATATTGTGGCGGCGCTGCGACAGAAGTGGATGGGGCCGCATCAAGGTCGCGCCGTTGGAAACTGCTGGGGACAGGCGTACCGCAAGGAAGCGTAATGGGACCGCTTCTGTTTAATGATTACATAAATAGCATAATTAACATTAATTTGACAGTAAAGTTCATTATATATGCAGATGATTGCACCGTGCTTCTTTGTGGTCTTGACGCGACCAAAGTGGCTGTTGACTGTAATAATATACTTGACAAAATTGTTCGCTGGTCTTCCACAAACTCGCTTAAAATTAATCCTTCAAAAAAAAGTTATGTTTTTTCGAGCCAGAAACAAGGCTATTAGGCTAGAGCACGTCATTAGATGTCGTAATGATGATATTTAAATAGCTGAGGAACCCACTATTCTCGGAATTACATTATCTTTGAATCTTACACGGCATTCACACATTTTAAACCATGTAAAAATCTTGCGTCTGTCAGTGGTGCGATGTCACGTTGTCGTGCGCTTCCTTTAAATATTAAAATTAAAATCTATTATGCATTGTTTGCTTCTCGAATTAATTATTGTAGTTTGGTCTGGCTATCAACAACTAAAACGAACATACAAAAAGTTGTAATATTTCCAACCTTGAATATTGTGAATCTAGTCTGAGCACTTTTGAAATCTTCAACATAATTCGCATAAACAACATGTATGGCTATCGTGGTCTGGCGTCTTTTTATCATTGAAATAAAATATTTAGTCAGTTCTTAGAAACAACGGCGAGTTTACATGTACACAGGCCTGTGTTAAATACACGCAGCACAGACACGTGGTTTCTGCCAAGTTTTCGCACAGATTAAAAACTTCAAATGCTGCAATGGAATCTTCCTTTACTGCTGAACAAATACAAAGATATGAAATACATGTCGAAATCTCAGTTGCGAGCATTTTTTGTAAAAGTGTTGTAATAAATGTCTTGCTGTACCAATTGTTTTATGAAATACTCATATTTCTATCTATTTTCTTGTGTATTGATGACACACTCTTTTTATTTTGATCCTATACTATTACTTTTATTTGGTGGCTTTCTTAATATATGCTTATGCTTACATGTCCACTTGATGCATCATTGTTAAGTATCTTGTTTTTGCCGTTTCGTTGTATCTGCCTTATAACGGCTACCTGGGCCTCTGTCAAGCTGTCTACACACTGTCAAGCTGTCTACAACTTTGTAGAAAAGCACAGGCACAACGCAAGTCTGCACTGTAAAACTTACTGCCAACGATTCGGATCCTATTCGGCAAACGTATGGAAGAGCTGTTAAAGTGGGCTTGAGGAGAGTAAGGGCGGACGCCTGCGAGGCTGGCACTCTTTTCGGCATTTGCTCTTAACTTGCAAAATAGTTTGTGCACACGGGCTTCGCGTCTCTTCCTCGCGTCGAGTACGTTAGCGATATGGACCATTGACACGCTCCCACAAAGCTTATGTTTGTCTTTTCTTGTGCACTCCAAGTGCTTGGACGCAGAAAAGTAAATGAATTATTAAACAAATACATCTAGAAACGATGGGTGCAGAAAAACTGGAGCTTGGTTTCCATAAACTGAATTGTGGGCAATTCTCATTTATGTGATAATCTGCTTCCGCGTCGCTATACTACCAACGATGTGGTTGCCTTTCGTAATAGCAGTCTCGCGCCTTAGTAGCAGTCCCTTCTTTTTTGCTGTAAAATTAGCAGCAAGCGCACCTAGCACGCTAGTTTTGTTCTCTTTGTTACTCATTATTACATTGCGGTGCTCACCGAAAGCAAGCGCATATAATAGGTATAGACCAGAGCACGCTACACAAATTGACTGAAATTTGTGTGTGACATGCTATTGTGATGGGCTGCAATAGAAAAAAAAAAGAAATTGCTCCCTTCTTTCCTGCCCCCCCCCCCCCCCACAACAGGTTGGAGCGCTTATCCAGACAGCAGTGTTCGATAATATTTATTATCTTTACTTTTCCTTTCTTTTTTTCAAATAGGAAGCCTCACTTACTTAAGCATGGTCATTGCCCAGCAGGGGTATAAGGTCCACATGTTGTGACGCACGTGTCGCACGGCGTTGTCGCGAACCGGTAAATCTATTTGTGCTCTAACATCTGCCACACATTTCACCTTGCGCACAGAGATACAGTGCCCGTAGTGAGCTAATAGCGTTTTAATCTTCTTTTCGTATACCAGATTAATCTTTTTTGGCCTGTCTCATGTACAAATGCACGCGTCATCAAAGCGTTTTTTTTTCATCTTTTAATTATCTTTCGAAGGCCGAGAAGGCAAACTGTCAGTCCACCGGCTGACAAGGCCTGTACGTTTGTTCTGCGACCGTCCCCTGTCAAAAATTAATTTTATTTTGTGAAATCAAGGGAGAGTGGTAACTCTGGCATGAAATGACCACCGGAAATCTCAGTGTAAATGCGCATGGTGAATTATTTTATGTCAGAGAGGTTTTTCGAGTATTGGCGTGCTTATTAAGCGGTTATATGGTTTAAGGTGCATGCTTTCTTCGCATGGTGGAAGCTATTCACTTTCGATTTCACTCCATTCACCGGAAACACTTCCTGAGAAATTAGGCACGAGGCGCAAATGGCGATTCAGTCTGGTGGCTGGACGGCGGCGATAGCCGGCAGGTTGATAAGTCGCCGTCAACTCAGACGCGCACGAGATATTATTATTTTTTTTATTATTATTGTTATTATTATTATTATTATTATTATTATTATTTGGAAACATGCAAATATAACACACAAACAAGCAGAAAAAAGAACGAAAGTGTAAACAAATTACAAGGTGATAGATCACACAAACTAATTAAAAGAGCGACGAAGTATGGAGCATAGCAGTAGAAACAGAAAAAAAAAAGATCACCGCAGGAAGCACGAATAAACAAAAAAACATTAAATTCTTGGGTTTTACGTGCCAAAGCTACCATTGATTATGAGACACAACGTAGGGGGGGGGGGGTGCTCCGGATTAATTTTGACCACCTTGGGTTCTTTAACGTGCACACATATGACGGTGCACATGGGTGAAACTGTCGAGATAGGGGCATACCAGTGCAAAGTACAGCCCAGTACAAGGGTCCTCAGCAAGGCTGAGGCGGAAATCTAGTGACTATAGGCACCGGGCAGCGTTTTTCTATTTGCGCCCAAGCCCAGTGCGCGACCGCTGGCAAAGCCGTTTGTTGGAGAAAACACACACAAACTTTTAATAAAACTAGAAACGAAAAAAAAGCCCCATAAAATGAACACTCAGGAACTCATAATACAAAACAGATGTAGCTAGAGCGCTAACGACAGCAGGCAAGTTCGGGCACCCCGGTAGTGTGTGGGCGCACAAGAGTCTCGACGGGGAAAAGCGGGTGTGAGACGACGAGGGAAGCGGCGTCAATCTCACGAATGGTCGGGGTGTGGGATCGTTGACTGGGCGACCAGAGCGTGGCAGCTCTGGCTTGGAGCGGGAAGGCAGGTGGCTTGGCGGCACGGGTAGATGGCGGTGGCGTTCTGGCCGGGCAGCTGGGCATGGAACTCGGGCCCGTAGACCGACTGCTCACGTTCTGCCCGCGGGCACAGAAGCTCGCCGGCCTCGGGAAGCAGTTGACGATCGGGCAGAGTGGCGATGCCTAGGAAGGCAGGCGGTTTGGCAGGAGGCCCCGGTCGGGTGGTGAAGTCCTGGTGGCTCGGGTCCAGAACCCGACGGCTGTCTTCAACCCCCTGTCCGGTGGCCAACCTTCTCCTTGCGTCGCTTCCTGGAACTTTCCCCTTCTTCTGCCAGTGCGGCTTGCTTTTCTGCCGCTCTGGCCGATTCGTCGTTTGTTCATTGGCTGCTTGAAGCTCCGTGTTCTCTTGCGATTGGATGATCTTTTTTCTTTTAGATCTTTTCTTGCGCCGCGTATTCACGTGCCGGACGCTCTTCGACGTTGTCGTTTTCCATGCAGCACGGAATTCGCCTCGGCGAGCGCCCTCCTTGTCTGCTACTTGTTTGTCTCCAACCACCGCACCGTGTCGCGCACTTCACACACCACAGTCCTCCAACGTACATGCACAGACACCACCGGTGTCAGGATATTTGCGAAGTGCCAAGACTTGGCGGAACTAAATGGCGAGATATGTTAGCGCCCCCTGCTCGCAACTGTGCATTGTTGCGGCGACATCAGTCCGAATCGCCATTGTGGGCAAAGTATGTTTTTCTTCTTCGCCTTATTACAATAATGAAGGTTGTGAAGCTCAAGTTGAGGAGGAATACTGACGACGACAAAATAACGTTGATGACGACAACGGTTGTCGTCAGCGTAACGGAATGAATGAGCGTACGAACAAGGCAAGCCAACTTTCATGCCCTTAAGGGTTGTAGCATTAAAAGTGCTTAAATTAGAAATGTTTGCAAAAGAGAGGATGGTATATCGTGATGTTGGACGTATTATTAGTGAAGGTAGACTGCCAATTAATAGTAAAGAGCATTCACGAATATAAGCTTTGTCGGTTTGGCAAAAATAGCAACGTGGGCTTGGTGGTACGGCATCAGTTGTTTTTAGCCTAAGACATGGACACAAGAAGACACACTAGACACTCAGGTAGCGCCGTGTGTGTCCTGTTTGTCTTCTTGTGTCCAGTCTTATTCACGCTTTAAAACAGAGGTCAATTTGGCATCAGAAGCTCTAGAATTTCTGCCCGACCATGTTTCACGTACTATTATAAGGGCAGATGAGCCTCTTTGAAAGCAGCTTATTTTAGATCTCTTGACATGCCTGTCGCGCTGCTGCACGAGTTAACCAATTTGCGGGAATGTTACAACGCCCACGTATCCAGTGAAAGACCACTCTTTTCTCGTACAATTAATTGGAATGAGCTGTACATTCCGTCACTTCAACGGGACTGCCGTGTCGCAGTGGTTAGAACATATGGCCAGCAGAGTAAAATTGATTCTCCCATGCAGTTGTATTCGCTTGATTACGGATTGGAAATTAGTTAACAAACGAGTGGCCATGTAGGTGAAGTGCGAGCTGGCGAATGCAACAATTTCAAGTAATTTCGTTACTTTAAGTAAACGTGTTGGACGTGTTGTAGTGTGTTTTAATGGTGTTATATAAAATTATGCACGGAGATATATTTTGATGCCGCAATAAAATTCAAAGTCAATACAACGTGAAACTTAAACTTTTTCTGCATCTAAAAAATCGGTAACAATTACTCTTGTCTAAGGTTTCTTTGTGCTGTACAGACAGAGAGATAGAGAGAGGCAGGGCTAGTTAGATAGACATTAGCGCAAGCGCCCGTGTAGCGTCCTGTGTAATGGCTCCGTTATTAGAAACAACAATGCAAACATTAATAGCATGCGCCGCTTGTCATTAGGTGACAGAACTCTTTTTATGGCGTCTCTGGCATCAGAGCTTGTGACAGACGTTTTTCTGTCGGTATTCGGCCTCAGGTCAACCCAGTTCGACGAGCGGATCTGCCACTCAGATTCAATCGGCCTGTCGCACGTCTGCATCATGTTTGCGTCAATGTCGTGTCACCCTCTGTTTTATGACAGCACCTGAGTGTTTTCTTCAGGGCAACAAATCACAAAAAATTTCAAATAATTGGTTTTCTTTAATGTCTAATGTTGGGCCAGATTATTCGACTGTGCCAATTACCAGCTATCTTTGAACGTTTCCCTCTCTAACAATTACGCTACTCCATTTGCGTCTTGTCTAGAGGCCCTAGCTGGCCGCCGCTATGCACGCGAACCCATCCACGTTTGCATATGGAACCGCACTCTCACTCATTTATCTTTTTTGAGTGCTGGGAAGTCCAGTTAATCTGTTTCAGGTGGAAGAATAACTCCACGAGGATCAAAGGCTCGCCTAGTTGGTGCACACTGAAACGCTGCTTGAAATAGCGTCAAAGTACAAGCCACTCGCAATGACAAGTGGACACCACAGCTTTTATTTTGATTTATTATGATGAAATAGGAAATGCTAGCCATAATTTTGTCGCCTGCTTCTCTGCAAACAGTAAATTTCTAAATGAGAAAAGCATAGTGACCCGAAGTGATCTAATAGCATCCTGGCAATAAATCAACTTTCGCAAATCGGTAAGAGTGAAGCAAGAGTGATTAGGAAAAAAAGAACATATCAACAAAATGGCATATGCTGTGGTTTCTGCGATTCTTTGTTGACGAATCAGTAAAATAAATGAAAACCACAGTGCTGCATACTTGACAACTGCATTCATATGGATCATTAGAATAGTCATTTCAGAGCGCTCCCAGCCGCACTACGACTGTTGTGTAAGATGGTTTCCTTTTCGAAGTGAGAAAGCTTGTGCACTAAGTGCACGGGGTCGCAACGAATAGATATGTCAACCTGGGCCACAATTCACAAATTAATATTTACTGCGAGCACAACTTGGTCCAGATCTCCATAATGAAGCCCGTTTAGTGGTAGTTGTCTCAACCATAATCCAGTAACGCAGCGGTAAAGCTGTCTTTTATGGCCTTAGCAACACTACCAAAGCTTTTTGATACAACCAATCGAATATGCCAATAGAATGCAAGCCATTCAGGAGCGAGGCAGTTGAAAGGCAGAATGAGATGTTAGCCACGTGTGTGCACAATCAACCGCTGCACTCAATAACAAATTTCGAGTCAACCCTAAAGGGCTACTACGAATAATGCAGGAAAAGGACAAGTATGAAGAAACACCAAGGGAACTTTCAAAACGACTGCAATTCTGCCCATAGCGCGAATCACTAGTTGCAACAGACACGATCTGTAACGGGAGGTCGCGGCGGCTCACGAAGGAACAACGCACAAGAACAGAATAGTCAGAGAGCCAGCTGTATGTTAGCTATAATTCAGCGGAAGAAAGTCGTTGTACATTGTGCCATATGTAAATTGCAACAATAACATCTCGTTAGCGTGGAGGTTCGGTAACGCAAGCGCTCAGGCCTGAATAATTGCACGAAACAAAACAGATATCGCTGTAAATGGCGAGTGATGGCGTCTCCGCTACAAGCGAGGTCGAGAATTTGATCCAGCCAATCTAAGTGTCCCCTAGTTTCTTCGCAGTAACCTGCGCATAAGCAAAGCGAACCAACGCCCGAAACAGGGAGAGAAATGAAATAGCGTTTTTTTTTTTTTGTCTCTAGCTTCGTCTTAGTAGCCGAGATTGCCACGCGCCTTTTTCATGCATCTGACACGCCCCATGATAATCAAGAATAGCGCATTCAAAACGTGCCTTGACCCTCTGCGTTTTTTTACACGAGCGTCACAGAAAACTCCTGCATAAAAGTTTCGAGGTTAATACACTCAGTCAATGCAGGTTTCAAGCTCGCAGAGTGGAATGGAATAATACTTCCTTTCCAGAGTCACAAATATCCTCGTCCTGGGAAAATGTAATCCCAAAGTTAAAAACGAAAACCCATCCGTGCGCCCAGTCGATGCTGATACAGGTAAACTTGCTGTAATCCCTTCCTTGAGCTGTCTGTCACACGCTATGAAGAAACGCTAATTGTCGATGTCGTTTAATTTCATGTTTTTTTTTATCAGCAACCAGCTCGCGCAGAAAAGTATCGGGCGCCGTACCGAAAGCGCATCAAAAATCATAGAAAGTGATGATGGCGATCTATGGATTTTATTGGCACAAGGGCCAGGCATGGCCAAAGAGCACCAAATAAAATAAAATGTATCGGCGATGGTAGAACATAGAAAATGTCCGAGTTGTGGATCTAAATTGCGTATGGTAGATGTAACATGCCTGTAGAGACGCCTAAAAGTTAGTCGCTGCAATGTGCGTAAAATGTACAGGTATTAAAATAATGACAATGACTAGTGATGTATACTATGAGCATAAAAGTTATATTACAAAGGGTTGATGTAGTAAACGTGTAACAGTAGCACTCGTACCTCATAACTGAGCGCTTGAATGCAATGGCTGGGAGGCGCGTGCTTAAGAAAAATGCTATCGCGGCAGCAGCCTCTTGTGAGAGGATGTGCTACGTAACATTGAGCTGCTAGCATACAATGTACCCATATCTCGCAAGAACTTTAAAACTAACTTATTATCAAAAATGTCGCAGTTTCACTCGAAAGGCGAAACATCGATTGCGATAGCAAATTAGTACACAGCTATACGAAGAAAGGATAGTAGTTTTATCGGCCGTATAAACTTGTAAACATTCGCTTACTAACTAAATTAAAGAACACGGTGTCACTTGCACACAGGTAAACATGAACACATCTCGCTTGACGACCGCGGAATCTCTGTGTCAAAGCACTGGAGTGAGGAAGTGCGGTCGCAGCAGCGAGCGAATGGATCTTCGTGATTTGTCTCACTTCAATGCGAACTAAACGTCGAAAGAACAGCGCATACGAAGCTACCAGCACTCAGGGTATTTTTTGCCATCGCAGATGGCTTTGAAGTTGAGGCCCGCGCTGGCGCGCACTTTGTCCACGTCGCAGATCGCTTTCAAGATACGGCGGCCGCGCCGTAAGCCGCAGCCGTCGGAGTAGAACGGCCCCCTCCCCCCCCCCGCCCCCCCCCCCCCCCCGCCCCCGATGCCTCGCGCGCGATGGAAGACCGCGCGCTTACGCCCCACCTTCCTCCCTCGCACGGGCCATATTTTGTGGCGATCGTCGGCTGACCCTCGCCAGCTTTCATTCGCACATACAGCGAACGGCGCGTGGCGACGATGCTATGGTGTTTGGACTTTATACGGAACATCACGGCGACGGCAACGCCGACGGCAGATATGCACTTGGAGTTTCCATATAATTGATGTCTCTATAAAAGTGGTTCAATTGATAAAAACTGCCTGGTACACGGTGTTGTGTTGCGTGTTTCATGCGAAGGAGCAGACAAGTTTCCAGGGGCGAAGCGACGTTTATTGCCACATGTTCATCGGTGCGTGGCTGGTCGAGATAAGCCCGCGCGCAGGTTGCAGCGCACGCCTTTTATTCGTTTTGCGCATTAACGGATGCGGCGATAGGCTGGACACCACATCCCTCCCCTTTCATATTGGCTAACTTAGCAAGCTAAACTCCAGCTTCATATATGTCCGGTGGTCGACGGTCTCTAGTCGCGTAGCGTCTTGCACCCGCCGTCTGGATCTCTTGCCAAGCGGCAGGACCACTGGTGGTAGGAGCGGAGGATGTCACTGGGTCAACGCTTGGTGGAAACGCCAGGAACTCGTATCCCTCCTGGTCAGATGCCTCGCGGTCCAGATCCGTGGTCCGCGTGAGCAGCTGGTCCTTGTGACGACGCCAGGTGAAACTGCCTCTGGGTGTGGTAGCACGAACCATAAAAGACAAAGGGCCGGACTGCCCCACAACAACACCAGGGACCCAGTTTGGTCTGCCTCGATAATTGCGAGCCATCACTTGGTCACCGACTGCTATGTCACGATCACGACGTGGGCGAGCCACGGATTGCTTGAACTGATTATATGCAACCCTTCCTCCCGCCGCTGGCTTGACAACATCGAGTAGATTTCGCAGCCGTCGTCCTAGTAACAAGTTTGCTGGTGACTCATTTGTTGTCGCGTGGCGCGAGTTGTGATAGGTAAGCAAAAACTTGTGAAGCCTCAGTTGTAATGTGTCCGCTCCGCTAGATTTACGAAGAGCGTTTTAAGTGTCTGAATAAAACGCTCTGCAAGCCCGTTTGAGCTGGGGATGATACGGTGCTGTAAACACGTGACGACAGCCCAATTCTTTTACAAAAAACTTGAACTCTTCGGAAGTGAACTGCAGGCCGTTATCAGTGACAATGGTTTCTGGGAAAGCAAACCGCGCAAACAGCTCTCTCAATCTGTCAACAGTAGCATCCTACGTAGTCGAGCCCACAACAAACACTTCCGGCCACTTCGAGTGCGCGTCCACGACTACAATAAACATTGCGTGCTAAAAGGGGCCAGCAAAATCTATATGTACGAGCTGCCATGGTGCTGTCGGCCAAGACCAAGGATGCAGGGGCGCTTTGCATGGCTCGCAACGTTGTTCTTCACAAGTTACGCAGGCCTTGACACGATGCTCGAGGTCCGCCTCGATGGACGGCCACCACACGTAGCTGCGCGCCAGTTGCTTGCTGCGCACGATGCCTGGCTGCCCTTCGTGCAGTTCATCCAGCAGCAAGTTGCGCAATTTTGCAGGCACGATCACTCGCATCCCGGACATGATGCAGCCTTGGTGAACTGTGAGCTCGTTGCGTCTGTCAAATAAAGGCTTTAAATCGTTTTCATTCACAGACGCCGACCACCCCACATTTATGAAATCTATCACTTTATAAAGCAAGGGGTCCCGAGCTGTTGTTCGAGCAATGTCCTGGCTTGAAACTGGCATTGATTGCAACCGCAATGAATAAAAAGTTTCCTCTCTTACTTGTGTTTCATCTTCCACAATTGATAGCGGCAAGCGCGAACACAAATCGGCTTCAGCATCCTCGCTTGATTTTCTGAAGACAAGCGAAAACCGGTAAGCTGACAATGTGACAGCCCAGCGCTGCAAACGTGCTGCTGCGATAGTCGGAATGCCGGTTGTTGGGCCCAAGATGGTTTGAAGCGGTTTATGGTCGGTGACTAATGTGAACAAACGACCGTGAACGTAGAAATGAAACTTCTTAACACCAAAAGAAGGGCCTCTTTCTCAAGCTGGCTGTATTTTTTTTCGGCATCGGTCAAGGTACCTGATGTGAAAGCGATTGGCTTTGTGCTGCCATCATACAAAACATGAGGAATAACAGCGCCTAAACCACAGTGCGATGCGTCGCATGATAGCTACAATGGTTTACATGGGTCGTAGTGTGCCAAAGTTGGTGGAGAGGCTAGCAAGCTCTTTATCTTGGTGAACGCTTCCTGGCAACGCTCATCCCAGCACCACGGGGCGTTTTTACGTAGCAACCTGAAAAATGGTTGCGCCACCGTTGCTAGGTAAGGAAGGAACTTGCCGTAGAAATTGACGACTCCCAGGAACGACTCCAGCTGCTGCCTTTCTTTAGGGGCAGGAGCCTTGAGGAGTGCGTCAACCTTCTCCGTCGTTGCCGAGATGCATTGTGCGCTGATTCTGTGTCCGAGGTAGCGAAGGGCCTGTTGGAAAAAACGAATACTTCTCTTTCTTGACACGAATGCCTCTTTCAAGAAGTCGTTTTAACACAGCCTCCAGATTGATGAAATGCTCTTCGTCATTTTTACCAGTCACCAGAATGTCGTCTAGGTAGCAGCAAACCCCATGTAAGCCTTTCAGCATGGTGTCAATTATTCTTTGAAAAATCCCGGGAGCAGACGAAACTCCAAATGCGAGTCGATTAACAGCAAATAATACTTTCTGCGTATTCAAAGTGAGGTATTGTTTTGACGACTCAGACATGACCCCTTGCTGATAGGCCCGGTTGAGATCAATCTTCGAGAAATGCTTACCTCCCGACAAGGCTGTGAATAGGTCGTCCACCTTCGGTAATGAGTAGCGGTCGACATCAAGGCACGGGTTAACGGTCGTCTTGTAGTCGCCGCAAATCAGTATGCTACCATCTTGCTTGATTACGGGTACCGCAGGCGTAGCGTATTCTGACGTCGTAACCGGCGATATAATTCCCAGTTGTTCCATTTTAGCCAATTCCGCGTCGAAAGCTTTTCGCAACGCGAACGGAACGTTCCTGACGTTTAGGAATCTCGGCTTCATATCAGGTTTAAGAAAAAGTTCGGCGTGCTCTTCCGTTATCGTGCCTAACTCGTCATTGAAAAGGGGTTGGTACTTCGCCAGAAATGCGTCTAGCCTGTTTTTACGCTGATATGACTAGGAGTGTCTGACCTTGTAATGTTATTCAGGTTCCAGATTTTCGCCCACTCCAGCCGGACGGCGTGGAGCCACTCTCGGCCCAATAGAAGTGGTCCCTTGTGGTCTATGACGTAGAGTGGAAGAATTGCAGAATGGTCGCCGTGCTGCACGTTGACCGAGGAGACTCCCTGGGGTCGTACCAGTGCTCCCGTGTAGGTACGAAGTTTAACTGTCGTACGCTCCAGTACAGCCGAAGGAAAGAGCTGACGGAACTGCGTCTTTGACATGACAGAAACATCCGTTCCCGTGTCTAGCGCCATGTTCACCAAGACGCCGTGGATGGTCATCTGCATGGTCGCTCTGAGCTGCCGACACGCCGTTTAGACTGAGGGTCGAAGCTTTCCGCGACACAACCGTCAGCATCTTCACATTCTTTTTCATCTGCTTTTTCTGAGAAAAAGTCTTACCACTGCTTCGGCAGGCTCTCTGGATATGCCCTTTTTTGTTGCAACTGAAACAGGTTGCGTTCAAGTGAGGGCATGCTTCGCTCGTGCGTTTTGGCGAACCACAGCGAAAGCAGCTTTTGCATGTTTTCTGCGCCTCAGATTGCACCTTGTGCACTTCGCCGACTGCGGCGTCGGTGCCGCGTGCCTCAGCAGCACTCTTCTTAGCGTCTTCCATTGCAAGAGCCCGCTCCTCCGCTTTCTGGAACGTAAGTTTGCTATCTTCCGTGAAAAGCACTCGCTGAATGTCTTCTCGTAGCAGACCGCACACGAAGCGGTCCCGAAGGGACTCGTGAAGGGCGCTTCCAAACTCGCAGGTTTGCGACAGTTTACGAAGCTCGGCAACATAACTAGATAATGACTCGCCTTCTCGTTGACACCTCCGGTGAAACTTGGCCCGTTCTCCAATGACGGACGGCTTCGGGGACAAGTGGTCGCTCAAAACTTTCTTGAGGTCTTCGAAACTCTTCGTAGAAGGCAGTTTTAGAGCTGTTAATGACTTCAACAACCCGTAGGTCTTCGGACCGATAATGCTCAAGAAGGCGTGTACCTTGTCACCGTCGGGTACTCGGTTAACAATCAGGAACGACGTAAGCCGCTCTTCGTACAGATAGAATCACACTTGTCTGGAGCAGTCGAGCGGCCGGCTGCGGGCTGCAACAGCGCCGCGTACCGGCAGTCACTGGGTTCGAGATATGTTGGATGCAAGCGCCAAAAGACTGCACGCGGCATGTGCACTTGCGGCCTATCTGCGATGTCAGCCTGTAAATTTGATCATAAGAGATAGTCAGTTATCTTACTTTCTTTTTCTTCTCCTTATTGTTTTTCCTTACTGTCGCTTGTGGAACGACCTCTGTACGTGATTAGCGTGGATGTGTAACGGAATGCATGCACTGGCTCTGAGAACTACACATGATTCAAGATAAAAAATGGCAATGATTCATCGGCGTCTCGGTGAATGGTGACGTCTACGCCAATTGGCACATGAAGTGATAGACACAAACGGCGACTGACGCTAAGTAAAACGCAATTTTTGTGATGGCTCCACGGCTAACGAAGGAAGAGCGGCCAGCGATCGCAATGATGGGGCGTAAAATGACCCATAGAGCTATTTGTGATGTGACAGGACGCCCAATGGGAACTGCAAGCAGAGTCTTAAAGGCGTACCGTGAAGCAGGTCGCATCGAAGACGCTCCACGTGGTCGCCCTGAAAGAGCCACGTCGCCTGAGGAAGATCTACTGATTGTGGCCGCATCAGCAGCAGACCCCTTTCTAAACGCGAAGGAGATCAGGGGTGAGCTTGGCTTGACAAGAGTCAGCCTGGCAACAATAAGACGGAGGCTCCACGGAGCTGGCATTCACAGCAGGGTTGCGTGCCAAAAGACTCTCCTAGAAGAATCCCACAGAAGGGCTCGTCTTGAATTTGCCCCCACATGCGAGTCAGGGAATCCCGACAACTGGCGCGCCGCTGTCTTCACCGACGAAGCCTCTTTTTGCACCCGGTGGGACGTTCACAGAAGGGTCTGGCGGCCCGAAAGGTGTCGGTACGTTGGCGAAAATTTCAGTAGGTGCTTCTATCCTTGATGAGCTCGGGGTTTTTTTTTTGTGTGTGTGTTATGTCTACACGATCCAGCCGTGAAATTTTGGCTATCAGCAGTACGATATAAAGTAAACCTATAATAATTTGCTTGTATTTTTTACTCGCTCGAATGTGGTGCATTGCCATTTGCAGTTTCCCGTCGGCTTCTTATTCTTTCGCCTACGTCCAAGCGTTATGTATTTTATGCACCCTTATTAGCCGCCGACAAGGTGCTCTGTTCTCCGTTTATCAAATTACGTCCGGCCTATTCGCATGGCATAAGCCGCAACCTGTATACGAAGTAGTGTGACTTGATTGCTTGGAATACAGCCAGATCAGCTCCTCACATTACAATGTGAAAGCTTTAAAGGCGTTCACTTCGGGCTACAGATGTGAAAGCTACACAAGCAGCCAGCGAAGTGCAGCCCATAGCGCCACATTCAGTTCGTTTCATCAGTGTAAACATAAAAGCCTCGTTTACTCTGCTCGCTGCCGACAGGGTTCGACTAATTTGTGTGTTCGTCCCCGTGTTTCGTTAAAGAGGATTTTAACATTTGTGCTGCAGGTTCGATGATCGATACATATGGAATGTCCGTTCCAGTGGCCGCACATTCGTCCATGTCTGGGGTGCGGTCAGCTACACAGGCCTCGGACCACTTCACTGTTTAACAGGCCGAATGACGTCCAACGACTACATGGACATCCTACAATATACATTGGTGCCCTACGTGCTAGATGGGCCATTTCCCAATGGCCTTTTTTGGCTTCAGCAAGATGGGGCGTCGGTGCACACTGCCAGGCGTGTCAAAGAATTGCTTGATAACCTAGGCGTCCCCACATTTGAATGGCCGGCGCGAAGCCCGGACCTCAACATAATTGAGAATGTTTGGGGCCTAATGAAAAAAAATTGAGCAGAAGGACCGGGTTACCGACTGCTATACTGAAGAACTCTGGGCAGCTATTCAAGATTAATGGGAGCGAATTTGTCAACTTCCTCATTACGTGGATTCGCTCTATGATTCCCAACCGAGAAGGATCGCCTGTGTGACCGAACGGCGAGGAGGATCGATTGATTATTGAGTGCATGCGTTGCAGTGGTGCACTCATACCTTTATTTTTGCTTCACCAGATTGAATGAACGTGTTATTCTACGTTTGTTTATTTTTTCTCATAAGGCATTCAATAAATCATGTGTGCCACACTCGCTGGCCACAACACCCCATATATGTCTGCTGAACTATTCATTTCATTCGCTGAAGTAGCAGCCCGATACATTTTCAAGATAGCAAATTGATTACCGTCTTTAATAATGCTACGTTAGTAGAAATCTTCACCTGAGGGTGAACTTCGTCTTCCCCAGTCAGCCCTCTGAAACACCAGGATGCTTTCATCAAGTTAGACATTCAGTATTTAGAAACGAAAGTACTATCCTGCTGAGTTTGCGGTATAGAAAAGAATTTAGAATCAGGGCCTCCAGAAAATTGAAATTATTTAATTATAGAAAGTCTAGAACAATATCAAATAATGTGAAATGTTAAGCATCTCGCGGCAGCATTACACATATCTGTCCCGTCACTTCGTCCCGTCCTAGCGCTGTTTGTTCCCTTTACTAATGATGTACCAACCAGCCCAGACCAGCACACTCCTACACATATCTGTTTTACAAAATGCGTATTTTAGAGCATCTAAAGAGGACTAATTTCACTTATACGATGAATAACCTATTTGAAATTGTTGCAAAGCGTAGTAGTATTATCGCAAAGTTATATTCCCAAATTGGTGTTCTCAAATCTCCGTAAGGTGCAATATCATTCACTTTCTTTGTGTCCCCATATGCGATAATTTCTAAAAAAAGAAAGAAGAAAACATGCCTTGCATTATTGATGCCAGAGCTGGACTGTACTTCCTTGTGCCTGCTATCTGCCTGCTACCCGGCGTTGTTCGATAAACACCCTTCCAAGATAAACAACTTCATGCTTTTAATGCGCGTCCCATAAAGTTAAGCTTCTTCTTACTGTTTCTGGCGTTTTACCATTTATTCTATATGTTGCGTTAAGCGTCTTCTCAAGTTTTTGTGCTTTTTCGTAAGCTATAAAGCAAAAATGAGTCGCTTAAGCTTCAAAAAGATACGAATCTATTAGGAGAATCGTGTTTCATTTTTTGCTCTGTTATCAGCTGCGGCGCCGGCTGCACGCGACGAAGCAAGCAGCGAATAAGCACAGATCCCGCCCACCCACGTTCGTGAAAAAATCTACAGGCCGATAACAGAAATGGCCGCGAGAAGCCATGCCGCATGCAGGCTTTTGGCGCTTCCATCCAACATATCTCGAACCCAGCGACTGCCGATAAGCGGCGCTTCTGCAGTCCGCAGCCTAAAGTCCCTATATAAGAAAAGTACCGCCATCTACTCTTTCCTCTGCCGCCTCCTCTCCTAAAGCGCTTGCTTTTTCTTTACTTTTTGCTTGCGAAAGCCAAATCGACGGTGGCGCACCTAGAAAGTCCACGTTGAAGCTTTCAGGCCGGGCGCGCGCCGCCGCCGCCGCCGGCGACTGCGGCTGCGTAGAGGACTTTCGACATGGCTCTGAGGCGGAAAAAAAGAAAATATAAAGAAGTGAAAAGCGCGCACTATCATCGTCCAATAGGAGATACAGGATAACACAGGAGATAGCGAAGCGGCATTTGTCAAAGGATGGCGGTACTTTTCTTATATAGGGACTTTACCACTGCCGGCTGCTCGACTGCTTTAGACAAGTGTAATTCTATCTGTACGAAGCCCAATCGCTGGCGGACTCGTCAAAGGGTTCCAGCTGGCCCAGTCGCCCAGCGAAGTGCGTCACTGCTGCCTCGGCCCCAGTCATGACGAGAGCCACAGGCTCCGCACACTGCAAAAAGACAGTCTTCTTCACCGAGTGAATTTAGGAAACACTTGCCTTCGGAACTGAAGAACGACGTCTCCAAATCCCATCCTCGTCGCCAGTTGTTGTGTTGCGTGGTTCATGCGAAGGAGGAGACAAGTTTCCAGGGGCCAAGCGACGTTTATTGCCACATGTTCATCGGTGCGTGGCTGGTCGAGATAAGCCCGCGCGCAGGTTGCAGCGCACGCCTTTTATTTGTTTTGTGCGCCTGCGCATTAACAGCTGCGGCGATAGGCTGGACACCACACACGGGAATGAGTTGTCCGTATGCCGGGACAAAATACTTTTTTCTTTGAGCTTCTACTTGCTGACACTCTAACAAGACGTGAAGGACCGTTAAGCCTCAACCACAGGCATGCGTCGGCACGCTTCAGCGCGCGCCGACAAGCGAACGCGTCGCTTCGCGTCGGCTGGAGGAAAAGGGCGCGCCACCGCAGGATACTAGCTCTGACGCGTGCCGACGCTCGCTCCTCGACTGGGGTGCACTGTTGCTTGACCATTTTGTCTTCAACCGTCCAAGTGCGGCGTAAAACAGCCTTCTGTAAACTGAGCTTGAAACAATAACTTAGTGATCTGTATGCTACATTAGATATAAAAACATGTTTAATTAATGAATGTACGCCTGCCGCAATGGTTTCGTTGAAGTAACATAACTGCACAAGCTATCGACATCAGCGATTGCGTTCGCGTTGTCGTCTGCAAGATCGCTTTGCGAACACCTGCACGAGCAAGGCATGTCACATCAATAGCTCTCGTACGATCTCATTTTTTTGTAGTTCGTTGCACAGCCAACTACGTAAGAATTACCTAAGAACTACGTAAGAACTACGCAAAGTATCAGTGAAAAATCTGTATTATAAATATAACTATGCTTGTTGGTGCATCAATGAAACGCGTAAGTGGGTTCTGAGAAAATCAGGAAAAAAAAGAATTGAAACACTGCTGGCGCTCACAGAGAGACATTTAAAACAGCGAACATTTACCAGTTTCGTAGCTTGTCTCGTGATTCTTGTTTCTGTCTAATCTCTCCCATGGAACATTTCATTTTTCTAGGTTGTTTTGAAGCATCAACACCGCATCGGGAGGCCTTGAAGCACTTATTCAAATGTATGGGGCAGCTCAGTTGCATAATATAAAAAAATATATGTAAACAGGTTATTTTCAAAATTTATGCACTTCAACTCGCCACACAAAAAAAGAAATACCGGTTTGTTTATTGTTTTCAGCCTACAATGATGTTTTGATTGAGAAAGACATTCAATTTGTCCTGTAAGGCATGTAACAATTGCTGTGCCATATTATTTTATTGCACAACACTGGACATGGCAGCCAACCATTATTAAACCCCAGAAGAACTTAATGGTACAATGCATATGATCAAGCAAACAGCGTTTTATTACACTGAATTGATGCTTTAAAAAACTGTCACACTATAATAATATTGCACAAAAGCTACTGAACTAAACTAATATACTAGTACATATTTAAAGATCACTTTCATATTACAATAGCAATAACCAATCAATCAAATGTTTATTCTGGGGCCCAGAAACAGCTAGAGGGCCTCTGACTGGTGCACTTAAAAAGCAATATGCTAGACAAAATGTACAGAGAACACAAATGGGGAAGACAAAACAATGTGAGATAGGGAAACATATAAGGAAAAAGAAAACAAGGAAGCGTAAACTGCAGTTAATCATACAACATGATTATGTACATATATACAATACATATGAAATGAACTCTGAAATATGTCAATGCAGGCACAATTCTTATTATGCTTTTTGGAGTCGAGCCATATATAGGACAGTCTTTATTGGAACAAGGCCAGGCAGAGAATGCAGAATGTTACTGGTATACTGTTGCAGCACGAAAAATTGCGCAGCTTTGGGAAAGTATAATGCCATGGACCAACTTATACAGGAACGAAAAGGCAGGATTTATTAAGTCTTGAATGAGTGACTAACATCTTTATTAATCGAAGGGGTGAGGTTTAAGGGAGTCTAGAGGTGTGAGTTGGGGTACATTTGAGAGTGCTGGACTATGGTCGCCAGAATGGCAAAAGTGGTGCTTGAAGACAGATATCAATTTATTCTGGACGCATTTAGTGAGGTCAGAATTAGATTTGCACGTTGTACCTCAATCTACAGAGACATACTCTAGCAGTGGAAGGCACACAGCAGCATACGATTTCAGAAACAGAACAGGTGAGTGGTCATCATGCAATATACGACATACAATTCCAAGAACGTGAAGGGCACGTTGTGCGTATTTAATGTGTGAACAGAAGCTTAGTGTTTGTCTAAGTACACACCAAGATCTTTGATTTCGTCGACCCTGGGCAGTCGAGCATCCCGAAGGGCGTATGAAAATTGTACATGGTGTGTTTTGCGCGTGTAACTTAATACCATAGTTTTGGAAGCATTTAAGAGTACTTACCATTATTGTTTCTGCACCAGCTTGAGAGTGAGAAAATGTCTTTTTGGAGGTCAATGCAGTCGTGAACACTGTTGACAGTCTTAAATATCCTTAAGTCGTCTGCACACAAAGCCATGCTGTCCATCTATTAAAATGTTCTTAGCACTAACAGAAAGCAGGGAGGGAATACCGATTCAAACATTTTTGACTCATTGCAGCAGATAGATATAGGCCGGTAGTTAGTAACTGCACTCGCAGCACCCGATTTGTACACGGGCAATATCCATGCTACCTTCCAAGTGCTAAAAAATATGCTAGACTTTAGGGAACTATGGAAGATGCTTGGGACAACAGGGACGCTTCTATACGTCTTAGGCAGTGTGGGAGAATACCATCAACACCACAAGAAAGGGAAGGTTTGAGGCACCTCATACACTTGAAAACAAGGTCTTCATTGACTGATAGCCTAAACACTGTGCCAGGCTGAGAAGGAAGGTTACTTGAAGCATCCTTTACACCATAGACACAACAGAAGTGTTCTGCAAAGGCATCAACAGTGTTCAAGACATCATCACCATTTTCATCAAGAAGACACCTCTTTGGCGCTCTCTCTAGAAGAATGACAGCGCACGAAGCTCCAAAAATATCAATGTGGTTGTAGGGATCATAATAATAATAATAATAATAATAATAATAATAGTAATAATAATAGCAGTACCATGGCACTCTAGTCAGTTTGCAAGGCTAAAAAAGTAAGGGTCATGCCTGTACGCTAGAGCGTCTTATAGTCAGCCATCTAGAGCAGGAATTTGCTCTAGATGACGCACTCGCTCGCTCACAAACACACACACAAACACGCTTGCTCACTTCCAGAGCACGTCACACGCACATACAGGGCAACAACTGGGAAGTCGACGGTGCAGAATGCACAGGATTGCCAGTTCACTACGGTCGCAAGGAACGGGAGTCCTAATGGAGAGAAAGCTCTGTATAAGAATGGAGTTGCGGTGTTGGGCTGTACAGGTCTGATGGGGCTCAGGCTGTCCTTATGGCTTGTTCAGACGGACAGAAGAAGAAATATAAGTGTTTCCAGAGAGCCACACAGCGCCCTGCAGAATAGACGGACAAGTGCAATGTTGCGCTGGTATTGCAGGGTGCGCCACTTAAGGGCTTTGAGGTGATCCTTGTAGGCTGGCATGAGCTTGCGACGATCGAAAAGATGGGAGTAGAGGGTGCGCGTTGCCCGGCACTGAACAAGCTCAAGTTTGTCAGCGAGATCAGTTTGGTAAGGGGACTAAACTGATGAGCAGTACTCAATCTGTGGTGGTACGAGAGAAGTGTAGAGTGCTCTGAAAACCTCAGGTTCCCAGGAAAGGAAGAGACAGGTCACAAATCCTAGAATGCGACGAGCCTAGTGACTTGTGCAGAAAAGTCGAAAGAAGGGCTCAATATTACACCTGCAGAATAGGAAACGCCCGAACGGTCTTCATGGGGGTGCCACCGAGGAAGTAGGTTGGGTGCACAGAGGTTGTGGTGTGGCTGATATGCATGGCAGCACTTTTTTCAGTGCTAACACAAAGTTTGTTATTGTAGGCCCAGTCGTCCACCTTTACAAAATGTATTTATTTCAAGCGCATATGCTGCGCTGTGTATTGGCATAATGTTGCAGTGCAAGTGTTAACTAGTTATTTAAACACATTCTGCGAAGATGCATTAGGAACTTGGTTTTGAGTTTATCTTTTTCCCGACTACAGTTTATAGCATCACAGCGAGATGCATTTTAGTGCAAGCTTAAGAGATTTGGGCAGCTTAAGCATACCGACTGCGCAAAGCACTTATGACACCTTTACCCCTTCCCTGCAATGCATGTACTGACACCATCTGCTCCTTTCCATAAACAAAAAAAAATACCAAACGACAATTACAGTTTCACTGACTCAATAGGTGCTGCTTGTCAAGCAGGCATCGAAGCAATCCTGGTATACGCAGCAGCATGCATAAATATTGTATGACGCAGGTCCTCCTATGCATTGCACACGGTGCACATAGTGCAAACAGATTTTTTTTCCAAGTGCTCAACTAGAAGAACACAAAGGCTTAATGATGACAGTGCAGTATCACGTTTCCTTTAGTGTGTCAGCGTTTTTCAGCGCTGAACGAGTGATTTATCCCCAACTAGCCCATAAGACACGTACACCTGCACTTGAAAGAAGTGGGTACTGTGAACTGGAGTACTGTGAACTTGTACTGAACTAGATTTCACATGCCGAATCGAAGAGTGCACTTTCAACTAAACGGATGGCATGGCTGAAGATGTACGCGTATTTCCCATTGTTCGGCTACTAGTGTCTTTCGCTTTCGCAAGTTATCTTCGCCGCTGGAAACAGCGCAGAGCTCGCTCGTTAAACCCGAGTCCCTAGACCACATAATTCACACACGAAACACGCCGCGGTTCTCCACCTGAAGTTCCACACGGTACATTTACACCACAACACACACAGCACGAAGTCAGGAGAGCCATATTTCAAATCACAGCAGCGCAAAACGTAACTGAAATTTCATTTCCTTTGGGAGAGTTTCTCAGCTGGGCTCGTTCACCACCGGTCGAACTCGACGGACGCGCTAGGCCTACGCGTAATGTAAACAACATAGATGAGTGCTGATTATCCCGACTTCGCACTTCGAAAGCAAGTTTCCATTTGTTTCGAGCACAAGAAAATATACAAACAACAAGCACAGGCGTTGCCGCAATCGTCTGCAATCGTGATTCGGTTGGATGTTTTAGCCGACGATCGCACTGAGATCGGCGGAATCCAGCGGGCCGGCAGGTTGGGTTCGGCGGCGTCGTTCGAACGCCGGCACGAATTCTCGTCGCACTTCCACCACTCACGGTCGTCGGTCGTGTCGGCCTAGTATCACAACACTGTCTTTAAGAAACACTGTCGCGCGCGTCGTGCGTCCGAAGCACTCGGACGATCGTTGGTGTCGGCGCCTTCGCATCGGCGGCCATCATCAGGCGTAGCAGGCAGAGGCTTCGCGGACTCTGATTGGTGGACGCCGGCGACGGTTTGCAGCCTCTGATTGGTGGACGCCGGCGTCGCGTCGGCTCGCGTCGCTGATTTTCTAGCATCGGCAGCTAGCAAAATCTGCGCGCGCCGGCACGCGTCACGTCGGCACGCGTCATTTGACGCATTGGCGCGTGCCGACGAGTGGCGAAGCGTGCCTGTGGTTGGGACTTTAGCGGCTCGCCACATTTATCGGATACCGGAGGATCCCCACCGGTAATAGGTGGGAGTCAGTGCCAAACCTGCGGCCTATCCTAAGACAGTCGAAAATCACATCAGTAAGCCGTATTTTTTTATTGGTGGCCAGTTTCCTATATTTGACTTAATAACGTGAAGTTTGGTAAATGTTTCAGTGCCCCACGTATGTTGCCAATGTCCCCTCAGTTTCTTTAGTAGGAGGGGCTTTAAATCTATCATATGGACAGCTATGAAAGAATTACTTGATTTTGTAGTTACTGATGTGGCTGTATGGTCAGTAAGCATATTAGCCTCGATGCCTGTGTGGCCAGGTACCCAGCATATTATGATATGTTGATGAGATGGGTACAAAGAGCATAGGATTGAATAAAGTTCGGTAAATTTAGATAGGATTTTTATTCTTTTGTACAGAAATTAATCCTTTGACGACGCCTAATCAATCTGTAAATATTATTCCCTTTTGCAGTTTTATTTACTTGACGTGTCTTACAGCCGACGATATAGTGCGTAGGCCTCCGCCGTAAAGATGTTTGTTTCTAGGTGCAAACAGCCGGATTCCGAGAAGCATGGGCCGTCGGAAGCATAAGAAACGCCCGGCATGAAACTTTGAAGCATCAGTGTAAACTTCTGGGCACGAATACTTTGACTGAAGTTCGATGAAGTGCGTTTTTATGTGTATTTCTGGGGCGTTCTTTGTAACTTCTAAAGAAGACATGCCACAATCTATGAGCTGCCACAGCCGTGGTGGTACTGTCTTGTCTTGAGCAATTAGAGGGTTTTCAAGAAGTGGGACATCCATAGCTTTGCTGAGGTTCCTCCCACGCAGTGAATCATAGAAATTGAGATGTGCGCCGGCTGATGCCTGCACCAAAATTTTGAAGATAGGGCTACGCGTATAGAATTGAGATGGTGTAGCCAGAGGCGACACGACTTTAATCTCTCCAGTTAAACACATTTAACCCTACCTACCTAGTGGCCTGAAAATTAAAAAAAAAACATTACCTCTTTCACCTAATCAACTATGCCGGCTGATGATAAGTACCAACTATCGGCAGCATATAAGTGACAATTTTTGTGCAGGTTACCTGACTCGGCCTTTTACTATACTCCAGCCTATAATTCACAACAATAAATAAATAAATAAATAAATAAGTAAATAAATAAATAAATAAATAAATAAATAAATAAATAAGTAAGTAAGTAAATAAATAGGCGATTTAACTTTTCTTCTAAACTGTATTCAAGGAGATGAAGGTGCCTGTAGGCTGGCGCCGGCCAATCCTCTTGTCTGGCACAATAATTCTGCTCAAAGTAGCGCTCATAATTGAAGCCACGAGAATAAAAAAACTACGGTTACTTCAGTTTCAACATCTATAGTGTTCAAGTAAAAAAAAAACAAATGTTACATCGTTCCCAATGTCCAAGGAATAAGACACACTTTTCAGGAAGTTCCCAAACTATGTTTGTGGATAGGTGAAACTGCGGTACCTCTTCAGTGCCAAATTTAAACTACAAAACTTGCGAACACGGACACAAGAGCCACCGAAACACAGACACAAGGAACATGGACACATCTATGTGCGACTTCGGAAGAACACGAACAAGAGGAGCAAAACGAAAAAGAAGAACGTGTTGAAAGGTACACCATAGCCATATTTAGTGAGTTTTCGATATTCCTAATTATTCTACAAAAGATTGCGCATGCAGGAATGCGTCGGAATATTTTTGATGGTCATGGACCCAAGAATTTTTCAAATGACAGTTCTCGCCTATCCAACGCATGTAGATTTTCCGAAAGCCTCTTACAGTGAGTGTTACTTAATGCGATTAGCATTGTGGTGGTATGGTGGGGGAGTGTTGCAGCTACATGCGGGTTTAGCCTGACGATAGAGGACGGCAATTCCTCCGTCTGAGCGTCTCTTTCATTGTAATTGGGGTAATCACAATCTGTCAAATAGCTCAGTGTCATTTAGGAATTTGAGTAGACGTAAAACATCCTTGCTCGCTATGGCAGGTCGTTTAGGAAACACAAGGAGTTGAAGACATGCATGTGGGAGGCCTCTGATTTGTAAGTTCTCAAGTAGACCATCCCTTTCAATACGGTAGCTTGGACACGACCACTAAAAGTGTTCGATGTTTCCAGTCTCATTGCATGAAGTACACAGCGGAGAATCGGTAGGTTCCGTCATGAATAGCCATGCAGGGATATATGCAGAATTACCCTTATTACATGCAGAAGCGAGGCTTCCTCTCGACGAAACCACCTGGTTAGACAGGGCGCTTGTGGCGGGATCAAAAGCAATGCAAAGTCAGCACGGATGACCGATTTCATGACTTGATTGCTTTACGGTACTACTAAGGGGACGTGATGATACTGCGTACGCAAGAGCGTCCGCTTCGTCATTTCCAGCAATGCCAACGTGAAAGGGGATCCACTGAAATTTTATATTGAAGCCTTTGTTGTTGAAGTTTCACGAATGACGATGACTTGCGTGGAAATTTGCCTAATGTTAAACCATGACAAAGTTGTTGCAATGCCACCTTCCAGTCCGTGAAGAGTGCGACATCTTGTGGCGGCAGAGCTTTTAGCAAATAAGGTAAGACAGCAGCTATTATAACAGCCTCGACGACTGTTGATGATACCCCACGGTCCAGCCAGCCAGACCATGTAGCTCTCAAAGAGAGTGTCGGGAACCGAGGGGTCGCAGCGGAGCGCCATAACAAGAGTACCAACAGCAGGCTTTCAGAATGGACTAGCGCGCGCCGTGCTTGCACCGCTAGCACGCGCCGCTCAAATTTATACTCGTCGTCATTCGCAGCCGGCCCCAATGCGCCGGCCGAGAGCGCCGACCTTAGCGTCCCCGCTTAGCAGCGTTGGTTGGCGCTACAGAGCCTCCTGCCCAGACGGAACAGCGAAATGCACTCGTCGACGAGGTAGAGATGAGACTGTCTTAGTGACATGCAGATCAACGAATGCGCCTGCGACATCCGCGGGGAGCTCTTTGGGAGGCGTCTCGAATTAGGCCGGTTTGAGACGGTCCAATGAAATAACCTTTTCGCTACCATTCGATAGGATGGTGGCGGACTTCGGCGTCTTTTGGAGGACACGGTACGGTCCATCGTAAGATGTTGTAAGAGGCGCCTTTACAGCGTATCGTCTGAGGAAAACGTGGCCGGAAGACGCGAGGTCCAGATGCACCTAGATGCTGTGGCCCGATGATCGAGGTGGGACGGGGTGCAGTTGCTGAATGCAGTCCGGTAGGCGTTGGAGGTACTGCAGCGGCTGGGACGAGAGGGCGCAAGGAACGAACAAGTCTCCAGGAAGCCACAGGGTTGCACCTGTGGCTTCCTGTTGCAGTCGTGAGAGGAAGGAAACGGTGGTCCAACCAAATCCAAATGGACGTTGTCAAAGCGGCAGCCAGGTGGCAAGAAAGACTCTGTGGTAGTCTTCGTGTGGCGTGTCACTTTGGCGGTCTGGCATGCAAGGCAGGAGCGGGCTCACTGGCGAACACCGGTGTTAATGCTTGGCCAGACGTACCGCTGTGTAACGAGGCGCTGCGTGGCTCGGATGCTGGGATGACAGATGTCGTGCAGTGATTGAGAAACCGCACTACGAAAGGCAGCGGGAATGAAGGGGTGAGGTGCAGCCGCTGACATGTCGCACCAGAGTGAGCCAGGCACAAACGGGTGAGGAATGAGTTGCAGACGGAGGGAACGGGGGTGGTCACGGAGCGCTTGCAGCTCAGGGTCTTCCATTTGTGCCCGAGCGAGACGTTCCCCAGTCCACAGCAGATTTAGATGTGCAGAGGGAGGCAACGCGCGAAAGTGCGTCAGCTGCCTCGTTGTCGGTTCCTTTGACGTGCAGGATATTCGTTGTGAACTCCGATATATGGGCCTGTAGACAAAATTCACGTGCGACGTACTTGGAAGAGTTCGTACGGAAGACATGCACCAGAAGCTTATGATATGATCCGTGAAAACATAAGATGGCGGGCCCTCCAAGAAGTGCCGGGAATGCTGGATGGTGGAGCAGATGGCGAATAGTTCACGGCCAAAAACGCTGTAGCACGTCTCGGCAGGTTGGAGCTTCCGAGAGAAGAAGCCTAGTGGGCGCCACTTAGAGTCGATTTTCTGCTGGAGAACAGCGCTGATGACCACACTGGAAGCATCCACTATGATGCTTGTAGGCATGTTAGCCCTTGGGTGGAAGAGAAGTACCGCGTCGGCGATGGCTTGTTTAGCAGTCCTGAAAGCAGCTTCAGCTTCGGGAGACCAGAAAATCGCGGATAAGGAGCCCTTGGTCGTGAGAAGAAGATCAGTCAGTGGCTGCAGAAGCTCAGCGCAGTGCGGAATAAAGCGTCGGGGGAAATTCACTAGGCCCAGGAACTCACACAGCTGACGTAGGCTATTGGGTGCTATAAAGTCTTTCACGGCCTGGACGTGAGAGGACAATGGACGAATTCCCAGCGCCGAGATGTGGTGGCCCAGAAACTCGAGCTCGGAAAATTGAAAGACGCATTTTTGGGGGTGACAACCAGGCCAAATTGTTGAAGGCGTTTAAAGAGTTCCAGCAGGTGACGTTCATAATTTTGTGGATTAGGACTCGCGACGAGGATGTCGTCGATGCAGGTATATACAGCGGGAATGCAATGAATCTTTGGAACGTTTGAGCTGCGTTGCGTAGCCCAAAGGGCATGCGCACTTACTGAAAAAGGCCGAAGATTCATCGCCAAGGTAACGCGCGGCCTCCCGGCTGTATTTGCCTGCATCGACGACATCCTCGTCGTCGTTGGGGACGCTAAGGTCGGCGCTCGCAGCCGACCTTAGTGTCCCCGCTTAGCAGCGTGGGTGGGCGCTACAGGGTATACGAAACGTAGCTGCGAAGTGGTCTGCGTCCACTTTGGCGGACCTATTTGTGTACACTTCGAGGTGATTTCGGTAAGTAGTCGTCGAGTGCGGCAGAACAAGAGACTTATCTTCTCCAGACGAAACAGTGTTCATTGAATGCAGTCTCGGTACACTTTGAAGATCAATGCAGTCTGGGTCCAGAGTACTGCCCAGAAATCGAACACTGGTGACTTGTCGAACAGGGAAGCTACCTAAACTCAACTTCAAGCCTGTAGCGTTCCACTTCATCCTGGGAATTGCTCCATCGGTAGCGATGGGCCAAGCGTGGACAAGTGGTCCTGAATAGTGCTTACAGCGCCCTGGGCTATTCGTGCGAGACGATGGTGATGGTAGCATATATCGACATAGTCCGGAGCAACATCAACGTACCTTCTCTACCTCGCAACATGCACCCAGTGCACCACGCACAGCGAAGGGAGGCCCGGGCCCGGATAATACACAAGCGACACGGGACTTTACCCTCTACAGCCTACACGGATGCGGGGTCTTACCCCAGACGCGCAGCCACAACGTCCACCGTAATCTTCAACAAAGAACATCGGAGCAGCATTTCGCTCACCCGATACAATCCCCTCCAAGCCGAGGAAGCGACCATAGCCCTCGCGCTCTACCAAACACAGGTTGAAGTCATAGTGACCGACTCCCAACAGGCGTGCCGCAACTTCGCTAGCGGCAGAATTCATGTCACTACACTCAAGATCATCAATCAAAAGCCGCCAACCAGATCAGTCATGATAATCTGGGCGCCAGCTCATCAAGGCATTCCTGGCAACGAGGTCGCCAACCACGTGGCTCGAGATTTGACCCACCGAGCCGACGCCGAGGAATCTGAACCCGAGCGCATGCACCCTCTAGTCTCATACCAAGACCTCACACAACACTACAAGCTAACCCGCAGAACATGTGCACCCCCACACAAGTCACTACCTAGAGAGCAGGAGCGATTCCTCCGAGCTCTACAGGTTAACACATTCCCCCACCCAACCAGAAACCACCTCATAGCCCCTACACAATTCTCTCCGCAATGCCGCTTCTGCGCAGAGCCCGGGTCCCTCAGGCACATAGTAGGGGGCTGCAGAGAGGCACCACTCAATCCTCCGAGCCCTTACCACACCAACGAGCTTTGGGAGAGGCTTGGCCAGCTCCGACCTCGAAGATCAGCAACGGCTGATTGCGAGGGCCCAGGATGCGGCCCGAGCTCAAGGCATTCTGGAATGAGGACGCCTCTCCAAAGCAGCATTTACAAAATAAAGATCTTTATTCTTTCTCTCTCATACTCTGAACACCTAATGCGCGTGTGAGGCTAGCCATAGTGATGTTAAAGGGTGTGGGAGATAGAACACTTCGCTATTGCGCGCCGCGAACAATACGTAAATCGTCACTCAAAGCGCTCCCAAGACGAACGCTTATGCGGCGATCGTTCAGAAACGTGCTGATGAAGCGCAAGACATGACCGTTGACATCTATCACTCGTAGCTGGCTGTTGACTGTTTGAGACACAGTCACATGCTTTAATATTAGTATTTGGGTTTTACACGTGTACACAGAAGGACACGAAGGAAATAGGGAGGGAGCAAGCTGACAACTGCCACCGAGAGGGGCACAACGCCTGCCTACTCTTTCAGGAGGAGGCAAACATTCCTAAAAACAGCATGTGCTGAGACACTTTCTGCACTACAGTTCTACAGGGTGTCCCAACTATCACGCGCCAAGATTTTTTTAAATATTCAAATTCCACGCAGCTGTACAGAACCAAGGTAATGTTCTTTGCCGTCGTTTGGAGATACTCAGATATTTTATTGCGATAGCAATTATATGGACACTTCAAGCGGATTTCTGCCATCGTCGTCGTCGCCGTGAAGTTCCGTATAGAGTCCAAGGGTGATAAAATCATCGCTGTGCGCCGTATGCTGCATGTGCGAGTGAAAGCGCGCGAGGGACGCGCGCTTTCACGGAGAACGAACGCACGGTGGAGAGCAAACCGGACCGTCGTGTGAAAGACCGTGGTGGGATGGGACGGAGCGAGGGGGGCGACGTTGTGCGGCGGCACCAACGGCGCATCGGAAACTGGCGACTCAGTCTCGCACGCGAAAGGAGGAAAGCGGGAAGGCAGCGCTGAAGGGAGGGGGGGGGGGCGGCTTCTACTCTGCCCGCAACTTCGTACTTGTACTTTGCCCGGTTGCGGCGGTCGCCCGAACCGTATCTTGAAAGCGATCTGCAGACGGCTCATAACTTAGTATGCGCTGTACCTTCGCCGCTCAGTTTCCGTTGAAGCGATAGACCGCACAAACACTCGCTCGCTGCTGTTGCTGCGGTTGCTCACGGCAGCGTTTTGACAGCGGTTGTCTGCGGTCGTCGAGTAGGATCTATATTTACGTTTGCTTGTGTGCGCTGACACCATGCTTGTTAATTCAGTTAGTAAGCGAATGTGTCCAAGTTTATACAACCGATAAAACTACTATCCTTACTCCATATGGGTCTCTGCTAATTTGCTATGGCAAATGATGCTTCGCCTTTCTGGCGAAACTGCGACTTTTTAAAATAAAACGCTCTATTTTCCATTCAGGCTAATTACATAATTAGTCTTAAATAATAATCAACTTCTCAAACGTTATATTTAGAGGAAAAGTGTCAATGAGCAAATAGTAGAGCAAGATGAAAAACTCCCGATACAGCTTTCTGTTGCGTAATACGCGCTACATAAAAGTTTTTATCCCAGCGTTAAGGAAGCCCGCGAATACATGCAAAGTGCCTCAAGCGGCCAGTCGCGAACGACGCTTTTCATTATTCTCTCGGGCACATCCGCGAGTAGGCAGTGTTGACTGTCTGCCTTTGGTTTACGAATTCTTCATGAGCCACACCCTTGGCGTCGAAAAAGACAATTATCATTGTTTTTCCCTTTACCCTTGCTCATCCTTGCCTTTTTAGGGCAAGGATACTCCGAGGTGTGCCGTTTGAACTCTGGCGCTTCGTCTCAGTCTCGTATTCAAATGCCCATGTTTCGTTGCCGGTAATGACATTGTGCAAAAAATGAGGTTCAATTTTCACGCGTTCCAAAAGTTCACTCGCGATCACCACTAACCTGTTCTTGTGGTCGTCAATCAACAGTTAGAGAACCAGCTTGGCATTCATTTACCGCATGTTCAAATTGTCACTAATGATGTCACGCACAGTGGTTTTCGGAATATTGAGATTCTCTGCTATCATCTGCACGTTCATTCGACGATCAGTAAAGAAAAGATCACGAAAACGTGACCTATTTTCGTCACTTTGCTGTTTGATAGTCACCCAGTGCGGGATATATCATCCACCTCTTCCCAGCCCTCCTTAAACGACTTCAGCCACCTTGAAACTTGAGAACACGACAAAGGAGAGTACCCGTAGGCTTGCTGAATCATTTGGTAGGCGTTGGCAAGACTTTTGCTTAGTTTAGCGCAAAGCGTGATCGCACACCGTTGTTAGACTTGTGGCTCCATCGCGCGTCGTGACAACGCACCATCAGGAGGTTCACGGAAACAGCGATACTGACGCTCCCAGAGCTCGGAGCGTACTGAGCTAGGCAGCGTTGAGTTTGCGCTACGTAGAAACTGTGCGACGTTGCACCAACTTCATAATCGCGCCAGTTAAACATGTTTTAACATTTCTTCGCTGGACTACAAATGTCATCGTCGTTTTAACATACACCTAGGCATCATAGTCCTGCCGCGGCGACGGCGAGGAAAGCACTTCGGCAGCGGCGACGGCGAGGAAAGTACGTCGGATAACCACTGCTGTGTTTTGCAGACACTGACTACGAAAACTTCCTGCGGCGCGTCGACCCAAGACTGTGCCTACAATCACCTGAACTGAACTTCAAATTTCCCGCGCCCATTCTACCTGTCTGCCTGGAAGTGACTGCGTCGTTTTGCGGCGCAGATCATTAGCGAACAGCAGCGGCACCACCACAGAAAGAGACTTTGTACAGGGGCGTGACTTCGGCAGAGCACTTTGGCAGCGGCGACGGTGAGGAAAGCACGTCGGATAACCTCTGCTGTGTTTTGCAGGTTGGTTAAACTTGTAGTTCTAATTTTTACGACTTTTCATTCCCTGTCGCTGTTGCCAAGTGATTTGTTCTGGTGACGAAAGACTTTGGGGCTCAAACATGACTAAGTGCTGCGGTTGCAGAGCTGAAATTGAAGATGCTGTGAGTGCTATTGTTTGCAGTGAGTGCGAATTCTGTTTTCATGCTTCAGTATGCTCAGACATGAGTGAACAGGCGTATGGGGAAAAGAAAAAGTCGGGTAAAAGAAGAGCATGGAAGTGTGAAGCCTGCAGGCCGGGGGTATCCAAGAGTACCACACGGTCCGCTGATCAATAATAATAATTTATTTCTGCCTGAAGAAATACAGACAGGGGAGCTGCCGAAAAAGCTTTCCTAAACAGCTTGACTTGGCCGCAGCCCCTAAATACAAAGCAGCAGCGACAGGCAATCTCATCACAGACATGACGGCTTCATGTTAAAAAAAGTAAAAAACAGTAACAATATAGCAAAAACATAACACCAAACAAAATCTTATCCGCACTAATAAGTGCACAAACCAAATTACTTCGTCAGAAGCGTGATTACACATATTTAAGACAATCGTCAAATAGCATGCATGAAATAACAGCACGAATGACAAAGAATAATATACACAATATAAATAAAACAAAGAAAACATCCTATATTAAGCTTAACTGTATTTAAACATTACTCAATGGTACATTCTTTTACATATGAATTGCATATGGAACGTATATCTCGTTGGGTACAGGGAAACAAGTTGATGCTAGCAGATTCGTACGCGTTAAGAAGGGAAGGAAGAGTGTGCCTTTCCCCGTATTCATGCGTGATGTTGGCACCAACCAGTTTTCGGGTTGTCTAAAAGGGTAACTCGTTTTATTTTCTTGTATGTTTGCTAGATGCCTAATGTGACCTATAGTATTTCTTATTTCTATTTTAAAACGAACACTGAGCCGATACTGATACAAATCAAAGATTTTGATTATACCAGTTTCAAGAAAAAAGTGTTTGGTGGTTGTTCCATAATTTGCATTAAAGACATTGCCAAGGAACTTTTTTTTGCAATATAAACATTTTGTGTAGACAGGACGGTGTTGCAGTGCCCCATACCAAATGGCAATAGTAAGTGTGAGAATGAAATAATGAGTGGTAACGAAGCAGTTTAATTGGCTTAGGAAGAATGTATCTCATGCAGCCAATTCCGCCAGTTATTCTAGCTAATTCCTCGACAACTTGGTCCACATGTGCTGTCCATGACATAGTTGAAAAAAATACTACACCGTTACATTTAAAATGATCAACTATTTCTATTTGTTTGGAGTTAAATATGATAGTATTGTTTGGGGAAACCGATTTATTTTTCGGCCTGAAAATTACCGCTTTTGTCTTTCTCTCATTTACACACCTATGATTACATTGGGAACATTTTTCCAGCGAGATTATCGTCGTGTTGCAGGATTGTATCAGTTCGTGAATGTCATTTCCGCAGAAAAATATGCTTGTGTCATCTGCATATATTATGAATCTGGCATTTGGGTTAATTTTTACAATGTAATTAACGTAAATGTTGAAAAGTAGTGGCCCTAATATACTACCTTGTGGGACACCAGAATAGACAGGTTTTATGTCTGAGTACGCATTATGTATGTCAACCGTTTGTTTCCTTTTAGACAAGTAATATTTTATTAGTTTTGCAGCCTTTCCTCGGATTCCGTAGTACCATAGTTTATCTAGAAGTAATTCATGGTTTACAAGTTCAAACGATTTTGTGAAGTCGATGAACATTCCAATCACAAAAGCTCTGTTTTCAAATTGTGACAAAATATACTATTTTTGTTCTAAAAGCGCCAGTTCAATAGATTTGTTTTTTCGGAATCCGAATTGACATGGTGTTAGCAAATTGTGCTTATCTATAAATTCAGCAAATCTCGAGTACAGAATTTTCTGTAGTGCTTTGGAGAAGACAGGTACTGCAGACCCAGGTCTATAATTGCCGAAATCATTTCTGTCTCCCTTTTTAAATAAAACAGTTACTTTTGCAATCTGCATTTGTTCTGGAAATACCCATGTGGCTAAACAAATGTTAAAAATATATGTGATAGTTGGCGCTATAATATCTGCAACATGTTTTACAGGCTTTGTCTGAATGTCGTCAATATCTAGGCATCTGCTATTTTTCAGGCTGAGTATAACAGTTAGTATTTCATCCGTTGTCACGGGATCTAGAAATATTGTATTATCATTATGAAAGTTTATGTACTCGTATATTTCTGACAACGACCCATTAGTTTTTATTTTTGTAAAAAGGTCATTGAAAGCATTTGCGAGTTCAGTTCCCGTTAGCTCTTTACCATCAATATTTAAACGGCACACATGGTTGTGTGACTGATTACGATGTAGCAATGAGTTTAGACGGGTCCAAATCACATCATGGCGGCCTTTCTT
The DNA here is from genome assembly GCF_013339745.2 of Dermacentor silvarum. NCBI lineage: Eukaryota > Metazoa > Arthropoda > Arachnida > Ixodida > Ixodidae > Dermacentor > Dermacentor silvarum. The sequence continues at coordinate 287,393,808 of NC_051154.1, forward strand.
CACGTCTAGATATGTGGAGTAACATTCTGTTCTAGCTGATCGCAGTTTCTTTGTTAACCTATTTCGAGACTGTTTAAATAAATGCAGATCTTCTGCCGCACGTGTCACTATAAACCTTCTGTATAGCTTATTTTTAAACTTCATTTCGTTTCGCAACTCAGGGGTGATCCACGCTTTGCGAGTTTTCGCGATTGTTTACATGTTTTAGAGGGAAAGCCGGAGTAATTTAGCTGTTTAAAGATAACAATAAACTTATTATAGGCTTCATTAGCATTATTAAGGCAAGCAATGTGCGTCAAATCAACTTGTTTAACAGCATCCCGAAAATCATCAAGAGTAACATTGGTTATACGTTGGTATGTAATACCCTTTGGTTGTTTTAATGTTTGGGTTACCATCTCCAGGCGCAAGAACACTGGTAGATGGTCTATGATAGGGCATGATAAGGCACCTGTCTCAATTTTAGGATGGGAGAAATTTGTAATGAACAAATCTAAAGTAGACTGACTATGAATTGTTATTCTAGTAGGTATTTCGAGCACATTCATAAAACCATTCGAAGCCAATACCATCTTAAATTCTCTTGTACGATGATTATCACTACTCACGTCGATATTGAAATCACCTCCAGCAAAAGCGTTTAACCACCGTCCGCTACGTAACACACCGTCCGCTACGTATCGTCATAGAATTTAAAAAAGAAGCTGCATTTCCGCTTGGTGGGCGGTAACAGACAGAGTAAATAAATTTACCCAAACACAATGACATTATCTCAAAATCCGGTGTAATTGTATTGAATAGGCTCAGAATTTCACCATTTTCATTCGCATCCAGCAGTAGTGCTACTCCCCCGCTCCGACCTGCAGGTCTGTTAAGGTAGCATGTTCTGTAGTTTGTCATTTTATAGACATTATCTGCTCTAGTGCTCCATGTTTCACTTGGAGAACTTAAATTGAAATTCACTAAAAAATTCTTCTAGCAATCCTGCTTTATTTTTCACTGATCGTGCATTGATATGTACCGTTTTAATGGATGCTGATGAAAAAGACGAAGCAATGTGGTTTCGGTCAGCTGGAAGGTGATACGGACACTGTATCAGTTTTTTCTTTCTTTACCATACTGTGCTTACGCAGTACTTAATTAAGATGGTCCAGGTCGTTTGCTCCTTTGATAGGAATGACATTCATTCCTTCATCTTTGCGGACGAGGATTTTCCCATTCGTATGCCAGACAAAACGATAACCGCTATCTTTTGCCCTTTCTTTCGCAGTTCTATGCAAGTCTCTGTTATATCGAGTCATGTTTTCCTGCATAATGATGCGCGGTTCACCATTTTTCGCTTTGTTCTTAGCTTTCAGCCATGAGTCTCTTGTTGTCTGTCTGGTGAAACGAGCATCAAATCGGAGATGATCAGCTTAAGATTACGATCATGGACATACACAAGAAATTAACTTCTCTCCATACTTTGAAGGAAAAGGTAGAGGGAATAGACAGGTCAATTCAGTTGCTGTCGGATCACTTTGATAAAATTCAGGAACGCTTGAGCGGGCAAGACAGGAAAATAAAAAAAAATTACTCCATCTCCCGCTAAAGGGAATCATGTTTGGATGCGAAGCAGCGGGGAGGTGGTTATCTTGAGCGGGAGATGATTTCGCGGCAGCGGCCCGAGCGCTCATCGCGGCGCTGCACAGGAGAGAGAATGAGGCGCGCGCGCTCCGTTATTTTCATACCGCGGAACTACCGTGGCGCCTCCAGCGGAGTATGCAGCGGTCGCACCACCTGTCGTGCGCGCCGCTCCGGATTCCTAGAAGAGAGAAAGGGGGAGCGTAGGAGAGGAAAGAGAGGGGGAGGGGACGTGCATGCGCTGTGGGGATGTGGGACGCCGCGGGAGGGACAGACAAAGCCACCGCCATAAGATGCTTCGGATCTAGAACATAAAATGCAAGATCGACAAACTTGTGAAGGAGGATCCAGCTTAGGGTGTTGTCCAGCTTCACATTGATTTTGATGACCTCGAGTGGCACAGCCGATGTCTCAATGTGGAAATACATGGAATTCCTCAGACTGCAGGTGAAAATCTTTTAAACATGGTAAATGATCTTGCGAAAACCTTGAATTTGATGGAACTTGCTCCGGCTGATATTTCCGCTATTCACAGGATGGCATCAAGGCCAGGTAGAGAGCGTGGAGTGATCCTTCACTTTGCCCACCAGGACTTTCGAGATACGTGGCTTGAAAAAAGAAGATCCTTGGGGCAGAAACAAGATAATATTTATATAACTTAGAACATGACCAAGCGTTCCCGGGCTCTCTTAGTAGCAGCTAAAACCTGGGCTAGGAGAGTTGACTATGACTTTGCATGGTATTCCAATGGGAAGGTCTTGGTGCTTAGGTAGAGTGGAGAACGTGCCCAGGTCATCAGGTATGAGGATGACTTGTCAGTGTTGAGCAATTGATGTGTTTGTTTTTGTAGTGTCCCTCAGTTTTTTTTTTTTTTTTTGATGAAAATTGATGAAATGGAGGACCTCGGATATATCGATCGCCCTTCGTGAGTTAGCGAAGCGGTTTGAAAGTGTACAAAGAGGATTTCTCCGGTGCTTCCATTTAAATGTACAATCAATTGGAAACAAAGTAAATGAACTCGAGTGTGTGTTTAACCAAATGAAAGGTTGTCTTGATGTAGTTATGCTAACAGAAACCTGGCAATCGGATATTTCAGAAGAACTTGAACTACCTCATATGAAAATGTTCTCTGTTTTTAAGCCAAGTCGTCGAGGGGGTGATGTCACTATGCTACTTGATAATTCTTTACCTGCCGTATTGTTCGAAAAGTTTACTTTAGTGACTGCTCATTACGAGATGTTATGTGTTCAGTTTCAAGATGTCATAGTTGCTGTGTGTTACCGGCCACCTGATGGTAACTTGTCTGATTTTTTTTTTGCATTTTTAGATGTTTTCTTAACACTTGTAAATAAACACAAACTGCTATATTGGGTGGTGATTTCAATATTGACATGGGGCATGACGGCACGAAAAAGTGTGTCTTTGAAACTATTACAGCTCGCCCGTTCCGACTTGGCAGGACAAAAGTCCTTAATTAGCCAGGTCTGGCGGGCGGCAGAGGCCAGTGAGGCCCTGGACTAATGGGCTCCGACCACCGCTATACTTAAAATATTTTCCAGCCAAATAAAGTTTCTATATATATATATATATATATATTATTGCATGCAACGGTGGCGAAAACATAATAAATAGATCCACTAGAATTACTCTTTATTCGGAGACCCCCATAAACTTATTTATCACAAACTGTGATCGGTCGTGTGTGACCTGTGCTGTCCTTACGTATCCTATTAGTGATCACATGGCGATGTGTTGTTCTGTAAGAAGAGGTGCACCTACGTTAATTCAGAATGACATTCCTTATAGTTATCAACATGTCTCACCAGCTGCTTTAGATGCCTTCCGTTCAGAGATTGACACTTTGCATTGGGACAATGTTTTTCACTCAAATGACGCGAATGCAGCCTATGACGCTTTTTTGGAATCCTTTATCTGTATATACAAAAAACACTTCCCTTATAAACAGCGGAATAAACGTAAAGGTTGTCGGAAACCTTGGATACAGCGCGAACTCCTACGTAAATTTGACAAAAAAAGACAGATTATTTCGGAAATTCATGCGTACGCCCGAAGAGGCGGACCTAATTGCTTTCAAGCAGTTCCGAAATGCCTTAAGTAAAGAAATGAAGAAATCAAAAGAGCTGTATCACATAAAAGCATTTACTTCGCGCTGAAAACGAGCAGATGTTTTATGTAATAGAATAAATTCTTTGATGGGCCGCAATCCGAGAACAGAACAAATTAAAGAGGTACTCCATGATGGAAACTTGGTCAGTGGAGAGGCTATGATCAATGTTTTTAATGATTACTTCGTTTACAGATATTTTAACGACAGATCACCCGCTGCTTGCCGAACTCTGGGTCCAGAAGCTACAAACACGTTTTTCTTAGCAGGTACTATTGAACTAGAAGTCCGCACAGTATTCCTCGGCTTAAAAAATAGCCGCCGCTGCGACGCCGATGGCATGCTAATAAAACCAGTGAAATATGTTATCGATCAAATCAGTCCAGCACTAACACACATATTCAATCTCTGGATTTCGACAGGGGTTTTCCTTCGAAAATGCAAACGGCCCGTGTAATAGCTCTCTACAAAAAGAGGAACAGACATAACGTTGCAAATTATCGACCGATATCTATTCTCCCCGTATGTTCTAAAGGTTTCGAAAATATTATTTTAGTCGCTTATCCTGTTTTTGCACCAAATATGTCTTGACAAAATCGTAATATGGCTTCCAAAAACATGTCTACGCAACTCGCCCTACTCGAATAAGAAGAATATCTTCTACAACAGTTTGAACAAGAAAATAAAGTGGTCGAAAATTTTGTGGATTTCACAAAAGCATTTGACTACATTCACCACGGCATTTTATTTCAAAAATTAAACCATTATGGCATTCGCGGGCTCCCACCCATGTTACTTAAAAGCTATCTGACGCATAGATGTCAATTTGTTTCTATAAATGATTTAGTATCAGATAAGAAGATAATTTCAGGGGTACCACAAGGGAGCATTCTTGGCCCTTTATGGCTCAATTTATATAATAATGATATAGTCCATATCTCCCCAGAAGTGCAGTTTATTATCTATGCAGATGACATGATTATATTTGTCACCTCAGCATCAGATGTTATTTCTTCTAGTAAATCTACTGACGTCTTACAGAAGTTAGACAACTGGACAAGTAACAATAAGTTAAAAATAAATGCAACTAAAACAAAAGCCGTAGTTTTTCATTCGAATGGTCAACAAGTGACTTTGCAGAATAACATTGTATTTAGAGGCTCAGATATAGAAATAGTGAAGTCATTGAAAGTACTCGGGGTACATTTCTCCAGTTCTTTACAATGGGATGACCACGTCAATAATATTCAAATAAAATTTAACCGGATAACTGGAATATTAGGCCGTATTTGGTACCTCATCCCCAACTCGGCGAGGTTATTGATATACAGATCGCTGTTTAGTTCTTATCGTAACTACTGCTATTTGGTTTGGGGAACAACTACAGAAACAAACTTAACAAAATTACTGAGAATACAGAAGAAAATACTGAGGCTGATAGACAACGCTATAGTTGTAGCACCTAGCGACCCACTATTTAAAAAAAATATAGGATAATCAAAGTGAATGACCTATATCAATACAGACTACTACGAGAGTATACTGTCTTAGCTTTCAAACGCTCAAACATTGTTTTTGTGGAGATGGCGAATCACTGTTTAAAGGAAAATGCCTATGAAACAAGAAATACATAAATGTGGAACGTTCCTTACTTTCGTACTAATTATGGCTTTCAGATTCTTCGATGTACTCTTCCGCAAATTCTAAATCATTACACTAGCTAAGGTATAGATGCGTCTCATTTAAGTGTCGCAGAATTAGCGGCTCTTTTTGTTGTACAAACTTTAAGTACAGAAGATTGCAGGATGTTTCTTTGTTGCATAATCTATGTATAAACTATGTTTTCAGTTTTTCTTTATGGCTTGATCTTTACGTAAAACAATGTGACAGTTTTTAAAAAAAGTGCTGTGATATTGTGATGTCCTTCAGCTGCTGCCATTGTTCACAAAGGGGGCGGAGGATCCCTCAAGCCATCATTTCAACGGCTTTTCCCTCCGCCTCCTGTTACACTGTGCTGTGACGAAGCAAATAAAGCAATCAATCAATCAATCAAGTACGTAATATTGTTATAACACGTAGTTTATGATGACGTTACAATACGTGTTTCTCTAGCTTACGCTATTCCACTGCACTTATGTATAAACCAACAATCGTCATGTAAGCTCCCGTTGAACGGCTGGTGTAGAAATCGTGCCTTTGCTGCCATATGATCGGCTTCGACGTGGCCGTCGTCGTGCTGTTGTCTTCATACACACGTACGTACGTCGCGACCCACCCACACAACTACTCAATTTACACAAACACGTTGCAATCATTCAACATGTACAGCCAACTAGCTCCAACTTTAGCTCTTCTAACACGTTGGTTCACCTGGTAACGGTTTGCAGGACCACAAACAATGCTGGATAACCAGTAACTTACAAAATGCTTCGCAAAATATCGATTCCCAGAGTGCGTGGGATCTGCACAATCTTTTTCTACGTCTCGTTTGGTTCATTTAATGGAGCTCTTGGTTCAAAGACAAACGCCTTCTTTTGATTTATGGCTGCGGAGCGTGTAAGACACTTGCCATAGCTGGCGGGACGGTCACCGCTGCAGTTGGCACAAAGAAACATTTCATTTCGTGTAGACGTAATGCAGGTATGTGGTTCTCCCCGTTGTTTACATCGCTGTTCACCACAGCAGTACTTGGCCACGTGTCCATAACCACGACACCTGAAACACCGAAGTGGTGTCTCCATTGTTCCTGCGCCGGTTACTCGATGCTCGTTACTTCACCGTCGGGCATTACTTAAACGGTAGTGGTCCGAGTTATTTGTGCCATGGACATCAGGACACCAGGCAACCGGGAAGAGCTGACGGCGTTGCGTTGTAAAAACTTGAATGATTTATTTGGAATGTGGTTAAGGTTTGAGATGGGACGAGAGAGAGATTTAAAAGACCAATGGCGGGCTCCTTAAGTAAACCCGCCGAAACAATGAACCTAGTCAGGTGACCTCGGGGTGGTGAGGATTTGGTCTCTAAGAAGCGTGGTTGTCCCTCTGATTGGCCCCTGGTCACGTGGAATTCGCAACTGTCTTGGATTGGCCGTGAAGTCACTGGGACAAGTTCACACCTTTCCAGCGAGTAGGTAATTCCCTCGCTACAGGTGCGTAGAAACCTTTCTCCGCAATGATGAATCAAGGAAACAATTTTCGCAAAGCTCCCCCAGAGAGCGACTGACGTCTTCAGCACCCCACGTGGCCACTGCTTTCGGCGGTAGTTCAAGGAGGGGCGCATTCCTCCATCTTCTGTCTTGTCAACCGCGAAGATAAGCTCTTCGAAAGGATGTCGTTAATCCCGGCGACGCGACTTCAATAGGTAGTTCGCAGATGGGCGCGGCCAATGTCCGTATTATGAACATAAAAGTAGAAATTTTGCAATAGTACCTATATGATTTTTATACCGATCAATGGCCAAATGACACAGCTACAGATGGAGTGATACGGCATTTCAGGTTCCACTCACTGCGACCGATTAGCACTACGCCCGCATGCGTGGCTCCCATATCGAAAAAATAGCCAACGCATCAGTCAATCTGACAATATGAACTTTGTTTTTCTCAGTTTTTTTTTTCTGATGTTCGTGCTTCATTAAAAAATTTAACGAAACTTACTTTGCGTTGTCTCTGCGACATACGTAGAAATGAGAATGCATGCAGATGCTGTCAGCGCTTCGGGACGGGTAAAAATATCACAAACAGCATATGAACTTATTTGATCCCGATGATGAAAGTAACTGAGATCATGGAGTAAATAGCAAACGAGTGGCTCACCCATGGGGCATTGTCCGCCATACATTGCATTTCAGGTTTCACTCACAGCGGCCGATTAGCACTACACCGGCATGCATGGTTCCCATATGGTAAAACAGCCTTCGCATTACTCAATCAGATAATGTATGAACTTAGTTTTTTTTATGACGCTTGCGCCACATTAAAAACTCATTGCAACGTACTTTGCGCTGTCTCTTAATATACGTAGGACATAAAATGTGTCCAGATGCTATAAGCATGTGGGGACGGGTAAAAATTAAACAAACAGGATAGAAATGTATTTGAACCCGATGATGAAATTAACTGAGCTCTTTATCATGGAGTGTAATGGCAGAAGCGTGGCTCATCCAGGGGGCATCGTCCTGAATAACATGGTATGCTTCAATGTGTCCAAACGTGGCAGTTAATTTAGTGCACTCGCCGGAACGCAGCTGACGGGGTGATAAAGAAACCAACCTCACGTGCGTATATTGGGCAGTTGTGCTGATGAGAGATGATAGGTCCACGCCTGATTAACCGCACAACAGAGGCATGAGGCGGCAGATGACGAAAAACACTCAGATTTTAAATACTGGAGCTTACGTGACACTCAGCTGTACATACAAAATATACACATCATCGTATTATGTGCGTAAAGCAACGCACTGAACAGGGCAAATCAGAGAGAACAAGAGGAAAACTACATTCGCTGTGTCCTTCCATTCAGCTTTCCTTATGTTCTTTCCGCTTTGCCGTGTTCATTGCGCTGCTTCTACCGCACGGAATGATGATTAGTCCCCAACTCACGCCACTTTCCCCATTATTTAAAATACATACAAACGCTAACTTTAGCTAAAGACGAGAGGTGTTGAGAAACAACAAAGAACTATCCCGCGAAAGTATAACAAAGTCCACTACGTGTGGATTAGGATTTTTAGGAAATTGTAAAAAAGGCGAACATATATATATATATATATATATATATATATATATATATACAGGGTGTTTCAGCGAACATTTTCAAAATTTATGTAAGGTTGCCTGTGGCAGATAGCCCAATTCTAGTTAATGAGCTGGTCTGTTCGAAGAGGCGGACATAACTTGCACAAAAATTGAAATGCATAATCGACTAATTAACAAAAATTCACTAATTAAGTTTTTTAAATAATGACCTGATGGCCGAAATTGCAATTTACAAATTGTAGCCATGGAGTTCGCGAGGCTGATCCACTTAGAAATAATTCTCAGGATGACACCAGTTTCGATATATTAATTCCCGAACTTTGCGGAGAAATGCATTGGCGTTCCAGTTAATTTTGAGCTTCAACGCATGAAGTGACGTTTTGTTAAGAACCTAACTGGAACGCCAATGCATTTCTCCGCAAAGTTCTGGAATTAATATCTCGAAACTGGTGTCATCCCGAGAATTCGTTCCAAGTGGATCCGCCTTGCGAACTCCGCGGCTAGAATTTGTAAATTGCAATATGGGCCATCAGGCAATTAGTTAAAAACTTAATTAGTGAATTTCTGGTAATTATTTGACTATGCATTTCAATGCTTTGTGCAAGTAATGTCCGCCTCTTCGAGTAGACCAGCTCATCAACTAGAATTGTGCTATCTGCCACAGGCAACCTTTAAGAATTTTTGAAAGTGTTCGCTGAAACACCCTGTATATATAGCTGTGCGTAAGGAAATCACGCTGGCCCCGGTAGTATAATGAAGAAAAGAGAGGACGACGTACGACGTACGTCGTCCTCTCTTTTCTTCATTATATATATATATATATATATATATTGTAAAGATGAAGAGATGCACTTGGTCTCGGGCGCTCGCAAACTGGGTGCCAGGGGGCGAACGAGGGGAGGACGAAGGGGAATATAGAACAGCTGGCCCAGGAACGGGTGCTGTCTCTGTGTCTGTTCCTTTACAATGGCGCCGCCGACGAAAGCCCAGCCTGAAGGCGCTCCAGCCTTAAGTACTGTACTGCGGAGGCCTAGCGTCCTCCTGCATCTCGCCGCCCTGGGTCCTTCCGGCGAGGGAACGCCGTCCACCCTTCCCTTGTCATGGATGCCGTACCAGGGACTACCTCGATCTCCAAGTCACCAAGGCATGCCGTCCACGCTGCCTTGGACATGGATTCTCGCCGTCCTGGATGACTCCTGCGGCCAGGGAACGCCGTCCACTCTTCCCTTGCCCTGGATCTCTGCCCCACCAGATCATCGACAACTAAGCCAACAAGGGATGCCGTTCACGCTCCCCTGCCCATGCTTACGGCTACAGTGAGAACCGCGGCCGCCACCAGCTCTGGCTCAACGAATGCCGTTTACGCTTCCTTGGCCACTGGTTTAGCTGGCCCGAGTACTGCGTCTGCTGCCGCCCCCTCAGGGTGCGAGGATTCCGCCCCTGGCTCAACCGGCGGTTCAACTGGCAGCTTAACCGACGTCATGCGAGCTATCTCACTGCTGTCACAGCAGCTGGACAACATCGTTTCAGCCACTTCCGGTTTTCCTCTAGCAGCCTTTCCATTACCTGCTGCCTCGGAACTACCCGAGTTCCATGGATTTCAGAATGACCCCATTCTGTGGGTGCAAGCAGCCAACGCGCTCGGCGCACGCCATGCCTGGCCAGACAACACGATATGGCTTGTTGCCGCGGGGCGACTTCGAGGTGGCACCAAAGCATGGGAAAATTACGAAGGCTTCAAACAGCGGTCCTTGCCTGAATGGAGTGCAGCTCTAAGAGCTGCTCTCGGCCAGCTACCTTCTGCCTGCGGTGAGTCCAACCAACGAAGTTCTGCACACGGCGCTCCGCAGAGCCACTGCTTCGATGCTGCGGCAGGTGTACCCAGCAACGCGTCGACAGAGCGGTCCGCAGGCTGCCTCGCCGCAGACCCCGGCTCACCGGGGGTCGCCGTCTGTTTCGCCCCAGACGATGGGAAGCCCATGGGGACCACCGCTTCCGCTAGTATCCCGCTTCCGATAGAACCACCTAGTAACTGCCCGCTCCCTTATGCCTGCGCGGCCCCTACATTCCCGAGCATCTGCTGCGGCTCGTCATCATCGAAGATCGCGACCGAGAACCAATGGTTCAGCAACAGAGGCAGCGAGTCGAACCCTCAGCCGCCACCACATCAGTCACAAGCCTCCGGTTCAAACTCCATGTCGGCGTCCTTTGCCATCCATAGCAAACCCGGCAGCAAGGCCTCCAAGACAGTGGATGAAGCTGCATCAGCAGCAGCGTCGGCAACAGAGGCATGCGGCGACGACACGGGCGATGTACAGTACTGCGACCCTTGAAACACCGGCCCAGCCGCCGTGGCTCTGCGGCTGCTGAGAGCCTAACAGCAGCGCAACAAGAGCTCCACTCCGACACACGCCACCCCTGCTGCAGGGAGGGCGCCGTCCGCAAGATGGCCCGCCAGCGGCACATCTGCGATACGGCGTTCGACTTGCGTGTCAAGCAGCGGGTTCCGGAGCAGGGCTTGGACCGAATGGCCCAAAGCCCTGTACTACTCCTCCTTGGGCTGCAGCAGCAGCCGCGTGCAGGCCCCCTCCATCCGGTGCCGTCTTCGTCCTCGTCAGTTGTGACAGGTCGCAGGGGAGGCATCACAGGACAGCCTTCACTGTGGGATGCCTGTTGCCTGGGGCCACCACCGCAACAGGTGAATGGTGGCGGCACTTCGGCATCTTCTGGTGTTCAGCAGCGGCCAGCACCGGCATCTCGTGGTTCTAGCAGCCGTGGCTGTGGTGTCAAGGTGCACCCTTCAGAGTCGGTGCGGCGCCCCGGGCATGGTGGCCATCGCAGCGGGGGGAAGTCGATGGCCCTGGCGCCCATGCTTTTCAGTGGTTTCCGGTCTACGTTCTCGGACAATGTGTCATCGTCCTCTTTTTCCGGCAACAGTCCAGGCAAACCTGACGAGAAGCGGGGCCGGCATGGTACGCTACAGCCAGTTGCTACTAATTCCAGCCATGTGGCAAGCACGACAACGACGCTTCGGAGTGGCTCGATGGTCATTGGGCTTCTTGTCGAGGGCTTGGGGAACCTGTTCACTCCCCTGCTTGGGGTGGTGCCACTCTTTGAAGTGGGTGATGCCGCCGTGTCCGTTCTCTTGCCCGTACTCCTCTTTCCGGGACCAGCGGTGCGCGCGGAAAGGTGTCTCGCGCGCCACGTTTCACATTGAGCCCGTATGAATTGTCCGTAGCAGCCATTATTATAGAAATAAAGGACGTTTTCTTTTCCCAGAGACCAAGAACTAAGGCGTGTATGGGGCGGGACAATTATGAGAAGCTATGTCACAATAGTCTTGAATCCTTGCTGATCCCCTTTGTCGTTGTGCGTCTGTGCTTTCAGCTCACTGTCGGAGTGAAACGTGATGTAATGGAAACGTTTGGTTTGGTGACGTGGTTTGATTTGCGTTCTGGCACCGCAGAAGCTTAGCTGGCAGCTGCGTTACTATATACAAGCCAGCAGGGCGTTGCCTGTATGACGCATCTGCACCTGTGCCAAACAACGCGCAAGAAGTGAAATACACAAAAAGCATCGATGTATTCTGTACACACATCTCGTATCCTGGAGCGCAGTGCATTTAATAGCAGGCGCCGAGTGAGCGAGTTTAGGTGCACAGAAAATTGAAAAGACGAACATGGGAAGTACCAACACAACATGAGTATTGTTGCTCGCGGGGGTGTAACTGTGTTTTCAGTGGATGCTTTATTACAGTGACAGCAAATATAGGGACACTCCAAGCGCATTTCTGCCGTCGCCATCGTCGTCATCATACTGTTCCGTATACAGTCCAAACACGATCACATCGCTGGCGCGCGTCGTACGCTGTATGTGCAACCACCTTGCGATGGTCAGCCGACGATTACGGCTCAATCTCGGACGCGCGAGGCACGGGGGGAGGCGAGGGAGGGAGGGGGGGGGGGGCGTTCTACTCTGGGCGGCTGCTGCTTACAGCGCGCCGGCGCCATATCTTGAAAGCGATCTGCGACGTGGCCAAAGTGCGCGGTCGCGTGGGCCCCATCTTCAAAGCGATCTGCGAAGTGGACAAAGTACACCCAGTGCCGTTAGCTTCGTATGCGCTGTGCTTTCGAAGTTTAGTTCGCGTTGAAGGGAGAGACACCTCGGAGACCAATTCGCTCGCTGCTGTTGCCGCGCTTCCTCACTTCAGAGTTTTTACAGCGAGTTTCCGCGGTTATCGAGCGAGAAGTGTTCGTGTTTAACTGTGCGCGCGTGACAACGTGCGTGTTAATTTAGCTAGTTTAGCTAGTTAAGCTAGTTTGCAAGTTTATACGGCAGATAAAACTAATATCCTTACTTCGACAGGCGTAGCGCTTTAAATATTTGCATGATTTGGATGACAATGCTTATCGCATCGGAAATGCATAGCGCATTGGGAAGGTGGCGATCTTCCAGTGCGAAATTTAGCCAAGTCCTTATTTCTCGCCGTTATTGGCTTCACAGCCTCCACAATCAGATCTGCCGCTTTATACTTCCTCACTGGCTCACCACTATCAAATTGACCAGAACCGATTTTGAAGAAATCAACTTCGAACGAAATTGGGTATACTGATTAAAAAAGCTAACGCCAATGGCATTCCCCTACAGAGAGCAGGCGACAGCTGAGATCAGAACACCCGTATGCGTAAGCAGTGGATAAGCTTTTGACAATGACGCATATGCAGCATGCTTGTGTGAGCGGACCATTGAGTGCTAAGAGATGCACGGGAAAAACGTAAGAAGGCCGATTTTTCTATCGCCTAGTGTTGCACTGAACGCTTTCAGTGAGAATGCGCTTGCATGAAGTCCCCTAGTTCCCATTTTAAAGTCCATTATGTATTTACCACTGAGTCGTAAAAAAACATTTTTGGGAAATCATGATGGCACTCCACTTATAACACTGAAATTTGCACCGACGGCTCTGCGAACTTCGGGGGTATTGACTGGAATAATTTGACAATTGATGAGAAAGAACGGGCTTCCTGTGAAGTTCTTCTCAATATCGCTTTCAATCGTGATTTGACGCAGGTTGTTCGTGAAAACACACGTATAGCAGGATGAGCACAGTCTGTGCTTGACTTAGTTTTTCTTGATGCGTGTTTGGATAATTACAAAGTACTAATTCAAAGCGGACTGTCTGATCACAAACTTGTTTCTGTTGAACTTAAAAGCGATCTTACTACTGCCCGAATTAAAGAAAAGACCACATTTCTTCGCCAGCATGACAGAGCCAATGACACCAGCATTATCGACTACTTATCATTTATGTTGGACAGTTTCAGACCGGAAGGTGACGTCAATGACTTGTGGCTACAGTTTAAAGATACTGTCTCGCATTGTATCTCGAGATTTGTACCGTTGCGAAAACAAAACCAAAAGAAACAAAATCCATGGGTAACCCGAGAAATAATTCACTTAAAGAGACAGATCGCCCGCAAAAGACGAAAGAGAACAAGGAACCACGAACAAATAGCTCTGTTATCACGGCAGTTACGAACTAAGCTTAAGACAGCCAAAGAGAAGTATCACACCAAAACCTTGTCCAACTTCATGGTCACGTCTTGGTCACGTCATGGTCACACCGTTTTTGGCGTCACTTATCGCAGGTCGAAAATAACCCACATAGCATTATCATGAATGGTTCGGTTCTGCACGATCAGAGAGCGATAGCGTCACATTATAACGCATTTTTTCAATCCGTTTTTTCCCCGCGGTCGGACGGTGATGCGTCGCAAAAACAGATGCTTGCTCATCATTCCTCGGAAATGCCGGACGCAAACATAACGTACGAAGGCGTCTTTTCCCTCTTTCTAAACATTAATGTAAAAAATCTAATGGTCCTGACGATATACCAAATGCTTTTTTACGCAGATAGGAGGAATGGATTGGACACTATCTTACGATCATTTTTAAAGCATCACTTGAACAAAAACGCGTCCCAAATGAGTGGTTACTGGCCAAGGTTGTTCCAACTTTCAAATCTGGAGACCGGCAAGAAATTGAAAATTACCGCCCCATTTCCTTATCTTGTGTATGCTGTAAACTTCTTGAGCACGTAATATCGAAATCAATATACAACTACCTGGAAGACAAAAAACTTCTATATCCCAATCAACATGGTTTTAGGCGAAATCTTTCGACAGTGACGCAGCTGGTAGAAACAATTGATGATTTTGCGCGGGCCTTGAACAACAGAGGGCAAATTGACTGTATTTGTCTTGACATGTCCAAGGCCTTCGACAGAGTCCCTCATTCAGAGCTAATTGATAAGCTGGTTTATCTTGGCATAAACTACAATATAACACAATGAATTCGTGCATACCTAACAGGCAGAACTCAGTACGTAGAAATTAATGGCTCTAAATCAGAATTATTAGACGTCACATCGGGTGTTCCACAAGGGTCTGTGTTGGGTCCAGTCTTGTTTCTTGTTTATGTTCTAAGGATGTTTATTCGGCAGAGCTTGGAGCAGCGCAACGTCAACGGCTAGCGCAGTAACAGCTTCCAAGCACGAGAGCCGTTGCTGAGCGAGAGCGCTCGACCCACTAGCGTTTAGAGCCAGTAGCGCGGAATCTACTAGCGTGTCTCTCTTCTTCACTACAATGTTAATGATATTGCTCAATGTATTAACAAAGATATATGGGTGCGACTTTTCGCAGATGATTGCCTGCTTTATAAATAAATGAAGAACCAGGACGATTCAAAAATTCTTAATGACGCTCTCTAAGTGGTTGAAGAGTGGTGCGAAATTTCAAAAATGAAAATTAACAGAGATAAAACTGTTCTATTTCGTGTCACAAACAAGAGAAAACATGTTGTTGACTTTAACTACACCCTGGGTACTTTCACACTTGCCGCAGTTGATAGCCTCAAATATTTAGGCGTAACTCTTTCCAAAAACCTGAGTTGGAAGGAACGTGTTAAAAAAATTTGTTCGACAGCAGAAATGAAACTCTGGTTTTTGCGTAGAAGCTCAAGCTTGCTTCGAAAGACGCTAAGTTAACTGCCTACCTATATCTCGTAAGACCGACATTGGAATATACCAGTATTATATGGGATCCTTATGAAACAGGATTGATCAACATGATTGAAAGAGTCCAACGAAGAGCTGCTCGATTTATTTTGTCTCATTACTCGCAAACTGATTCTGTTACAGAAATGTTGCAATTAAATTACCCCCCTTAGCCGAACGACGCCATGTAGCCAGACTTAAGTTTCTTTTCTTACTTTGGAAACGTCATTTTAACATAAATGCTACTCACTACTTAGTGCCACAAAGAGGCAGAGCCTCAAGAGGTACACATGAACATAATTTCCGGATATGTCAACTGCACAATAATGCATACTCGAATTCTTTTCCCACCGAACAATAAATCAATGAAACAGACTACCAACAACCATTATTCAAAGTGACACCGTAACACAATTTGAAAACAAGCTGAAGCAAATCATGTCCTAAACAAATTTTTTTACATTATGTAGGATATAAAAATAGTGTGTTGATTGTCTCTGCATATTGCTGTTGTATTTGTACTCTTGTTAGTTCCCTTGTGTTTTATGAATGTATGCTCAAAAAGACAGTATTTGATATATAATTGACATGCATTGTGTATAATGCACATTATGTTATTATTATTTTTTTATTTTCTGTGCTGTACACCACCCCTGTAACAGCCTCCGGGCCAACAGTATGCCTAAATAAATGAATAAAAAAAGAATTACGCTTTTTTGCGCGTATATAAGTTTTCTAGCGCAAAGACGCAGCTAACAAGCTATTGCTATGGGAGTAGGTATAGCCTGGTCACACGTGCATTTTCGCGTGTATAGCCATCCTTGACTTGTTAAACGCACTTTGCCCCGACGAGGACGACGCCATCTACGCTGAACGGAGATTAACAATTAATGATATCTTCTCCGATAGGGCGGGTCGCCTCAATGATGCATTTTCGTAAACTGGTCCATTTAGTGGTGCGATGAGAGACGGTCGCTCCAAACGCCCGCTGCACCTGTCGTACTTACTGTATTTTACTGAGCTTACTTTACTTTTTACTTAATGTCTACACAAGCACGCGCACACGCGAGGGGGGGGGGGGGGGTCCCATGTCTTTGATATAGATGTATAGAGTCTGCTTAAACTACTGATATTTATTATCGGTCACGTCACGTAGAGGAAAGCAGACGCTTGCCCCCCCCCCCCCCCCCTCCCGAAAAAAATTTCATTTCCGGCTACGCCCCCTGACGCCGTATAAGGTGCACAACCTGTATAGCATTCATCCGCTTTCTGTAGACGCTGTTCCGCCTGCGTTTGAGCTCTCGTCCACATCGACACATGTATTGCTTGTCCCTTCCCCAATCATGTGAGAGAATTCTCTATTTTCTTGGCCATACCACAATGCACACTTGACAGAGGAAACCCTTACCATTTCTAAATATATTGTTACGAGGCATTGCGTATGAGCCTGCCCTTAAAAGACTGCTGTGCTACGCGAAGAGGAAGAAGACGGGACATGCTTCGTGAGATGCTGTCAGCCATTCCCTGGTAGCAGCAGCCTGTATATATATTGTCTCTCCAGTGTACTTGTGAATCCCCGTGACAATTTGGTGGAGGTGCTGGGTACCAGAAGACGCGCTGTACAACGGAGCTCCGCAGTGGTCGTCGAGTCGGGGTCATCATTATGACAGACGAGACCACGACCACGCCGCCTACGCCGGCCAGTGCGATGCCTGCACCAGCGCCGACCACAACGTCAACGATCGTCGTTACGCACCTTAAAGACCCAGGAACGTTCTGCGGTACGGATGAAGTTGACGTCGACGATTGGATTGCCAATTATGAACGCATCAGTGAGGTCAATCGTTGGGACCCGACGATGATGCTGGCGAACGTGCTGTTTTACCTCAAAGGAACGGCAAAGGTGTGGTTCGATAACCATGAGGCAGAGATTGGCAGTTGGGACACCTTCAAAACAAAACTTAGTGCCTTGTTTGGGAAGCCCATGGGTCGAAAGGCGGCCGCTACGCAAGAGCTGTCCATCCGCGCTCAGACGTCCACCGAACCATACATCTCCTACATTCAGGACGTCTTGGCTCTTTGCCGTAAAGTGGACATGAACATGACGGAGTCGGACAAGGTTGGTCACGTACTAAAGGGAATCGCAGACGATGCGTTCAACCTATTACTGTGCCGAAATTGTGCGACCGTCGACGCAATTATTGAAGAATGCCGGCGTTTTGAGCAGGCCAAAAGTCGGCGTATTGCGAGGTCAATCGCTCGGCTACCGAACACCGCCCCGACGTCATCATGCGAAGACGGACAGGCCTCTCGTCTGCAGTCATCGCCACCGTCGGAAATTACACGAATCGTCCGTCGGGAAATCGAAGCTATTGCTCCTGCTCTCCCCAACAACGGCCACGGCGATTTTCACGTGCCGGCCGTTTCCCTGGTCCAGTCCATTGTGCGGGAGGAACTCGGCAACTTGGGTTTCGCCGTCTGCACCGTTGCTCAGTCTCGGACAACTGACTTTCGCCCTAGGTCGCCGCCTCGCCCGAGATCACCGCCCCAGGAACAACGGTTTTATCCGCGCTCTCGTAATCCGGCTGAATGGCGGACGGCAGATGATCGGCCGATTTGCTTCCACTGTCGCCGTATCGGTCACGTTGCGCGCCATTGCAACAACCGTTGGGTGTCGCCGTTAACCCGGGATGACACTGCTAGCCGCACCGACAACTACCGCCGTTTTCAGCCCGCTCAGCCATACCAACCATACAACACTGATAGCTACCGCCGCTTCCAGCCTTTTGAGCCGTTCAACTTCGATGCCACCCCTACGCCGCACAGCCGTTCCCCGTCGCCCCGAGGTCATCAGTCCCGTTCGCCGCCAGCGCGTCGGCCATCGTCTCCTTCGCCTCTACGACGACGTCCGACATCGCCGCTCAACCTTCAACAGGGAAACTAAGGGATGCAGCTCTTAGAGGTGACGCTGCATCTTCGACTTGCACCTCAAATCCTCTCCTCGTATTGCCGACGCGACGAAACTTGATCGACGTTGACGTTGACGGCTTAACTGTTCCCGCACTCGTCGATACTGGGGCACAAATATCCGTGATGAGTAATTACCTTCGTCGTCGCCTTAAGAAAGTACTTACCCCCGCCGCTACTGGTATTATTCGCGTCGCTGATGGAAGAAGTCCCGTCGTCATCGGAATGTGCACAGCTCGCATCACCATTGCCGGTCACCATATATCTGTTTTGTTTACGGTTCTCGAGCAATGCCCCAACGACGTCATTCTCGGACTTGATTTCTTGTCGGCCCATGCCGCTCTCATTGACTGTGCAACCGGCATCCTTCAACTTGAGCTTCCTCAAATGGCGGATGTTCCAGATTTACCGTCACACCGCTTATGCTCTGTCGATTATGTTCGGTTGGCACCGCAAGCCGCCACGTGTGTTGCATTGACGACGGCATCTCCAGTTCCAGACGGCGACTACATAGTGTCTCCACTAGTTGAAGTACTGTTGACCAGAAATATTGCTGTGCCACACACCCTCGTGACTGTTGTCGACAACCACGTCCAGCTCCCGCTTCTGAACTTCAGCAACTCGACTCAAGCTCTCCCGCAAGGCATCGCAGTGGCCAACGTGTCTGCGCTTGATGAATGCGACGTCACGGCACTAGACGCGGACACTTGTTCGTCCTTTCTCGCAAGCGGTCCGGCGAGTCCACTCCCCGACGAAATTACCACGATGATTGCCCCTGATCTTCCGACTTGTCAAGCCACGGAACTCCACCACCTCCTAACGACCTATAGGGATATCTTCGACTTCGATGACCGCCCTCTCGGTCAAACGTCTCTCGTAAGTCATCGAATAAATACCGGAGATGCTATTCCTATCAGACGGCGACCCTATCGTGTGTCCCATTCCGAACGCCAGGTCATACAACGAGAAGTCGACAAGATGCTCTCTAAAGACGTCATAGAGGCTTCCTCAAGTCCGTGGGCGTCACCTGTCGTCTTGGTCAAAAAGAAGGATGGCAGCTGGAGATTTTGCGTCGACTATCGTGCCTTAAACAAAATAACGCGCAAAGACGTATATCCGCTGCCACGGATCGATGACGCCCTGGACTGTCTTCACGGTGCGAAGTACTTCTCATCCATCGACCTGCGCTCGGGTTACTGGCAGATTTCTGTTGATGACTTGGATCGGGAAAAGACTGCCTTTATCACACGGGGCGGCCTCTATCAGTTCAAAGTTATGCCCTTTGGACTGTGCAACGCCCCCGCAACGTTCGAACGCATGATGGACGCTCTCCTTCGTGGCTACAAATGGTCTATCTGCCTCTGCTACCTAGACGACGTCATTGTGTTTTCCCCAACGTTTGAAAGCCACCTTACTCGTTTGGCGACCATTCTAGCTATCTTTCGTCGAGCAGGGCTCCAGCTAAACTCCAAAAAGTGTAATTTCGGCAGACAACAAATCACTGTGCTTGGTCATCTTGTAAGTGCTACAGGTGTCCAACCTGACCCTGCCAAGATTAGCGCTGTTAAGAACTTCCCTGTGCCCTCGTCTACTAAAGCTGTTCGGAGTTTCATTGGATTATGCTCCTACTTCCGCCGTTTTATACGCAACTTCGCCATCATAGCCCGACCCCTCAATGACCTTCTCAAGAAGGACGTGCCCTTCTCGTGGGGCCCCGACCAAGCAACCGCATTCTCGGCGCTGACCAACTTGCTCACTTCACCGCCTATCTTGGCTCACTTTGACCCATCTGCGCCTACTGAGGTTCGCACAGATGCTAGTGGGCATGGAATCGGCGCCGTCCTCGCTCAGCACCAGCATGGCCACACACGCGTTATTGCATACGCCAACCGCCTGCTCTCCACATCAGAACGGAACTATTCTATCACAGAGCGCGAATGCCTTGCATTGGTTTGGGCTGTCGCAAAATTTCGCCCGTATTTGTACGGCCGCGCATTCTCGGTTCTTACCGACCACCACGCTCTTTGTTGGCTGTCCTCGCTCAAGGACCCAACTGGTCGCCTTGGTCGCTGGGCTCTGAGGCTACAGGAATATACCTTTGAGGTACTTTATAAATCGGGTAGGCTGCATCACGATGCCGATTGTCTTTCGCGCTATCCTGTGGACCCTGCTAGCCTCGCTGACCATGAGCATGATTCCTGTGTGCTGGCCATCTCTGATCTACGCGACATCGGCAACGAACAGCGTCGGGATGCAGCCCTAAAGCTCACCATTCAGCGACTCTCTTCTGCGCGTTCCGACCCTGCTCTACGCCAGTATGTCCTACGCGATGACGTCCTTTACCGTCGCAACATGAAACCTGACGGTCCAGAATTCTTGCTAGTTATTCCCCGACACCTGCGCACCGCCATTCTTCAACATCTACATGATGCTCCAACTGCCGGCCACCTGGGCGTTTCACGCACCTATGACCGCGTGCGACAGCGGTTCTTTTGGCCTGGCTTATAACGTTCAGTGCGCCGATACGTTGCTGCCTGCGAACGCTGTCAACGCCGCAAACGTCCTGCTCTTCCTCAGGCTGGCCTGCTTCAACCTGTCGACATTCCACCGGAGCCTTTCTTCCGCATCGGCCTTGACTTGCTCGGACCTTTCCCTACGTCCGTATCCGGCAACAAATGGATTGCCGTCGCAACTGACTACGCCACCAGATATGCCATCACGCGCGCCATGCCCAGTAGCTGCGCTACCGACGTTGCAGGCTTTCTGCTCAATGACGTCATTCTTCGACACGGAGCTCCGCGTCAGCTTCTTACGGATCGTGGACGCTGTTTCCTTGCAAAGGTCATTGACGAAATTCTGCGTAGCTGCTCTACTGAACATCGCCTTACGACAGCCTATCATCCACAGACCAACGGTCTTACCGAGCGGCTCAACCGAACTCTTACGGATATGCTGTCCATGTACGTCTCTACTGATCACCGCGATTGGGACGCCGCCCTACCCTACGTTACATTTGCCTACAACTCGTCCCGACATGACACTGCCGGCTATTCGCCGTTCTTTCTCCTGTACGGCCGCAACCATGCGTTGCCCTTCGAGACGCTCCTTCCTGCTGATCCATCCGTACCAACCGCATATGCTCAGGACGTCCTCTCCCGAGCCAGAATGGCTCGCCAGGTTGCTCACACTAGGCTGTGTGCGTCGCAGGCCTCCCAAAAAGAGCGCTATGATAGCCGGCACCGCGAAGTAGAGTACCCTCCTGAATCTCTGGTCCTACTCTGGACGCCGTCTCGACGCCAAGGCCTGTGCGAGAAGCTCCTCCCTCGCTACACAGGATCCTACAAGGTTCTCCGCAAGCTCAACGATGTTGACTACCTCATCACTCCGCTCCGAGATCGCCCATCTTCTTCTTTTGCGTCTGCTGCTGATGTTGTACATGTGTCGCGGCTAAAACCCTACTACACCAGCAGTGCTGACTCATTTTAGAAGGCGCCGTGACGGCGCTCAGTCCGCCGGGGGTGATGTTACGAGGCATTGCGTATGAGCCTGCCCTTAAAAGACTGCTGTGCTACGCGAAGAGGAAGAAGACGGGACATGCTTCGTGAGATGCTGTCAGCCATTCCCTGGTAGCAGCAGCCTGTATATATATTGTCTCTCCAGTGTACTTGTGAATCCCCGTGACAATTTGCATGGTTTATTTATATCTTGTTCAGCTTCTTATTATGGAACTCTTTTGGGAACCTATACTATCCCATACCTAAAAAGAACATTAACAGTGTTCTCGCATATTGGAGGTAAATGCGCTCAAAGGAGTGCTGACACAAAAATTTTGAAGTCGGGATAACTTGTGAGATCGATTTATATGGACAGAGACATCATCTACAAAATATCAACGACGAATACAGCTCAAAACATATTTGAAACCCATTTTAAAGCCCGTGCGCGCAGCCAACCGAAAAGCGCAGCACCTCGCGACACTAACATTAACAAGCAACCAAGACAACGCTACGTCATGAGTTTGTGTTGGCTACCATGCTTCTGGCATGTGCTCTCCTTCTCAGTTGTTGCTCGCACGACGCGTGCGCGAAAAACTCACTCGATGTGGTTGCTCCGGGTCGTACAACTGACGCGACGGCCGGGCGGCCGCAGCCAGTGACAGTACCGCTAGCGTGTACGTCATGACCACGTAATAGACCCGGCGGGGCGGAGTCGGCGAGCAAATTACTCGCCGATCCGATCGACCCGGTGCTTTTCTTTTTTCTCCCGGGTCGAAGCGCTGGCCTCTTTCGCCGCTGACGCGGGCACAAAAGTCGACTACAATTTGTTTCTGACACGAAATAACTCATAGAGTATAGTGACCTCGAAAGTGTGCATGGTATAAAAATTGCCCATAATAGTATATCGTTGGCGTGATTTCCACTCGAAAGCGGTCAGCACAGCCGCCGCAAAACCGTCTATGCGAAGCGACTCGCCTGGCTAGCACGTTTTCTCATTGCTACCAACGGCGTCGGGAAACGTAATTGTATTGTCACTTATGAGCGACTATATGTGCAGACGTTGATTGCGTTGACGAATATAGGTGCTTTATTACGAGATGCGGACGGATCGCACGGGTTGTCAGCCTGCGAGCTAGGCCTATATCGTTTCCCAGCGATCGCCCTCTCTCCTGGCTTCCTCGTTCGCTATACCGTCGGCGTCAATAAGTGGCAGAAGAGAACTGGGGTCATGCGCTATAACGCAGTCCGATCTTCTACCAAGACTATACGTACCCCCAAGCTTGGTTCTGTGCCGACTATTTACCCCGTCTAGTTTCCTGCTCCAGAATATGCTTCATTTCCAAAGCGCCCTTGACAACAGGTTCGTACTACTTGCAGCTGTGCGTACGCATACTGATAGCTGTCGCTGGCCGAAATTTGCGAGTTGCTGCTTTGTAGTGGATCGAAGCGAAAGTGGTTGACCTCGTCTAATACGGCAGCGACTCCCACCTGCAGGAAATCGTCGCCGCTGAGCGGCAAAGAAGAGGACGACGATGGCGAGGAAATCGCAAAGGACGTGCAGGCGTATAGCAGACGAACTACCAGCACGAAGCTCGCACGCCTGCAGTGTACATTCAAAATATAGATGGCAAAGCCCCTTAGCAACCGCCGTTGAACGCGAATGGCTGAAACGCCGCCGGCAACGCTCTGATATCACGCCGCGAGGATTATTGCTTTTGCGTGTCGCCCAGGATAGGTTAGGTTAGGTTAGGTTAAGTGATCATAAAAAAAGTGTTAGCGGGCGTGGAGTACTCTCACAGCGGTTGTCAAGGGCGTCCAGCATCGCTGACGGCGTTTGATTCAATCGCGTTCAACCGCGGTGGCTAAGGCGCAGTGCCGGGCCCCGCAGACTCTCGAGTTCACCAAATTGCCACAGAGGGCGAAAAAATCGACCGCGCGGCGCTGATAATAAAACAAGTATAGTACATCCACTCGAAAATATGCCTCCGTGAGTGGAATAGCTCCCGCTAGAGGCGCTGTAAGAAGAGCAATTTTAATTTGCAAGCTTTCTCCCACACTTATCGAAGCGTTTTTGTCTTATGACAAAGAGTACAAAATTATTATTCCTAATTATACATTGTACTTTTGAGTAGTAACTCTTGTTTTGTTTTTTGTTTTTTTTTTTGCCACTATAAACGCAAAATAACGTTCAGCATCACCGACCTCTCACGTGACCTCTGGCCTGGATTTAAACTTTTTACCGGTATGTTCACGTAGACGGCAGGCACGGATTCATTGCTTCGTACACTTAAGCTGATTGTTTATTTTGTTATTTAACGTAGGCTGAAGTGACCTGTTTGCAAGCGGCGATGCAAGCCCAAAAGCTAAGTTTCGGTCGTGAGCCATGTGGAACACATCTGCGTCGAAACGGGAGCCGGATTCTGCTGCGACTGAGGACGGCGTTGGTGAGTCGTTTAACATCACTGCTTGAATCGTTATGTAAGATTCGTCTCGTTAACTTATCGGCGGAGACAAGTTAACGAATTAGATCCTGCAATACATATGGGCAATCAGGACCCTCCATTTCTGCTTCCGAAATAAATCTTTAGTTGCGAGGCCGTCGTTATACACGCACAATCACGATAGAGAGAGTGAGATCGGAACGCGCGTCACATTTTCCATCTCGTTGTAGTCATGGCCGTAGGCGACTGAGTAGCCTTATAAGTATGTATTCTTTTTCCAGTCCGCTGGCAACTTCTTTTGTCCACAAAACCGAATAACCCTTTCGCAAATTGTAGTGAAAGTACTGAATATAATGTATTAAACAGTTGCATGCATGATAATTCACACATATTTCATATTTGTTGGTTCTAAATGTTCTTGCTGTTCCGTTTTGTTTACCTTAGGGCATTTATTTTTGCAGTAGTGAAGCGGTGCATCGTGTTCGTGCAGAAAAATAATGCATCAGTTTTAATAGCTTGATGGATTTATGCATTTGCTTGTGGAACTGGCATTGTGATCTCTTCTAGTTGATAAATGAGCACACAAATGCTCCCATTTGTGCTCCTAATAATACTTAAGCCGTTGTAGTTAAACAGACGTCCTTTTTATGGACAGTTGTAATATTTAATTAACATGCTGCTTAATCACCCTAGAACAAACAGTGCACATTTACATGTGTTATGCAGTCATAAAGCATTACAATATATACGTCACAACGTGTTGCATTACATATTGCAAAATTATGCTTTTTCAATTTCCGATGCAGTGAAAATTTCTGTTCCACGCATGCAATAAACAGGATGGCACCAGTGTAAAGCAACACACTCCACGCGCTAAAGAGAAGCTACTGTCTGTTACAACAAGGCCATTTTCCGGACTTTGGCTTTGGCTTTGGACTTTGGCTTCTACTACAAGGTAAACAACACCGGGTTCAGAAATAAATATGCTTGATACATGCTGTATTGACTTGCTAGCCTTGAGATACATGTTATTTGTTTGTAGCAGGTGATATGAATGTTTGATCATATTGACGGTTCAGCCTAATGGGTTCAAACATAAAAGAAAACACTTCATGAGTTTGGCTTATCTGTGCTGTATTTCATGGGTTAACGTTCTGTCCCAACAGAGTCTGCACCATGCACATCTTGGCCCTCATCACAGGAGCTCCCATCTATACCAACAGGAAGGGGCTGGAGCACAATTTGCAAGGCTTTTACACTACAAACAAAGAAGTGGATGCAGAAGTATTTGGATAAGATATCAAGTCTACGGAGGACTGTGTCAAGACTGAAATGAGTCCCAGCCATCATTCCACCAGCACGGATATTGGCCGAGTCATCCAGGTATCTCAACAGACTTTCCAGAAATTCTTCATGTTCAGATGCACCTGCAACCGCTCAACAAGCACGGACGACATTGGCCAAAAGAATTCCGTCAGTTTGCCCTTCCTTAATCAGCTTCCTGGTCATGTGAAATTTCATTTGTGCCAAGCATACATTGTTTTCTATAAATGCAAGTTTTTTCATCCGCGATTGTTAGAGATCGTTCTTCTTCCTCGTCCAAACATAAAGGTCAACCGATTCTTTGCTCATACTTAATACTATTCACTGTCTGGTAGCATACCATATCTGCAGCAGAATTTCCTAGTGCACGCTGCTATGTGCAATTCCTCTCCTGAAATAGCCGAAGCGGCATCGGCATGTGTCTTGCAATAAACTTTGCACCACATGCTATATAGCATTTGACATTTTCTAATGTTTTTGGCCTTCAGTGCTTGCAGAGCAGAGTGGCTTCTTTTGTGAATGCAAGCTTTCTCATTGCCTTGTTTAATTCGTAGTCTCATTCAGCATTGCTCTTCTTGCTCGATAGCCTAGGTTATTGCACAAGCTACACTGAAGTGATTGATTGCATAGTCTGATTTCGCTGCTGTCCCACTTGATCGTGGTCGCCATGTTACGTTTCTCGGCTGTGAGGGCCTGGTCAGCTGCACTGGGAAGCAGTCTCTCGAGGTAAGCACCTGCTCCTGCAGTACGCACAGGGACATAGACTCCCAAATTACACGCACCGTGATTGGTGCTCCCCGTTCTGTCCTTTCCTGCTGAAGCCGTGGACAAATTTTGCTTGTGGCCTTTTTAGGCCGCGATTCGGTGTGAACGGAGACCAGCATATGTACTTACATGGTCGGAAGTGTATGAAGTTGGTAGCCACATGGCTGAAAATGTGGCTGCCGAAGGTGATGCCCACGAAACCGACCATGACCATATTGAGAGATAGATGGGCAACAAGTATGAGCGACATATTTCCGGCCCCCGAAAGAACAAAAAAAAGATTAAGGATATGTATACAAAAATGCAAGAATGAAAAAAAAAGTTGTTGGTTATACTTAGCGGGTTGACAGAAAGCCGGCAGATCCCACGCCTTGTGGGAATCGATCTTATGCGAGGCAGTGTGAGGGAAGCCTACCAAGTTAACAAAGTGACCATGAGAGCACCAAGAAGCAGGCGGCTGTTTCATGACCTGCATGACACGCATGTCATGAAATGCATGTCATAAGTCCTCGGGAGTTTCTTTCGCTACGCCTAATTAAGAGACTTTACAGCGAAAGCCTTAGTCATGCTCATAGCTATGACTTCTGCCGCCATTCTTTAGTGTTTCCTTCACTTAGTGCCCACGTCCGAAACCATTTCAGTTGTTTTTGAGTGTTAATATTTTTCGCTGAGTAATTGCAATTTTTGCTGAGTCATGGTCATGTTTATGACTTCTACCACCATCCTTTCGTGTTTCCTTCACTTAGTACCCACGTCCGAACCAATTTCAGTGGTGTTTGAGTGTTAATCTTTTTTGGCTTAGTCATTGTCATTTTTGGTGAGTCTTGCAGCTCATGACTATGACTTCTACCATCATCCCTTAGTGTTTCCTTCACTTAGTACCCACGTCCGAACCCATTTCAGTGGTTTTTGAGTGTTAATCTTTTTGGCTTAGTCATTGTCACTTTTGGTGAGTCATGCTCATGACTATGACTTCTATGACTGCTATGACTTCTTTAGTGTTTCCTTCACTTGTAACCCATGTCCGAACTAATTACAGTGGTTTTTGAGTGTTAATCGTCTTTCGCTGTGTCATTATCATTCTAGACGGCTGTTTAATGGCTTACATGACACCCATAATCTTTTATGGTTGTCATACACTCTTGCCATACTATGTCAATTTTTGTACCTAACAAGTTAACGAAACGACCATGAGAGCACCAAGACGTAGGCGACTGTTTCATGACCTACATGACAGGCATGCCATGACATTCATGTCATGACCTATTCTTTATGTTCGTCATACACTATTGTCATACTACGCCAATTTTGGTACTTGGCAAGCTAACGAAATCGGGTACCGGTCCGGGACAGTGGCCTCGGTAAACTCGGCGGCAATGCAGTTTCACTCAACGTGGAAGCTGGGGAAGTGCGAAGCAGTGATTCGCCGGTGTTTCCCTTGTGTTTTCCTTGTTCTCCTTGTGTTTATCTTGTTTTATCCTGTGTTTATCTTGTGTTTAGCAATGCATCATTCGTTTTGACACCAGTGCTAAGACACAACTGGTGGGAAACCACCACGCAAATATGGAGCCAAACCAGCACGCACATGGAGCCAGAGCCTTTGCTGATGATAGTTAGAAGCGATATTTACAAATTTCTGTGAATTATTTCGAATAATTCATAAGTATTCCTATGTTTTAAATTATTTTTAATCATGTAAGTTTATTTTGAACCAGTTTTGGTCAATTCTGCACTTGTTTTCACCCTGTTTTGAGAACTTGTTTTTGCGCGTTACCACGACGACATGAGATCACATGACACGCCGACAGCCCGGGCATAGATTTTCACAATTTTCACGATTATTTCAACTTTTACATTATTCTGAATCATGTTAGTTTATTCAGATCCGGTCTTGATCAATTCTGCACTTGTTTCAACCCTGTTTTTGTACGTGACCACGACGACATGAGATCACATTACACGCCGACTGCCCGGGCCCCTAAACTGCTTCGCAGTTAAATGAAACGCGCAGGTTGGAACGGAGGTAACGCTAAATTGCCTGGTTGTCCAAGTCACTGTGCTGACTGCGGCAGCAGGTGCCTGCGCCTCATGATTGCTTCGCAATTCAAGTTGCTCATCTTCAAAGGCGACTGTCGGTGCAAACAGGTGGGAAACTCGGTCCAATCTGCTTTAGCTGCTGGTTGTCGCTCGTTACCAGACCGCCATGTGCGACAACGAAGGTGAGCCCTTTACGAGCTCGCGTTAATGATCCTAGCGTATCTCGACATGCAAATTTTATTTCTGCTCTTGTACGAGAAGGTGCTCTGCTCGTCTTCTGCCAATAAAGTCGCACGTTCCGTTCACTCACTTGTGGCTTGTTTTTATGGGCGTCAGTAGAGGCTCTTTGGTCTCCTGGCAATTAGAACGCAACAACTATGCGGCAGCCAAGGCAATGAGGCATGCCGCAAAGCCAGCAGGGCGAGCACGGAGCGTACCAGCGTACGGTACCGGTAGAAAGCGGCCATACTAAGTTTTGCTCTAAAAAGAAAAAAAAAAGAAATAAAATCTTAATTTTCGCTTTCTGTTGGAGCAACGCCATTGGTTTTATGCCTACGTAGGTCCCATGCGCTTCCACTGCTTATTTTCGTACCACTGTGGAAGGTACTGTTTCCCTTCTCTAAAGCTGTTCTTTTTTCTATGGCTGTGCCAGGCTAGTTTTTCAATATATGCTCGCCGGCAAGTACGCTGGCATACGCGTCAGCGCGAACCTCACAGTGTTGTGCGGTCACGTGTCCAGCTGGGTTTACAAACCCACTGTCCCATCTCATTGCTCTCTGAAACCGAAACTTGTACTGGTCGCTACAAACAAGACTCCAAATAATTACCTGTCGGGCTCTGAAGCAAATGAGGTTTCGTGCCGTGATCACGGGGTCATTAGCTACTTATTACAGCACGAAAAAAAAAGATCGGAAATTTTTGTGTCAGTATTCCTTTAAACGCAGTTAGCAACGGGCTAGCAATTATCTCGTACTTTTGACGCCGAGTGTTTTCGTTTCGTCTGATTACAATCCACTTTGAAATAAAAGATTTGCAAGGCTCTGGCTGCCTCTTTCTCTTTTACCTGCCCGTACTTGCAGCGCATCTTCGCAGCGTTGACACTGGGGCGTCCATTGCAAATGATTATGCCTGATTGACGTCAGAGTCTGGTTGCCGACAGCGTCAATTATATACGTTCTGGCCAGTCTGAAGAGGCTACACCCCGCCGACATTCCCGTTCGCTACCGGAGAACAGAGTTCTCGGCACATATTGAACACTCACGCCCCCCGTGAGCACGTGCATTCACTCCAGTTCCGTTTCCTCCTCCTCAATTTTTATTGCACCTCCTCCTTCTACCCAATGTAGACCAGGAAATCGGATGCAGTGCCAGTGAATTTCTCCGCCTCTACCTCTCTCTTTCACTCCCGTCCCCGATTGTCTCCCTCAGTCAACTTCGAATAAACAAATAACTACATTTCACTCATATTGGGCGGCGCCACTGAAGCCGTTGGGAAGGCTCGGGCGTCATTCGCTGCCAGCAGTGGTACCAGCTGCGCAGCTGACAGAACTTTCTTTTCCAGCTCGAAATGAAGAGTCACGAGCTGACTGCACTGGTTATATTATAGGGCACTCCCATTAGGCATTCGAGCACCAGCGGACCGACAGCACTCGGCTGCCTCCATTAAGAATGGTCTTTAGTTCCACTCATTTCAAGCTTGCGGTTGTGGTGTCTGTTTACTGTAACCCCGAGCCACGAACAACCGACATTCACTTGCGCGGTGAGGTAACCGAAGTCGCGCGCGTAGATTATACAACCGCGTCGCCAGCCGTGACCCGATTCGAGTCGCCGAGACGACTCATCAAAGGAGAGATGGTATCGCGGCACTCCGACGGCGAAAGGGTTGCGGTGGGTCGTCCGCCAGGTGCTTTCGCTCACGCGCACTGCAACTCCGCCCCGCGCATATTGAGCGAGGTGGGCGCTCTGAAACTTTCCGCACCGCTTCATCGCAGAGCTTCACAGCCGTTCCCAAAAACACGGGCTGGATACCGCAACTGCCCATATCTTGCTCCTATAGCTTGCCTGCTCGACACGGATATACGCTGATGACGCCATCGGTGCCTTCCACCGGCTTCTACTGAGGGTAAGCGGCAAGGTCGGCCCTGGATATCACAAAAAGCCTGTGTTCGGACGCCAACAGGCCTCGTACCTCTTCTGCTCTTCGATCATGGTCTGACGACTACCACTTTCTCTATCGCTCTACAACAAAGGTACGTAACCACGGAAAAAAATTGGCATTTAATTGATTGACAGCAATTAAAATTCATTCTTACGCACACAACAAAAATAATGGCAAAGAATGCAAAATTCGTGATATAGGTCACTTACTGGTGTAAAACTGTCCACAGACAGAACGCTTTCTGCGTATGTAATCATAGGTGGCTAACTTTGCGCAATGCAGGGAGATAAAAACTGCGAGGGGCGACTCATCACCCGCCAAGGGAAGGGCTCTAAATGCGCTAAATGCGTCCTTCAATGATCCGCAGTCTTTTAAAAATTGCATCAAGAATTTTATATCTAGAGATCTTCCAAGAGCAGCACTTGTTTTATCTCTCTTTGTTTCCTTTACCAATTCACCAGTCACTTTGCGTACCACCGTTCAGACGTCCTTTAAATGGTCCCCAAGCCTTCCTAACTTGTATTTTTTATTGTGTTAGCTGTGCACTTATATACAATGACCTTTACGCAGCAAACACTTATCGAAACAGCATGATAATCGCAAAGCGCATGGTATTTAATGAACCTGTTCGCGGTTGCTGCGGTCGCCGACCCCCGCCGCCCTTCCCTGCCGTTGTTTCCTTGTCGGCGTCATTTTCCACAACTTCTCCGCACTCTTTGTGTGCAGATTGTTGCCGCCGTGCCACGTG
This sequence comes from Dermacentor silvarum, assembly GCF_013339745.2. Taxonomy (NCBI): domain Eukaryota; kingdom Metazoa; phylum Arthropoda; class Arachnida; order Ixodida; family Ixodidae; genus Dermacentor; species Dermacentor silvarum. Next base: position 287,425,298 of record NC_051154.1, read on the forward strand.
AACCCTATGTTAAAGAGTTCTAGTCTTCATTAATTCACTCTAATAGTGGTTCTCTTCACAACACCATCACTATATCAGTACATCTGGTCGAAGTGTTTCTGGGTCCACGTATCGGACGCATCCAGGAAGCCATCAGCTAAGCCACAAATCGGGACGCCCATTCCAAAGCCGAGTCGAACAAGCGAGCAAATTTCAAAGTGAAGGATTTTCCCTAGAGTATGCGCCTCTACCGGAAAGGTGCACGTAGGTAAACTCAAGAGCCATGGGGATGGCTACATTATCTCCCGCGACCATTGTGTGGCAATGGAGCACATTTCAAGAAAGAACATTGGGCACTGTGTGGATAGGACATACGAGGAGGACAAAAAAAGAAAGAAAAATATATTTTCACTTAGCACAGAAAGCAGTTCTTTTCCTTCAGGATAATCTCTCGCGGAGTCTATTGACTTGTCCAACTTTTTTTAATAAACTGTGAAGCTTCTCAAGCCGAATCTTGTTGAGTTGCCCCTGCGAAGTGGTCTTCACGTCGTGCAGAGTAGTAAATCTTCTGTCTTTATCGAATTTTCTTCCTCAAACACAAAGAGCCATGGTGATGGCTACAGTATCCCCTGCGACAATTGTGTTGCAACGAAGCACGTTTCAAGAAATAAAATTGGGCACTGTGTAGATAGGACATACGAGGGGGACAAAAAAAAAAGAAAGAAAAATCCTTCAGCCAAAGAGATGAGTATGTCCGGGAGTAAGAACGACGAAAAAAAGGGTTTATTCTACATATTTACAGTGGCTCCAAATATGGAAGCCCACTCCATGGGAAAGCACTTTGAAAGTCTCAGCTCACTACATGTCTGAGAACATATCAGAACACGTCAGGACCCAAGGTGACTGCTTATGAAACAGTCCTCTTCCCTAGTTGACCCGACTAGGGAATCTGATGACCTTGGTGCAGCCGATCAGAGGGGTCGTACAGAACTCCGCCTCTAATGTTGCCCCCTCGCCCTCGCATTTGCCGCAACTGCGTGGCCATCTGGGAAACCGACATCATCGCCGTTCCCATGGTAGTAATTCCACGAAGTTGGTGGTTGTGGTCGCTTCTAAGTGAGCTTCTTTGTCATCGCGTCTCAGCCGGTGTCGGGCCGCGTCGCCAGGCAGGCGGCCGCTGATGAAGGGGTGGTATCGGGGGAAGCACCCAAAGGATGCGCACTGCCGATTTGAAACGCTTGTTTGTCCGTCACCGTCGGTGTCGAGCACTGTCGCCGTCTGGGCGACGCTCATGAAAGGGGGCTACCTTGATGGAAACAACCAAAGAATGCCCCCTGCTGATTCGGGACGCAACAGACTCCTCCGCCGCCGGAAGATCCGACCTGAGGGTGAGCAGCTATGAGGTTGCCCGAAGCGTCGGTGTTCAGTCGTGAACTCGGGGTTTGCGCTAGAAGGGATGGCCGATGACACGTTGCAGCTCGAGGTCCCAGCATTAACTTCGTTGTGGCCTTCTCCCTGCGAGCACAAAAGCACACACACGACCACAGGGCAAAGAAAAGCGCCGTGCTCGCACCGAGAGTCATCGGGTCTAACGCACAAATCAACGCACCTGCCCTTATCTAATAATGGCACCAAAGCAGCCATCAAATCACTAAACCTTCGCTGAAGCCCACAATTTTGAGATTAGACCAGGATTCACAACTTTCTCGCAACATCCGGTACAGAAGAGTCATTCCCAGTGACAAAGCACCACATAGCGCTCAAGAGCCCGAAGTCCGCTTAAATCCATCAGGCTTCGCTTGACCCAATAATTTGGACCCAAAATTTTGTGCCGCCAAAGCGAGCTGTCATAAACCACTGAGTTCACGAAAACCAGATCGTCGTGCTGCAGAAAGAAAAGGTAGAATACTAAAAAATGCTCTAAATAATTAATATAAAAAAATAATACGCAGCACAAGCGCCATGAGCAGTCTGCTCGTACTCTACATCCGTTACTAACGCACGTACTAGCGCCACTAACAGCCTCGTTGGCTTCACGGATGTACTGTCAGAGTCGCTCTCACTTTGCGGTCACAACTAAACTCATACGTGTGACTGATGCACAAAAATTTTCTTTTGTGCACAGAGGACATTCACTAAAGAAACAACATTCTTCTTTCTGGGGTTTTACGTGCCAAAACCAGTTCTCATTATGAGGCATGCCGTAGTGGAGGGCTACGAATTAATTTTCACCACCTGGGGTTGTTTAACATGCACTACAACGCAAGCACACGGGCGTTTTTGCATTTCGCCTCCATGGAAATGCGGCCGCCGCGACCGGGATTTGATCCCACGATCTCGTGCTCAGCAGCGCAACGCCTTAGCTGACTGAGCCATCGCGGCGGGCCTAAAGAATAAAAAAAAACTTGCGCAAATTACGCGCTCAAGACTACAAGAAGATTCGCGCTTATATATAAGTACTTCCACGTACTAAATGAAACTCAAAATGCTGCCGTCTTCTATGATACACGCGCGGGACACGCACCAACGCGTTGCTTCTCTGTGTCCGCGAAAGACACGCTTTAAAGGAACGGTACAGAGACTGTCTCAAAAGGTAAAGTTACACAACGGCTCCTTCAAATAAGGCGTTTTACTTGCAAAGAAAAAATCTCGCGAACACTTCTAAAAAACAAAGTGATAATTAAGCGCGCCACAACAGGCTTCAAACAATAACCTGCACCTGACTCCTGCAAGCGTATCTCCTACAAACGAGAAGCCTGTTTGCTTACAAAGGAACGCCACGTTGAAAAAAAATTTAACAAACATTTATGCGCGCGCAAACCATCTCTTGAGGCATATCGCTGAGCTTCTAAAATAAACGAACAAAAAAAGCTCGAAATGTTCTTATCGAAACGATCTCGTCTCGGAGATCTCGAAACATTTAACTAAACCTTAAAAACAAACAAACAAACAAACAAACAAAATGATGTTTCCACAAAACCTGCTTCCCTTTTCATTCCGAGTAGCCTAGGGTTGTGTCATATCTTTAATACCCGTGCCACACGGGCAAAGGTATATGCACTTTGAGCGAGTGCAGTTCGCGGCTAGTGTCATTCGCAGGCTGCCACACGGGAACGCTTAGTAACACTGACGGCAGAGCGCACTCGCCGGCGAGTGCGTTCGGCGAACTCACTTCGCAGCGGCGAATTGTGCAGCCTCGTTAGCAATTTAGAAGATACATAAAGTGATATTGAAAGAGGAGTCAGGAGTCATTTTTAATAACATTGTTTTAAATTGCTACCAATGCAAGATAATAAAATGTGCCACAGCGCAAAAAACAAAAACCAGCAAGAACAACAAAAAACTACTCTCCCTCTCGAGCTGTTCACGACCACGCCGGATAATGACTGCGCAGTTGTTTGGCGGATCGAGTCGCTTTGACTGTTGCTGGTCAAGTTGCCATCGTTGCCGGCGCTTATAAAGGTGGATTGTAAATGTTGTTTCTAACAATAATAAACTGTTTTCGTGCACACATTGTTATATTAATAAATATATGCTTTCCCGTCTGACTCCCGGTCGCCATGGCCATCAATTTGAAAGAACACTTTTCTTTCTCGTGTAGCAGCACACCGCCAAAGTGACACTCAGTGTACTGAAGTGCACTCGCTCAAAGTGCACTTTACTTTGCCCGCGTGGCACGGGTATATTAAGCCGTACTCCAGGCGGGCGCGGTCTGAGGACTCTTTTTGTTAACGAGGGAATAGAAAGGGCCCTAGTTGACCCGACTAAAAAATCTGATGACCTTGGTGCGGCCAATCAGAAGAGTCGTATTGTTCACAGAACTCCGCCTATAATGTTGCATCCACGCCCTCGCATTTGCCGCAAATGCGTGGCCATCTGGGAAACCGAGTTAGTCGCCGTTTCCACGGTAGTAATTCCACGAAGTTGGATGGTTGTGGTCGCTTCTAAGTGAGCTTCTTTGTCATCGCGTCTCAGCCGGTGTCGGGTCGCGTCGCCAGGTAGGCGGCCACTGATAAAGGGGTGGCATTGGGGGAAGCACCCAAAGGATGCGTACTGCCGATTTGAGACGCTTGTTTGTCCGTCACCGTCGGTGTCGGGTACTGTCGCCGTCTGGTCGACGCTGATGAAAGTGGGCTGCCTCGATGGAAACAACCTAAGAATGCCCCCTGCCCATTTGGGACGCAACAGTGGGTACCTTCGGAAGTTGTTGTCACTGCAGCGAAAGAAGCGATGCCTCGCTAATGAAGCGCTTTCAAGGCAGCCAACAGTGAGGGCTTTGGTGAATTGCGAATCCATAAAAAGACAATTCATCTCACCACTTTCAATCTCTTTGCAAAAGGCCGCATCAGCCCTGCGTTAATTGTAGTTGGGACTCGCACAGAAGCCACCCTCGTACATACGGAGTACTAACAGGATCGGCCTTCGCACTTGCATGAGCGTTTAAGTTCGGCCGTGCTGCATACTCGATCTTGCACCGAGTGCAACGAGGTGGGCGACATAGAGTTCTTCATCTGACTCTGCACGCCCTTCCGCTCTGAAAGGAAGAGGCTTCTAGACAGCAGGACAAGAAAAGAAGTTCCTCACGTACATGTAGAGCAGTTAGTTTTCCCATAAGGACCGCGGATAGTACGCAAGGAAGTGTCACGCATTCTACTCACATTTCTGCGGGAGACTGGAATGACCAACTCATGGTGACATATATTATGACACTGAAAGAGACCCTCAATCAGGTCGAACAATTGCCGGCCAGATCTGCCAGGCAACCCCTCTGTAGCAACGTTATCGTCATCAACACCACTACCACGTGGCTTCGTGCACACGTAAAGTTCTATGTATAGTCCCCTTTGACAAAGTACTACGATGAAACAGTCCCCAGCCACGTATTGCCGAAAAGCATGAAAAGGTATTTTATTTCTTTTACAAAGCCCTTCTGAACCCGTGGTTCTTACACGTGTCCAGAGAAGAAGGTAACAAAACGCTTACTTCCACGCTACGAAGGAAGGAACAATGAACAAAAAGAATATTTTAACGATAGACATCCTTGCGCCACTTCTGGGGGTCCTTTATCTCACAATATGTAGGAGATGCAGCGTGCCGTAAATTCAATAAAAAGCAACCATAAAAACACAGTTGTTCAGTAAAATGACACGGAAGGAGGACCTTCGTCATGCCATGGCTAACTTCGCTGAGAGCCTTGTATCCACGTGACAGAATTGGCGGATACGTTTCGGTTTTATATTTCCACGGTAACAATATCCAAACAGCGGTGGCTCTTCAGCCAGTCTAAATGGAGATAACTTACAAACGAAATTGTTCTTTCTTTCTGCAGTTGGAGTCGAATTTACTACTTACATCGCCGAATTTAAAACAGAACATAAAACAAGACAATTTGCTTTTAAGTAAATAAATTTTTTTTTCTTATACGTAACCACAGGCGTACTGCTTCCAACCTCTCCAGTTAGAAGAAACGTCAACAGCCAATGTAGGCAACATCAGCCGGAGTCACTGCTTTTAATGGTAGAGTCATTGTGACTAATAGCGTTGTTGTTTTCCTTTTCAGTTTTCTTTTCGCGAAGTGAACAGCGAAGGCCAGGAAGCATGAATTCCCACCAGTCATATAGAATTCTGGAGGATGCGGCATTTGCTTTCAAGACGCAAGAAAACGGAATGCCTATCGGCAGCCCATTTCCCTATCTCTACTATATGCTCTTGGCGCTCTTGACAGTCGTCTTCCTTCCAACTCGCAATGACTGAATCTTTGCACTAAGTACGTGTGACACTATACAATGAATCGATCCCAGCTAAGTGCAGTTTTGAACACTCACCGTTAATCTGCAGCCTGGCGCTTGGTGTGGAGAATGTTTACTGTATAAGCAAACTCGTACAGACCTCGAAGGAAACGCTTGCTGCTCCAACACAACGGCAGTGAGCTTTGATGAAAGAAACAAGCGCATAATATATCTTGCTTTGTACCTTGAGAATTTCCAAGCAGCGCGTGAGCATTTTATCATCGGAAAACTTTTCACTTTTTTGCTGAAAACATAATAGAAATATACCGAAGTCGAAGACTTAACAAACTGAATTACGGTATACCATTTGTTCCTTAGGGCCGCACAAGTTAACATCATCGCGTTTAGACGACCTCCATTCACTGTGACAACGTTTGGTCGGCTTGACATGCATTAGGACGTCGTCGTGTTAATGTAGAAGAAAAAAATAACGTGAGAAAATAGAAATAAAGGATATAAAGCGAAAGCAAAGTGGGAGAAGAGATGGTGAGCGACAGTGAGATAATTGCGTGTAGAGTTGCTTGCACTCACCGAGTGCGATTACAGCGCATGTCTGCACTTGTGTTCGCGAATGCGTCTTGAGTGGAAAACAACAGTTTGTGTATTTTATGTTGGCTATATGTGTGCGTGCTTTTTTTTTCACAAAGCAGTGTGGCATGAAAAAAAAGCACTGACCTAAATTACGAAGCCCTCGTCCAACGCTTAGTGGTGGAGATGCAAGCAAAGCTCGTACATGTCAAGGTCATTACTGCAAGCTGTTTACTTGGAAAGCTCAATACACAGCTGGAGGAAGTACGTCATGCCCTTGATCTGCAGCGAGCCCATCCGCAAAGGATAGAACGTGTTTTATTTTTAGTTTATTTTGCTGACTTATTTGTCTCATGAGTCGACAGGCATTGAGCCGGCGGCTAGATATCCATATGTTTATTGCCTGCATCATCTGCTAAATTCGCCATTGCCTCCAAGCATCGATTGTAAGCAAGAATATGAGTGATTGATTGATTGATTGACTGATCGACTGATTGATTGATTGGTTCATTGGGTTTGACATCCCAAAGTAACACTAGGTCTATGAGAGATGCTCTAGCTGAGGGCTTTGGATTAACTTTTACGACTTGGTTTGCTTAACGTGTACCTAAATCGGAGTACGCGACCATTTTTGCATGTCGCTTCCATGGAGATGTCCCTGCAGCAGCAGGTAATCGAGTACATTATCTCGTGCTCTGTAGCAAAATGTCATAGCCACTGAGCCACCGCGTCAGGTAAAGAAACGTTATCCAATCCCCGGGGATCTCAAGAATGAGTACTTAATAATTAATCTTAGTATAGCCGATCCGAAAGCATATGTACATAGATAAACGTTACTTGGATCTCACGCTCAAATGATGTCCGCTGCATGCCCATGCACAAAGCATTCGGAGTACGCGAGTACACCTAGTATTTAGTAAGTGCGCTATTCGATGCGTATACGGGCGTTGGAAGGGACATGCAAATCAAAACAACAAGTGCTTACTTCGTTATAAAAACTGGCGCGTTGCGGGTAAAACCGTTGTGCGCAATTTTTTTTTCTCGGACACTACTATAGGCCATTGCAGCTGTCTGGAAAAGCGACGACAACAATGAATTTCAAAATAACGTTTATTCTGAAGAACAGGGCACAGTGTAGCCCGCTACGCCTGTGACTTCGCAGGACGGGCGGCCTTGCGGTGGTGCTTCAGTTACTGACGATGACTTGATACAACGCTATAGAAATCCTAGTAGCTGCACAGGTCTCTATAGTCTCAAAGCAGGCTAGCGCCCGCAGCAGTACAGTCTAGCGCGATTTGACGGTTACCGCGCGAGCGTCGAGTGGCGTAACGTCCCAGGAGTCTAGCGGCCCGTTTCGGAACAGTGAAAATCGAGATTTCGCATTCTTCTCTCCCTTGTTGGCTCTTCCACGCTACAATAATCACCCCCACGACCAACTCGCACCCTTTATCTCTATTTTAAGCTTTTCATTCGTTACCATGAAGCGTAGACTTGGTTGCCTTATTTTCGCTGACGATAACAAAAGCGTCCCATTCGGAGCATCCAATTCCTGATAATACAGAAGAATACGTTGGCACCCTACCATCACTGCCTGTTCCCTGAAGAAGAAAAAAAGCAATAAACAGGAAAAGAAAAAAAAAAGAAATGAAAAAAGTCGCAGTTTCGCCCGAAAGGTTGTGCTATCGATTGTGATAGCAAATTAGTAGACAGCTATACGAAGTAAGGATAGTAGTTTTATCGGCTCTTTAAAGTAAATATTCGCTTACTAACTAAATAAACAGGCACGGTGTCACGCGCGCGCAGGTAAACATGAATACATCTCACTAGATGACCGCGGAACGATTGAGAAAGCGTGCCAGCAGCTGCAGGCAAGATGACCTTCGCGCTGTCTCACGTCTCGCTTCAACGCGAGCGAAACGTCGAAAGCACAGCTCATACGCAGCTACTGGCACTCGGCGCATTCACTTTTGCACTTTGTACCCATCGAAGATCCCTTTGAAGATGAGGCCTCCGCGGGCGCACACTTCGGCCGCCTAGCAGATCGCTTTCAAGATACGGTGCCCGCGTGGAAGCTCCGTCAGCATCAGCCGCAAGAGCACAACGCAACCCGAACCCCTACCATCTCCTCCTACCCGTGCCACGCGAACGAATGCGTGCGCTTCCGGCCACCTGGCTCTCTCGCGTGCGCGAGATTAAGCTGCGGTTGCCCGCTCACCCTCGCAAGCTTTCACTCGCGCACACAGCGTACGGTGCATGGCGACGGTTTTATCGCCGCTGGACTTTATACGGAACCTCACGGCGAAGACGACGACGACGGCGACGGCAATGCCCTTGGAGTGTCCATATAATTTTCTATCGCAATAAAATGCCCTTGGAGTGTCCATATAATTGACGTCGCAATAAAAGCGCTTTCCTCGGACGGGAGTGACCGCAGCTTAAGGAACAGCAAAAAGAGTGAGGCAAGCTGGCCTGATACCTCCCTGTCCTCGAAAGAAGATTCTGGGCCGTGGCGCTGTTCTTGTTCTGGGTCGACGCTGGCGCGGTAACCTTCAAATCGCGCTAGACTGTACATACGCCACGAAACTTCATGCAGTCTTCTAGCAACGGTCGTAATATACTGCACTGACTGCTTTAATGTCCGTTTGTTTGGTTGTTTATTTCTTTTAGCACGCTGTGAATTTGAGCCTTACTCGAATACCCCAGCGCTTCTAAAGCAGGATGGACGCAACATGAAAAATTGCTGAATCAGTCCGCGGAGTAACATGACGTTGCTACACTGTAAAAAAATGCATTACGGAGAAACATGCTGATAAAATGTTGCCACCCTCATTTTCGAATTTAGAAAACGGAAGAGCTGGTGAAAAACACACCAACCGTAATACGGAAAGTCCGCGTTGTATCACGTAGCGTTTGCATTCACCAATACAGATTCGTTCCATAATTTGTTATCACACAGAGAAAACAGACATGGGCACTACACTGCTTCAGTGTCTGTAGTTCTCGTTCAAAAAAAAACTTTACGCAGAAAATTTGAACGTTTTGTGTTTTTCTGTATTGCACACAGTTATCTTTACACTGCTATAGGCGTCCACTTGTGCTTCATATCATAAAGGGGTCAATTACTTGCTGGCAACGCTTGTCCTTCTAGCATTCATTATTACCTCAACATTTTCATGTCTATGTGCACCAGTTTTCGCGCATGCTTGTACTTGAACTGTAAATATTCTCAGATATTCAATGCAGTCCATGCATGGCGTCGCGAAACGGGCGTTGATTTGGTTTTAAGTTAACGAGTGTAACGTTCGCGTTATAAAAAGAACATTTCTCCCGTTTTACATAATAACTGAGGAAACGTCCGTGCAACGCCTGACGGGGCAAATTTCCGTGCGTTTACGTGTATTTACGTGTATCTCATAACAGAACGACTGCCTGTTTTATTACGGACGTTATCACCGTATTATGACCGACAAATAACGGTTTCTTTACAGTGTAAGCGGCAAACAATCGCTCCGCTAGTAGCTCATATGCCCAGTCCTTGTGTGCGGCGTGTGTCGGCAGCACTGAGCCACGTCATGCTCGCCCACGAATGAATCGGCAATTCGCCCTGTCATGTGAATGCAGAGTAAACAGGTCCAATTCTATTATTCAACATGTAAAAAAAAATCGGGCATTACACCCGTACCACGTTTAAATGAGGAACACGGAAAAAGAGAAAGGGGTGTGTGAAGTATACAGCGCCGGTCATTCAGTAAGCATCGATAAGAATAACAAAAATAACAAATAACCCGCAGTTGACGGCTTTCGGCGATCGAAACATCGGTCATCTGCACACGTTGACAGACGCTGCAGTTATGCAGCCTACAGACACGCTAGCGGATTCACCTGGGCTCACCACCGATCACCGCACGCACACACATACACTGGCGCAGTGCTCTGCGTAAATGACGTTCTCGGGTAATAACAAACGTTCCTCATAAGGGAAGCGCGCAATCGCTTTCCAGAGGCACCGGAAAGGCTTGGCGGAGAGATGTTGTCGCTCGAGCCCCTACAGGACACGCCTGCAGTAGTAGCCGAGTGACTTGCACTTTTCGCACAGATGCTGCGGGTGCTCTTTGCTCTGGTCCGAGACGTCCAGGCCATCCGGCTTCTCCAATGGTCGCTGCGGAACAGCAAAAAGAGCGAAAGATACACTGAAAGGCGCACTTACACCAGCCCAATCACCTTCGTTGTTAATATTGTTGTCTTCTAATTTTTTGTTGGGCAGTATTTGAGTCGCGCTGTGACAATATGAGCGCGAATCACATCTCGTTCATGCGCAATGGCTCCAGTTTATTGTGTCAAGGAGAGAGGTAATTAGAAGAAGCTGGACAGTCAGGTAAAGTTGGAATGTGGCAGCACAATTCATCAACGCTCGAGGAGTCCCAACTTCGCGCGGTCTTTCGATCCCATACAGTGGCTTCGCTGGGCTTTTTTGTGTAGTGCTCAGGCTCGTGCGTATCAAGCCACGTGCAACTTATAAGTGATAACCTACTGGCTTTTTCAACGTTGCTTTGCTTCAGTCGAACGACTCTTGCAAACACAAAACTTTTTTTCGCTTGTTATTGCTATTATATTTTGTGGTTATATGTTGTCAAAGCAATGCGCAACATTCACTCGTTGCCTAAATTCGCAAGTTGTTTTTTTTTTTAGGAACCGCTCACAGACAGAGTAGTTGCGGTGGAGTCAACAGACACGAAAACATGCATGGGTACCGATCATGAAACCAAGGTCAGAACTATAATGTGTGGCGGCAGGCAATGCTGTCGCGGCGACGAATAAACTACAGTGAGGTGTATACATATATACACGTGGCTGACAGTAATATAAAACGCGAATACAATATTGCCGGAAAAATAGTTTTACAGCTCCTTTTATGTCTTGACTTGAAGTTCACATAATATCCCCTCTGATCACACCAATTTTTTGTCTGTAACAAGCGCAAATGTATTTCAAGCTTGAGTTCATCATTCTTATCAATACCACACAATGTTTGCTGTGTTTTCATGAAATGAAATTCATTATCTTTACCTCCAATGAACATTGTCAGCTCGTTTTTCTTCATGTGCCATGTCATCTTGAGATAATGACATTTCCCTCTTAAAATGTAATATTCCCCCTAACACGTATTGTAGAAAATGAAGTCAAGATAATTTTGTATGCCATTCTTCTTATTTAACCGAAAACTCTGTGGATGAATTCATAGAGCTTTATGTTCGGAAGTGCTCTTTGCTATTCTAATATTACGTAAGTCCAGCAACCGTATTGGCTCCAATTTTCTCTTACGAACAATTCTAGCGTAAGTGGTTTATTTAAATACGGGTCCTGAACCCTATGGTCTGTAGCCGTGATCAAGCAATTACACCAATTACACCAATGTGGACAATGTTCATTGGACAGCTGTATACAGCGTCTGCAAATCAATCATACATGGTCCGCGCTTCACGCGACCGGAGTGTTTCTATTTATTTATTTATTTATTTATTTATTTATTTATTTATTTATTTATCTAATATTTTTGTCAAGTCAATACAAGTGCAGACATGCACACACAATCACCTACGAAGCCTTAGCGGGTCGCATTTATGGGCAACCAGCGCTGAAGCTTCGCGTGCCATCAGCAGCGCCATAACACACAGCCTAGCGAGTGGTGGACACAGTTCTGAGCAGAGCATACTGTGGTTTCGTGTCAGCAAATTCACCCATCATCTTGAGATACACTTTTCCCGGCTCCTGAAATAACAGGGAACCGACGTGCTGCAGGACGTAGCAGCGCATCGCAACGCGCATGGCCACGGATAGAACTTGACTGGGCGCATCGGGCTAAGCAAACATTGATATACTGGCGTGCGTCTGTAATCGTTAAATACGTCATGGCATCTTCGTAGCCTCCCTGTACCGGATTGTGTCAGCATATTTTAGTTGCACACATAAACTGTCGTAGGGCCTCCTGGCCAGCGCGGGTCCCCCGTAGCCCGTCTCAGTGAGAAAAATCCAACGGGACAGTGAGCGCACAAGGTCGTCCATCGTTGCGAGATTTACTGGCCCACGAAGGCACATTGGCGGCGCGCCGGAAAATGTAGAGACGTGAAAAACCTGCCAGATGACAGTGACAGCATACTCTATCGCTGTCGGGCTCGACACGCGTGGCGGGCGAACGTTAATAGCTGTGTATAAAAAACTCCGTACAGTAACGGACACATCGGGCAACCTTTTGCGCACCATCTGCGCACGCCGATGTTGGTGCGGCGCAGTTTTCATAAAGGCTGACTTGTTTTCGCACCTTCTATACACGCCATGGTGGCTGTGGTGCTACGCTGCTAAGCCCAAGGTCGCGGGATCAAATACCGACCGCGGCAGCCACATTTCGATGGTTGCGAAATGCGAAAACGTATACACGTGCAAAAACGCACGTGTATACCATACGTTGAGTGCACGTTTGAGAACCCCAGTTCGTCAAAATTATTCCGGCGTCCCCCTCCCCCGGCATGCCTTATACTAGCATGGTTATGGCACGTAAATGTCAAAATTAATTAATAAATTCCCCGCTCTGCCTTTTTTCTTACCTGTAATAAAAAAATGTCGCAGTTTCGCCCGAAAGGCGAAGCATCAATTACGATAGCAAATTAGTAGTCAGCTATTCGGAGTAGGGATAGTAGTTTTATCGGCTGCATAAACTTGGACACATTCGCTTACTAACTGAATTGACAAGCGTGGTGTCAGCGCGCCCAAGCAAACATGAATAGACCACACTCGATAACCGCAGACAACCACTGTCAAAACGCTGGCAGCAAGCGCAGCCGCCGCAGCGAGCGAAGTCTATCGCTTCAACGGAAACTGAGCGGCGAATGCACAGCGAATACAAAGGTGAGTGCTGTGTGGAGATCGCTTTCAAGATACGGTGCGCGCGACAGCCCTCAGCTGCGGAAAATACAAGTACGCCGTTTCTGGCAGAGCAGAAGCCGCGCCCCCTTCCCTCCTGCGCTGCCTTCCCGGTTTCCTCCTTTCGCGTGGGAAATTGAGTGGCCAGTTCCCCTTGCGCCCGGTTGCAAGATACGCATTTGGTGCCGTAGCACAGCGTCGCGCCTCCTCCCTCCCTCCCATACCCCCCGGCCTTTCACGCGACGGAAGTCGCGTTTGCTCTCCGCCGTGGTTCGCTCGCCGTGATAGCGCGCGTCCCCCGCGCGCTTTCACTCGCACATACGGCGCGCGGCGACGATTTTATCGCCCTTGGACTTCATACGGGACCTCACTGCGACGGCGACAGCAGAAATCCGCTTGAAGTGTCCATATACGAGTAATTGCAATAAAAGAAAGAAGAAACACTCGGCGAGCCCTTGACGAGCGCGAGACGGACTGCCGCCGTGTTACGCTGGTTTTAAGGTTAGCGTTGCGAATAGCATAGTTGGAGGCCGCTTCGCCAAGCGAGTAACTAGCTGTGGTCATTTTACGAGCAAAATAAATCTCGAAGCCGTGTTTCTAACGATGCAATATGTTTTCGAGTAACTCTTCCTGTCGTCAGTGGCTCGCGGATGCTGCCGTGCCATCGCTGTCACCGGGGTAAGCCTCTCGGAGCAATTGATGATAACAAAAGAGAAGTGGAAAATCAAATGGGTCAACAGCACGGGAGACTTACAACTGCTTTTACGGAAACGTCTAGCGCAATAACTGCGTGAATGCGGGACCAGGGGCCGAATTCGCAACGCGTTGCGTGTATATGTTCAGCATCACGGTAGACTGGCACCTGCTCTCATACGAAAAGTTCCAGTTTAACAACTGCTGTGTGAATGCTGGATGTTACGGACCTGATAGCCGGACCGCAGGAGAGTGGCCTCGTGAGTTTTGAGCCGAAATATCGGGCATGTAAAAGATGAGATTGAATAGGCAACAGGAAAAGGCAACGGGGGGCAGCTTACCTTATACATTTCTAGGCCTCAAAAGTATCCCTAGTTACCTAGGTGAGCAAAAATTGGTGGTGGCGCATGGATGAAGGGGATTTAGTCCCAATATTCTAGGAATCGTTTTCTTAACTAGCATAGTAAACAACCGTACAAGTGACGGAAATGCGAAGGTCGTTGTTCCAAAGGCAGCGACGAGCGACAGCTTGACAGGGAACAACTGTGCCATCAATTACTCCCTTATTAAGGAGATTCATTAACATAACACGTGATCGCGCGAGCGGCAGGGTACGCCTTGGGTGGGGCCGCAAAGATTTGCGGTTGCAGGCAATTGTCTTCTTGGGGAACGCCTGAGCGACGGAAGCACTTACCATAGCGCTGATCAATGCTTCCCGTGATAAAAATGTTGTCGTCTATGCGCTATCATTGGACGAGTCGCAACAGGGCCCAGACACTGAATTCACAAAGATTTTCGCTCGTGGGCCGCATTTCGCGATCCCGCGTGCTTAATCAGGTAACTTGAACGAATGATTTTACGCCAGTTAATTCGGTCCACTTGACCATTTTGAAGTGTAAAAACGCGGAACTCACGGAACCAAGCATTTTATGACAATTCCCTTCAACTTTCCAGTATAAACATGTGCGGTAACGTATGTTGGTAACGAGAAAGCTAATTAATGCAATTATAGTTAAATTAATAAATAGAGTTCTTAAGTGTTTCTTGTAAATAATGCCCACCAGGGCAGATATTTCAAGTATAGTGACGTATATTGAGGAACGTTTGTAGGCTTTTACAAACAAGAGTGTTCGATAGATAGATAGATAAACTTTAATTCAAATATAGTTTTGTCTTGCCCCAATGGGGCATCGCTAATGGTCGGGGCCCCTAGTCCAGGGCTCCGCTGGCTCTTGCCATCTTCTCTGCTCTCTGGATCAGCTTGAGCTGGTCGTCGAGGGCCGAGCTGGACAGCAGTGCCTCCCATTGCTCCCTCGTGGTGTTCGTGTCATGGTGTTCTATGTTGTGTAGCGTGCACTCCCACGTAATGTGGTATAGGGTTGGTGTGGCCCCACACCACGGGCATTCGTCCCTGTAGGCTGTGGGGTGCAGGCGATGTAATATGTGTAGGTTCGTGTAAGTGCCTGTCTGGAGCCTACGCCAGGCAGCGGCATCCTCCGTCTTTAGTATTCGATGGGGTGGGGGATATCGCAAGCGACTCCCTCTGTGGTAGTTCAGGATTGCTGAATACTCGGGGTCAACTGGGTCAGGGTCATCTGCAGTCGGCGTGATGAGTGCTCGGTTATATGCAAATTCTCGAGCTGCTCTGTCGGCATACAGGTTACCCGTGATGGCAGCGTGACCCGGTATCCAAATGATGGTTATGATGGTGTTGTCGTCAGTGTCCTCCTTAGGTATTTGGGCTAGGACTTGTGCCGCAGGTCTTGCGATTCTTCCCTGTAGGAAGTTGCGGCAGGCCTGCTGGGAGTCCGTGAGGATCGTCAGTGGTTTTTTTGCGTGTTGACCTTCGCGGATGGCTAACGCGATGGCCAGTTCTTCCGCTTCCGTGATCGTGCAGGGGCGGGTCGATGCACTGGAGGTGACGTGGCCTCGGCGGTCGCATACCACTGCCACTGCGCCCTTTTTATTCGTTCCGTACATAGCGGCGTCCGTAAAACGGGCCGTGGTATCGAACCTGAATGTTTTCTCTATGTATTGGGCCCTTGCTTTCCTCCTTCCGGAGTGTAGGTTAGGGTCCATGTTGCGTGGTATTGGGGCAATGTGATACCTGTCCTGGACGTGACGAGGTATCGTGCAGGTTTCTTGGGTTCGTGTTGTGGCTTTGAAGCCCAAAGTTTGTAGGACCTGCCGGCCCGTGTGAGTCCGCGCAAGTCTCTGTTGTTGTGAGACGTGAAGGGCTTCTGTGAGTTCGCTGAGGGTGTTGTGTAACCCCAGCGCCAATAATTTCTCAGTCGATGTACTCATCGGCAGGCGGAGAGCGGTCTTGAAAGCCATCCTCAAGAGCGTGTCAGCCTGTTTCGTCTCGGATTGTGTGAGATGGTAGTAGGGCAGGCTGTATGTGATTCTGCTCACCACCAGGCTTTTGACCAGTCGGAGTGTGTCCCCTTCCTTCATGCCTCTATTCTTCGATGTTACTCGGGATATCATGCGTGATATCGCCTTGACACTGGTTTTGAGGAGCGTAAGGGTGTGTGTAGCACGCTGGTTAGACTGCAGCCACATGCCCAACACCCTGAGCAATGACGTTTCTGGTATGAGGCTCCCGTTGAGGTGTACCTCGATTTTTCGTGTTGGGTCTGTGGGGACTGTGTGGTTACCCCGGCCTCGCCAGACTCGTATGAGTTCAGATTTCTCGGGCGAGCATTGTAGTCCCCGTTGGCTGACGTATTCTTGGATGAGGTCAGCTGCAGTTTGCAGCCGTTCTTCTTTTTCAATAAGGGACCCTGTTGTGGTCCAGAGTGTTATGTCGTCTGCGTAGAAGGCGTGGCGGAGGCCTTCTACGTCCTGCAGTTTTCTTGCGAGGCCGATCATGGCGACATTGAAGAGCGTGGGTGAGATGACTGCTCCTTGTGGTGTGCCCTTGTTGGGAGGGTGGTATACTGCAGTCTGGATCTCCCCAATCTTCAGCTCTGCCGTGCGGTGGCTTAGGAAGCTCTGAACGTACTTGTACGTTCGCTCACCGCAGTTGGTGTTGGCGAGCCCTTCTAGGATTCCTTGGTGGCTGACGTTGTCGAAAGCTCCTTTGATGTCGATTGCTAGGAGGGCATGTTCGCCGCTGCGGGGAACGTTGCTGAGGACTTCTTCCTTGATTTGCAGTAAAACGTCTTGTGTGGACAAGCCTCCGCGGAAACCAAACATGGTGTCTGGCAGGTGCTTGTTGTCTTCTAAGTGTCCCTGTAGTCTCTTGTGTATGATTTTCTCGTACACCTTGCCGAGGCAGGATGTGAGCGAGATTGGTCTCAGATTTTCAATTGCCAATTTCTTCCCCGGTTTGGGTATCATGATTATGCGTGCGTGTTTCCACATCGCCGGCACCGTACCTTGTTCCCAGTGTTGGTTGAGAAAGGCCGTGAGCGCGGAGATGGACTTGTCGCTAAGGTTTCTGATCATGGCGTTCGTGATACGGTCCGTGCCCGCCGCTGTGTTACGGGTGGTGGCTGCGATGGCCGCTCTCACCTCGTTTTCTGTGATGGGTTCGTCCAAAAGTGGGTTGGGTTGTCCCATGTATGGTGTTGTACATGGTTGCGTGGGAGCTGGATCTCCATAGCACTTGTTCTTGATGGCGTCGATGAGGTCTTGTTGGCTGCCTGGGTAGGTGTGTAGTAGCCGCTCCAGGGCCTTGTGCCCCTCTCCTTTGGTTTTGGTGGGGTCCAGGATGGCTTTGAGTATGTGCCATGTTTTGGCGGTACCCAGGGTGCCACCGAAGGAGTCGCAGAATCGATACCAGTTCGCCGAGGCGAGTTGCATGGCATATTCTTCTGCTTCCGCTGTTATTTGTGCTATGCGTGTCTTCAGTTTCCTGTTGTACTTCTGTGTTTTCCAACGGCGGGTGAGACCTCGTTTGGCGTCCCACAGGTGTAGTAGGTGGGGATCCACTTCTGGGGTCTCTTCCGTTCTGGCGATTTCCTTTGTATGGTGTTGTTTCTGTCGACGGAGGTTGTCGCACCAGTCTTCCAGGTTCGTGATTGTGTCTGTGTCCTGTTCTTGGGCTTCCCTAATTTTTCGCCAGTCAGTGATTTTGGCTGTGCCGATCTGCCTGCGTAGGCGTCCGGTTTGTAGCGTTATGTTCAGTATGTAGTGATCGCTGCCTAAGTTTTCGAGTGTGTTGAGCCATTCGGCTCGCGTGGTTTGTGTGATGAAGGTGAGGTCGGGAGTGGTGTCGCGTGTTACGCTGTTCCCTTCCCTCGTCGGAGTGTTCGGGTCTGTGATCAGTGTGAGGTGACTCTGTTCCATTAGTGTTTCTAGCTGGAGACCCTTCCAGTCCTGCCTCTGATACCCCCATAGCGTGTTCTGAGCGTTGAAATCGCCCATGATTACCAGAGGGCGATCTTTGGCAAGGCGGAGAGTGTCCCTGAAGAGTTTGTCAATGTTTGCCCGCCTTTGGCTGGGGGGGCAGTAGACGTTTAGAACAAAGGCACTCTTTGTCTGATTGCCTTTGTACACGAATTCTAGGAGTACATGTTGTACGTCTACGTCGTGTATAGATGTGTGTTGTATAGTTGTTATGTTTTTGTCCACGAGTGTGGCTACCTTCCATTTGTCGTCTTGACTTGCGTGGTATTCTTCGTAGCCATGTAGTGTCGGTCGGGTACCGGGCTCTTGTAGGGCTATGACCCCTGGCGGCTTTGAGGATTGAGCGATCAATTGTGTCAGTAGTGTTCGAAGGAAAACCACACTGTATATATATATATATATATATATATATATATATATATACCCTACACCGTAAGTAAGCGGAATTTCGTACAGCACACCGACCACGCAGTCAACATATATATATATGGCCTAGCATGCTTTTTTTTTCAGAAAGCGACAGCTATTGCAGCACTGAAATGCGCGGACACAAGCCTGCCAGCTTCCGTGGCGCAGAGAAAAGAAAATGTACACCATCAAATAATTCCCACCCATAAGGGTTTTTTCAGTGTGTATAACTTATCTCCAAGCAACCTCTTGAAAAAGCCGCTTTTTATAGGGAATTACACCTTTATGAACCGTGTTCTAATTTGCAATGACACCCAATCCCTGGAGGGTGTTTTGAACAATATATTACCCTTTCACGTATGGGGTGTAAGGGTGAGACCAGGAATATATTACCCTTTCACTTATCGTGGGTCTGATGAGCAATATAATAGCCCTTACTATGAGGGTGTTGAAGTATGACGTGCTGTAGCAGATACATATGCACTCCATTGTATGTTTCGTAAGTCTACTTGTGTGGCGTGCATACTATAGGTAATGTGTTTCCAAATACAGTGTTTAACAACTTTAAGAGAAAACACCTAATCACATGTATGTGTATTGCCTGAAATGATCACATGAGCACAGATAGAAAACGATTGACTCCATGGAGCGTCATTTATTCTTGCCTCCTGTAGAACTTTTACATCTTTAACTACAAGGCAATTATAGATCTTAAACATACAAGGCAATTGCATTTGCCTTGTAGGTGGTGGTGAATCTTCTGCCCATGCCACGTCGAAGAACAGTGGCATCCAAAAACATGTTTCAGGGCCCAGGGAAGGCTGGTGATACCTTTGTGTAGCTTGATTCCAATGTCCAAGGATGAGCCCCCATAGATGCAGCCATTTCATCACTCTAGCCACCTGCTTCTTTTCAGCCTGCAAAATTATTTCTTGCAGTTTGATGACAGGAAAAGTACATAAAACATGACAAGTAGGGCTTCCCTGCATCATTCACTTTAGTGTTTCAAGTTCTCACGAAGAGAATGATAGACAAAAACACAAGTACAGATAGCGCGTACTTCCAAGAAATTGTTATTTGGAAACCAATACTACCACATCAGAAACATAAGAGACAAGCTACATGATTACATTTCAGCAATAGTGTTGGACCGTTTCTTTTTGTTTATGACACATGACTCAAAAGTACAATTTAGCATGTGCACAGATGAAAATGCTTGTTTTCTGCCCAATCAGTTCCTCACAAATATATCACTCGTTCCTTATGCAATAAGGTTACAATGAGAAGCCACGTCATCTCAATGCAACTTTTTCCTACAAGCAGGTTTTATGTAAAATAAGGTGCACCCATATGCTTTGCTATGCATTGCAGGGTACCCGTCAAGAAGTGCTTGGACATTAGTGCTTTTCTCCCGAAATCAACCGTTTAAAGGCCAACCAATATGTCACCGGAAGTGCTGGCCAAATGGCCAAAACAAATTCTGGGGTTTTACGTCCAAAAACAACGGTCTTGTATGCATCGATAAATAAAACGCATGACATTGTTGTCTGCCTGCCTCCTCTGTAGTTTTTGTTGTCAATAGGAATCAAAATCAATTTACATTTTCGCAGCAGCTTGCTTGTCTAACAACAAGGAGCACAAACGACGGTGTTCTTCACTTTTCCCAGGCAAACAATGCTAGCAAAGCAATCAAATGAACTGAAACGGTGTGAGACCAAGAAATTTTGTCTTGCGAAAAATTTGAGTGAAAGAAGTTATAAGCTGTAAACCTTCTAGTTAGGATGAAACCGGAGGTCACTCTTTGCTACTATTCATTCTAGAAAGGGCATGTAGAACAAGAGGCCCAGGCCAAGTAGGATGACAGGACGTACTTTACTTCGCTTTATTCCTTGTTCTTCGCGCATTTTCTAAAATGAGCCCATGTGAACTCGCCCAGTTTGCTACTATTCTCAGTCGTATGCTATTTGCTTCGGGAAAATACTACAAACAATAGATGTGTCAGTGTCTAAAATACTGTCTCAATGAAGATAAAATATAGGAAGTATCTGGCAATGGGTGCTTTGCATGATTGCATGGAATGCGGTTGCAAACACATAATTGAAGAAGCCTTATATATAGTTTTAGAAAAACTGAAATGTCACATTATCAAAGAGGCTGACTGCAAAGTGGGATTATACGACCGATGTGTTAGTAAAAAAGGAAATGCACTCTGAAAACTAAAGCTCCCTCGTGCATGGGGTCAATTGTCCTCTGGAACTAGGTAAAATAAATTATGTGTTTGTTTCTGTCACAATCATGGTAGCCTCTTTCTATCACTGTTGCCATGAAAGCATACGACGCACTCGGTTCCGTAAAGATGATTTTTTGAAATAGGTGCTATGTGCGTGTCTTCTCTACACTGACATCTTTGTGAGAACGTGAGAAATATGAATGAATATGTCATACTGCCTCTCACAAACAGCCTTACTTATTGACTCCATTGTTCTGCATCCAGCATGAAGTTTTTCAATTTTCAAGAAATATTTTCTGATACGATCGTATTGTCAGTCAGGACGATGAACAAAATAGTCACAGTTCCTGAAACATCTACACTGCATTAAAATTTAGTGCAATCAGTTCGACGCAACCGACAGAACAACATACTACTGTCCACTGATAATTTTAATTGGGTAACTCTTATACATATAAAAGATCCATGCATAAAAGGTATGCACATAGCAGCCACTGTAGTAACCAAGTGAGCACTTCAGTGAATTGAATCCACAAACCAAATTTCACTAGTACACAAAGCAAAAGACATAACACTGCCACGTTCTGAGCCCATATATTTTTTTATATTCTGCAAATTTCATGCACTGCGGGAATCGATGTCATGCGAAGCATTTCGAGTTAGCTGGCTATCCCCTATTGTTCAGGGTTCTGTAAAAGCTTCCCTACCGGACCAATGTGGTAAGATTTGTGTCTTCCAGAATAGCCAATGTATGAGTGCTTCAAACACCATATGTGGTCTTTATTGGCGAGAACTTCCTCCTAACTTCCTCGCCACTTCAAAAAACAGTATGTGAGAAATTGTTTTCTAGGAAACTAACATAACGAAAACAAGCGGAGACGCTAGTGTCCACAAAGCGTAAGAAATTATTTGAGAAGATAGGGCTTAGACTGTCATTTCTGCTTTTGTTGCTTTCTGTCGTAGTGATCTTAAGCATTTAAGTTCAGTTGACTGACGTGCTGTCGATCATTTTGTTGTCGTAGTGGTTGCTGCGCAAATGCTTATCAAGCATGGTTCCTTCAAAAATGTTTTGCACAATTAAAGATATTAGTTGAAAGGATTAATTTATTTTATCTGTTTCTCTGTTCTCTTTACGCTAAGCATCATTAATCTGATTCTATTGTTTTGTTAATCTCTGACCTACACAGTGGCTGGTAACAACCTCTTTGTCGTAACTATTCGGCACCTCTACTACAAAGCAGCCCTGCCTACACCTTTTGACATTATCTTATAGACATCTCCACTAAGCAAGCACGGAATTCAGCTGGTAATTACTGAGGTTTTCACTGCACATCTCACAAGCAAGAACTGTTTAGCATCTAATCTTTTAGATGCTTTTCACTGGAACAACGCAGTAAATATATCATGCTTAACAGAACTTAAGCTGTTTTGACCAAATCACAGTAAAAGCGTTTGATGTATGAAGCTCACCTAAGTTTGCCATCCTGTGCTTTCACCAGTGATTTGATTTAGAGTTATGTTTAGATCAAACTTTCTAATGGCCGACATCTCCGACCTGTGCAATACAGAAAACTGCGAGTGCACCTCTCAGTGTTGTTACGGCATTCTCAAATTTGATGATTAGGCTGCTGGCTGTTTATCAGTGTAATGACATTCTTACAGACACACTGTGAAATAAACACAGTACGGGGGAAGGCTTAGAAATTTCTAAGAATGTGAAGGCGAAAGCCCAGTTGGACTCACAGCGATGTTGAATGAAGCTCTGAGCCCACGCGGCGACGTATAGAAGGCGCGCGAGCGTGCAGCCGCCGTTTCGACAACGTTCTGCGGGCGCCGCCGCTGACATTTCCCGCCACCTCCCCAGCGCCGCCACCGCGCTTGCCCTCAACGCCCCTACTGCACTGCTGCTGACATTTTCCTCCTCTTCCCCAGCGGCACCGTTGCCCTTTCCCTCAACACCCTCCCGCACCACCACCGACATTTCCCTCCTCTTCCCCCGCGCCTATGTTGTCCTTTTAAGCGCGAGGGGCAGTATGGGAACGCTAGCACAGAATTGCATTTGCAAACGTTAGCGCTGGCCCCATTACTCCTTTCCAGGTTTCACGCACCGCCTCATATTTACTGCAGCACCCAAAGTCGTCTAGGTAGCGTTATTGCTGCATTCAGCTTCCACTTTATTTCATGATGAGCAGCGTCGGAGCCAGCTGTGGACAAAGACGACAAATGCGTGAGCCGTGGCACGAGCACGAGGCACGAGGCGAGCTCACTCACTTTTTCTGTACCTCACAGCGACCTCGACACGTAGAGTGTTAAGGCTTGCGCGTTAAAAAAACCTCCTTCAGCGAGTTTATTGCATCAGCCAATGGCCGGTATATCTAGGCTGGCCATCCTGAAAATCTCTTGTAGCTTATAAGCATAATGCATTTCACTTAGACATTTAGAAGCGCACAATTTTCTTGAAATCAGGCTTTCTTTATAACAGCTAGCATCCCTGACAGTTGGGTGGAACACGATGTTCCATGACTTCAGTAAAATAGTACTGCACAATTCGAAAGCTTTTTCTGCTCACAGTGTCCAGTTATGTGCAATCATGTTTAGCAGTTGAGATAAATAATGTTCCTGCAGGCAAATATCAGAAAACAGTGGCATAATTGCCAAGCAAATACAATCACGTGAGTCTTGTTTACAACCAGTTAGAACATGTGATCTACCTTTTGCCAGGTTTGTTCTCCTCGTCAGGACAGTGCAGGACTTGTGCAACAGGCACTTTTTGCATGCATGAAGATATTTTATGAAGTTATGGTGATGTCAAAGAATGACATCAACCATAAACAATGAAACTATTTTATGAAACACCTAGAATGCCTCATTTCCTTTGTACAAAGTCAGCAAAGGCACCAATTTTGAATTTATCGCATTTGATTGACATTACCATAGAAATGACTCAAAACTATAACAGCCTATAAAAAAAGTCATGAAGGAAAACTTGGCCTTCAACGGCAGGACAATTCTGCCTGTCAGGTATTATGATTTCTTTAGAACTAATTTTCTTATACAAAGTCAGGCCCATCAGACAAAATTTACTGAGCAACAAATGAAGAACAACAGCAACCTCTCTTAAGGCACAAGTATCAAAAGACTCATGGCTGCAAGAATAATTTACTGAAGCCTATATCTTTATCTGCCACAGCTATTGAAAAATGACAAGATAGCAAAAATTTGCTGGTGCAATTTCCACAATTACACATTTTATGCACAGCATAAGAAGTATCACTGCTTATCAGCCTAAACTCCATTAAATTCTTTGTGTCATGTCCACTCCCATCCTGATGGAAACAGAAACAGGAAGACAGCGGCGTGGTTTAGAAAGCAGAACTGGGTAGCTGATACCTTAGTTGACGTTAAGAGTAAAGAAGAGAGCTAGGTAGGCCATGTAATGTGTACGGCAGATAACTGATGGCATATTAAAGTTACAGAATGATGGATGCCAAGGGAAGAGAAGCCTAGTCGAGGACGGTAGAGAATTCGGCTGTATGATAAAATTAGGATTGCAGGCTTCACTTGGAATGAGCTAGCGCAAGACAGAGGTAATTGGAGATCACTGGGAGAGGTCTTCGTCCTCCAGTGGAAAAAAAAATTCAGCTGAGACACTTAGGACTGCTTACGTGTGGGAATGCGAAAGCATTAGAATCGCTTAGGTGAAATGTTTTCGATTTATGTTTTCGACATCCTATAAAGTTCTTTCTGCTTAATCGGTGTGTGTGTTTGCGTATACGTCGTCCACAGAACGGAAACATCCAGACAATTTTGCTGCAGAACGATGATTTTTTTTCTGTTCCCTTGCTTCGTTTTCTCAGGCATGCTCCTGTGGGCGACCTCACAGCTGCCGCTGAGCTAAATGCTTCGGAGAGAATCCCAATAGACACAGCACCGATGGAATCCGAAGAGCAAAGTGACGCGCGGGAGGCAGCGACGAGACGTGTGCAATGACGCACGTGCAATGACGCACGTGTGCAATGAGGCACAACTTAAGTCAAACATAACCATGGAGCCACGGTGGCGTCGAGGAGGCGTGCTCGCCTCGCAGCCCGGCGGCCCGGGTTTGATTTCCAAACCCGGGCCGCTTTCTTTTCCATTCCATTAATTAACTTTCTTTACAGAAACATGCCTGACAAATTTGACGTCAATCCGAGTATTCTTGAAGTGCTCTTACTCTTGGCGCCGTCGGCCATTTTCGGTACCATCTTTCAGTCACGCCGCCGACGACAACGCCGGATTTTTGCGTAATGGGGGCATATCCGAAGTCACAACATACCGGCATCCCCATGGATACCACAGCGCAACAGCGCCAGTTTTCCCTCTAGGTAATATAGTGAGAAACTCTATCCCTGCAACAGAACGAGATGTTCTTTAGCTAACGAGCAGAACTGAAAATGAAGGATAAGTACACAATCGGGATGGTAGTGATTTTTTTTTCTGTATTAGTTCTAGCGATGAAAGCAAAAGCGCTGCAAGCTACCAGCGTAGTTACCAACCACCTGACCTCCGACCAAAAAAAAAAACAAGAGTGCAAATTACACTAGGGACATTTAATACGGCTGTCACATGGCACAGTTTTGATCGCGATCGATCCTGATCAGGATGAAATTTCTGGTTGCGATTGGCTTTCTTGCTCAATCTGCTGAAGAAAGCCAATCGCGGTCGAAAATTTCGATTTCTATCAGGCTCAATCGCGATTGAAAGTGGCCGTGTGACACCGATTTAAGTCTGCGTCCATCGTTGGTTTCAGAATGAACCAACTAGCCAGATCAAATTATTATGTATCTGCCTGCGCCGAATACTGGCGCGTAGCAGAACTTAATGCTCTACAACAGTATGTGTTGTCACAGATTATCTGAGGACACCCAAGCAATGAAAAATATGATTTTTTCCTTTGTTACATTCAGTGCCAGTACCCGTAGGCTCAGTCTGCAGTGCACATAATTGACACACATCCAAAACAACTTATGCAGTTAAAAATTAAATTATGGGATTGTACGTGCCAAAACCACGATTTCATTATGAGGCATGCCGAAGTGGGGACTCCGGAATAATTTGGACCACCTGGAGTTCTTTAACATGCACGGGTGTTTTCGTACACAGGTTTTAAAGTGCACGGGTGTTTTCGCATTTCGCCTCCATCGAAATGCGGCCGCCGAGGCCGGGATTTGATCCCGCGAACTCGTGCTTAGCAGCCCAACACCATAGCCACTAAGCAACCATGGCGTGTTGACTTATGCAGTTCTTTAAAGAAATTACGCGAAAATGACTGCCCCAGTGACACATCGCAAAAACGCGACGTTGAACGTGACTACGTAAGTTAGAGATGGGCAAAACAGCTCACTTCTGTGAGCGGATCAGAACGGCTCAGCTCGCTGAAATGAACCGGTTCATTTGAACGGCTCACCGGTTCACTTAAACGTGGAACCTGTGTTATGCATATTCTATAGTTATGTGGCTTTGAAAAAAAAACGATATATGCATAATTTAATAACCGTGTTAATGGTATTTTCGCTATGTTTAGAGAATATTTTTACATATATAAAAGCGTGAATTTTTAGTCGTAATGAAGCTTTCTTTTGTGATATTGGGGATAAAATGCTTATGATACTGTGTCAGGCAGAATGCGACGTACTTTTTCAGAAAAAAAATATGTAACTTCATCGTCATTACAGAAGCTTGTCCGTTTTTGTGGTACTTTAAAATCAACTTTTGTCAAACTAAGAACACAAAATGGTTGTAGATTATGTTTCAACTTTATTCATTTATTCACATACGTACGTTCACTATAATATGAGTAAGCTGTAACGCCATTCAAAATGAATGTAGAAATCATTTCTTGAAGTACAATACAAAAATCATACGAAAGAACCACAAAACTGCCGCGCGTACCTTTCGTTTTTTTCTTCTCTTGAGTGCACGCGCGATACTGGCGAACATGCCATCACACACCAGGACAAAAAAAGAAAAAAAAATGAAGTTCTATTACAACACAACAGATCATTGGCCTCGTTTTATTGAAGTGCTAATGATACGTGCACAAAAAGTGCAGTGAAGTGGATGTCATGGGCGATATTTTCATGACTACCCTAATTAGCACAAATGAAGACAAGGACGTAAACTGTACGTTCACCTCTTGTCGTTAAAGGGCCCCTAAACCACCCAGAGGTTGAAATTTAGTTGTGGTGTTCCAGTTCTGCACGAGTCTACAACGAACACGTAGCCGCGAGAATTTTTCGAAATGGTGCCGTAATAGTAGAGTTACACGCGTTTGATGATCGAAAAACGGTCCTCGCTCGTTTCGCTCTTTCCATCGCTACTCTCCTCATCGGCTGGTCTCCCCTCCTCGCCGAGTGCTTATCGAAAGGTCACGTGACATACGTCATCGCCAACGCGCTTCTGAAAACACTGCATACTTCCGGTCACGTCCATGCTAGCGGCACATATACCGACGGTGAACCGTCCGCCAGTGCCGTAGAACGTCTACCGCGAGAGGTGTCCAGAGTAGACGGCAGTTCGACCGGCGCCCCGCCCGCTGCACCATCAGTGGCCCAATCGACGACCGCGAACCTGCGCGCCTCCGCCACCGGCAACGAAAACATCAGCTGGAGCCGGGAGACGACGGGCTCGGCAGCGCTCGCATCGCAGCCGACGGCGCCGCTAATATCAGCGTATTTTTCTTCTTTGGGTACAAGTATTGCGAAGAGCGATAACAACGATAAGTAAATATTGCGGCTTGTGAGCGTCGGTATTTCATTTCAAAGCACCGTCCGTTTTAGCTTTGAAGGGAACCAGAAACGCCTATAGCGACGATATCGGCGCCGTCGAGCGATCAGCGGCGGTGAATCTGCCGCACAAATGAGTCCCGGTCTCATCCTCTCTACGTACGGAAAGGAAATCTCGCCATTCGCGAGCAAGAACCGCTGTCGAACGGCGGCCCACGAATGGCAAACGGCGTGCGATGAGTTACCGTGCCGGTAACGTGGCCTCAGCGCTTCTCGGCTACCCGCTGTTGCTGCGATGCCGGCCCCTGTTATGCGAAGCGTACCGCTATAGACCCTGTGTTGCGCGCTGTTGCGAATGGTGATGGTCCGTGGGTCCATCAAGGCTCCATGTATGGTGCCGTGCCAGGTGCCAAGAGGAGGAGTTATCCAGGGAGATTAGAAAATTGTTTTATATACACTGTACATGGTATATTACAAGATGGGCTCCATGATATTGGAGCCGTCTACGTGCTAACATCTTTGCATGTGGTAGCGTTTACATCTCCGAGCGTTCTACATGGTCGAGCATGCTCTACATCGTCAAGCGTGCTCTACATGGTCAAACCTCAAGCGTCCTCACAACACTCAAGTCCCCTGTTTTATCCCTTTCGTTTCCCTCTTTCACTCGACGAGGGAATACACTGTAGTTCTTTTAGCCAATCAGCATCTTGGATCAGGTGGCCATATCCCGCACGTGATGTGTCGTCGTTTCCCGCCGGGCTCCGCCTCCAATCTTGTTAGGTCGCCCCCGAACACAGGCAGCGGTTGACACCTTGGGAACCGAACGTTGATGTCGTTCCCCCGGGATTGCCAGACACGGGCCCCTTTCAAGATTCGCCTCTCCATAGCGGTCAGTTCGCGGAACCAGGTAGGGCGGTGGCTGTCTCGAAAGGCAGCAGTCGGCGTAGCGTCGTCGTGGTTCGGGCGGCGCTGGTAATTCACGGGACCGCACCAAGGGGCGACGCTGCCGTTTAGCCACGCATGAGGTAGCCAGGAGACCAACTGCTAATCCCTCAGTCCCAGGTGACAATTCTCGGCCGCGAGAAAGGGCGCCAGGTTGGCGCGTCTGAGTCGGCGCCGGCCTCCTTTGTCCCGAGGGACCGCCAGACACAACAGCACCCCCGCCGCCAGATGATGCATCGGGAGGTCGAGTTGTTCCATGCAGCTCGGCCGGTTTGATGCCTGCTTCGCTCAAAGCCATGGGACCGCTGCTTCCAGGAATGATGATCTTCCCGCCAAAGGCCTCTTCATAGGTGGGCTCAGACTGGGCTGCAGAAATGACAAGCTCCAAGCTCCAAGGAGCGACCTTTGTCAGCCACACACAATGCTGCAAGCGCCACTGCAAGCCGCTCTCATCGCCAGACTTTACCAATTCCAAAAATCTGACTCCCCCTATCTAAAGAAAACCCTGAAACACAAGGTGCGCGCTGATCCGGACAAGTACCAAAAAAACTTCCGATGATGTGTCTTCGGAAACAGACACCATCTGGGTTAATGTAATGAAGCTAAGTAATTATGAATTAGAGCTTCCACATATCAGGAAGGCGAAGGGAGAACTGGCCTTCACTAATTCGCATTCTGTAACACTTAGCACAAAAGAGCTACATAATCATTACATAATGCTGAAAATGCCGAATCAACAAATAGGAAAACCATCTACCACGTGCCCAAATTGGCTCACAAGGCCTGACTTATTCTGCATTTGCCCTATCGCACTTCGAAATTGTGCTGCTTTAATGCTAAGCTCGATCTGAGCAGATGGCCCTATCTTAACCAACGGTTCCCAAGAAGTAAAAGTCGCTCACAACATATTCCCAAAGAAATGAAAGACAATGAACGCAAACTACAAAACGTGCCCTGAAAGAAAATCCCAAACAAAACACGGCGCGTCATTAACTCGCGCAAAAGCGCAGGTCATCAACTTGCGCAACCTGCGCGTGACCTTCTAAACTATTGCAACCTTGACACTAAGTCTATGGCTGACACCTGGTTTGCAATTCAATTCTTTATCCGTCGCCGCGTACACACTCGCCTTTAAATCGTGGGTCTAACCTGAGCCGAAAAGGTTAACAACATACCAAAAAACTGCGGCGTTCTTTACGCCTGCCAAACTATCAAAGCTCAACTAATCTCGGGCAGACAGAATACAAAAGAAGAAAAAAAATCCTACCCGTCTTCCTGTTTTCTCAATTTTCGGGCCGCAAACGCACCCATTTCTTTCAAACGCACTCGAGGGGGTCGCGCATTCCGGGGATTTCGCAAGGTGCTGTCGCGAAGAAGGCAAAAGCCGCTTATTTGCCTGACACACCTTGTAGCTGCGACTTTAGGACAGCCGCTTCCAAGTGTCGGGAGGGGGATGCACTGACAGACCCGTGCGCGTACTGTCCCATTATCTGCTACGCAGACCCTTTTCTTTTCTCCCGCGAGTGATCGGCCATTGTAACAGCCTACAGGACGCTTCCCTTTGTCCCTCTGCTTACAATGCGCTGTACGCGAGGCGGTTAGGCGACAGTTACCATCCCTCTGTCTACAGTGCACTTTACGCGTTGCGGTCAGGCGGCGGTCACTACACCTGAGTCTTCGGGAAACTCTCCGTTTCGTGACGTGTGTCATGACGATCCCCGATCTTAGGAAACGCCTAAGCTTGGGGTTTACCCTCCATTGCTTTTTCGCCGTCTCTGGCTGGATCGTGACCTTAGCGCATCTACTAATGTCGCCTTGGCGCTTCGCAAGTTTGACTCTAAGCGCCTCCACCGCGTTCGCCTTTCTCGTCCTGCGCTTACGCCTTTTTCGTTTGGCATGCTTCGCAGAGCCGGCGGCATCGGCACACGCACTTGAAATTTCATTACCCTTTTTGGTTTCACAGTGCGACTGCCGTTCTAATAGAGCATAACCAGATTTGATCTGTGAGCATGTTAGCTCGTCATCAAGTCTATCTTCAGCTGGCCTAGCTCCATCACTGCCGTCGATAGCATGCAAAACTTCTCGCTGGCCTTCGAAGTCGGCCCTGGCTTCCGAAACAGCCTCGCTAAACGGCGAAGCAAGTGCTTCTTCGCGCTTGTCACTATTTCCGTTAACGACGGGCACCACAGCCCTCTCAGCGCTGTCTGAACAATCTCTGTCACTGCCATCTTGGCCTTCGAAGTCGGCCCCTGGTTCTAGGGCGGGAAAACCACCGCTCTCTTCGGTGACCGCATTCACCTCGCTTCCGGCTACTAACACGTCTAACTCATCACTGCTTACAGCTGCCTCTGGAATCGTTCCATGGTCCTGTGACCGCTGCTCAATAGGGAATAAGCCTATCAGTCTCTGAGTCTCCTCACGTGCTTTTGCCCTGAAAGCTCCCTTGCTGGAGATGGATTTTCCCGGTTCCCTCAGCATTTGCTCCGACCTATTCAAGAAGCAATGCGTGACCTTGTCTGGCAGGCTGGCCGAAATTGCCGCCGCCGTACACACTTGGCCTAAAGGGCCTTCCGTTTCTGGTGCGGGAAATCCGCCGCACTCTTCGCTTTGTGTGTGTGCCATTTGCATCACACCTTTTCGAAAGTAAAGCTTTCTACACTAGTCCTCTCAGTGCTAATGTTATCTTCAACAGGCTCGCCTTTTTCATTGTCTTTTGGGCCTTCGAAGTCGGCCTGCCATGCTACACCAAAGCGCCTGAACAAAGCCCTCTTAGCCCTGTCGTAGTCGCGCGCTTTCTCCTCGGACAAGCAATGCATGAAACACGCGCCGACGCTAAACGGGAGAAGTGCTCCTAATCGCTCGGCCCACGAGTCCCGGCTGACACCCTCTTTCTCACACACTCGTTCAAAACCGGCGAGGAAATTAACAATACCCTCGTCTGTCTCGAAAGTGTTGAGCTGGCGTCGCGCTGTCCGCCATCTGAGCATCTGATCTTCTCGTTCAAGCTCTTTCATCCTAAGAGCGTGCCGTTGCGCTGCCTCCTGCTCGCGCCTCTCGCGAATTTCGGCATCGTGCCTGCGCCTTTCTGCTTCTTCACGCTCGCGCCTCTCGCGCTTCTCAACAGCTTCAAGCTCGCGCCTCTTGCACTCCTCTGCCTTTTGGTTTCTTTCCTGAATTGTCTCCCAAGCTTCATCAGCTTCCTCGACCGTCACCTCTTCTACCTTCATGACGTCGAGAACCGCTTCTTTCGTTTTTGCGGAGTCGACCGAAATGCCTAACTCCTCGCAAATTATAAGGAGGTCCTGCACTCTGAATTTCTCCTTAGCGATCTTGTTTGCCTTCAAAATTCACACTTCCTAAAATTCGCTATTTAAAGAAGGTGAATTTCCCTAAATGGTGCCCGCCAGAAAACACACAGTTACTCTCCTAGCAACTAGCTACTTGTACTAGAGAGTTCTGGCGACATGAAGCGCAAACTCAGACCCTAAGCCCGTCCTTATCGCTACCACATCGGGAGATCGCAGAATTTCCTCTCTTCGCTTGCGCAACAATTTTCCTGGCCTCTCCGGCCTTCTCCCAACTCACTTCCTCATTCTGTAAAAGCTCCAATTGTTGACTTTTGCCTACCGCAGGGCCAACCCAAAATGCCCATCGGCTCACAACTTTTGAGGAGTTCCTGGATTTCAAACTTATCCGTATTTACAGTGCACCCTGTGTTTCTTCCCCACTAGTAATTCAGCCCACGAGACACTGTATTCTTGGTCTGTGAGACAAAATCACTAACAACATCAAACACCGTTAACGACTTAGTCACCTGCGCTAATGAGTCTGGCGAAAAGAGAAGCAAACACGTAGCACTCACCACACCGATGTAACCAACGCAGGCCGATCCCATAAGCTGCCAGCCACTGTTGCGAATGGGGATGGTCCTAGCGGCCACGAAGGCTCCATGTATGGTGCCGTGCCAGGTGCCAAGAGGAGGAGTTATCCAGGGAGATTAGAAAATTGTTTTATATACACTGTACATGGTATATTACAAGATGGGCTCCATGATATTGGAGCCGTCTACGTGCTAACATCTTTGCATGTGGTAGCGTTTACATCTCCGAGCGTTCTACATGGTCGAGCATGCTCTACATCGTCAAGCGTGCTCTACATGGTCAAACCTCAAGCGTCCTCACAACACTCAAGTCCCCTGTTTTATCCCTTTCGTTTCCCTCTTTCACTCGACGAGGGAATACACTGTAGTTCTTTTAGCCAATCAGCATCTTGGATCAGGTGGCCATATCCCGCACGTGATGTGTCGTCGTTTCCCGCCGGGCTCCGCCTCCAATCTTGTTAGGTCGCCCCCGAACACAGGCAGCGGTTGACACCTTGGGAACCGAACGTTGATGTCGTTCCCCCGGGATTGCCAGACACGGGCCCCTTTCAAGATTCGCCTCTCCATAGCGGTCAGTTCGCGGAACCAGGTAGGGCGGTGGCTGTCTCGAAAGGCAGCAGTCGGCGTAGCGTCGTCGTGGTTCGGGCGGCGCTGGTAATTCACGGGACCGCACCAAGGGGCGACGCTGCCGTTTAGCCACGCATGAGGTAGCCAGGAGACCAACTGCTAATCCCTCAGTCCCAGGTGACAATTCTCGGCCGCGAGAAAGGGCGCCAGGTTGGCGCGTCTGAGTCGGCGCCGGCCTCCTTTGTCCCGAGGGACCGCCAGACACAACAGCGCACGTCTGGAAAGGCCAGCATTGTCGCACTCTTTTCGCGCAGCTAATCAGACCGCTAAGCACGACTGTGTTGGAACGCGAGCGATTTGGCACTTGCGTTGCAGGCTGTAATTACCGATTCGCAAGGGCGCACAAACGAGCAACACGACGAGGAAGAGCAGAAAGCACGCGTACCTGCTAGCAGACTAACCGGAAGTCGTAGGTTCTTGTTCAACCACCGGACATCGTTTCTGCAGTGGACATCACCAGATTCCCCCTGCTGACATCGTGACGACCGCTGGGGATACCGGAAAGGCTAGGGGAGGAGAACGCCATTGTTTTTTTTCTTGTTTTTTTTTTTTTTTTTTTTTTTTTTTTTTTTTTTTTTTTGTGGCGCTCCCGCAGCGCGTAGCGTTGCAGTGTTTGGCATCGTTGATCTTGACGGCATTCTGAACTCGATGCGCGTTTACTTGAAATGTTCAAAAAATATCTCAGGTGGTTTAGGGGCCCTTTAAAGACACGGAAGACCATCTTCGAAGTGTTATTGGACCAGCACACGATGTGCGATCGGTGAGAGTCGTGCGACATCGTTCGAACACATGGTTTCAGAAGGGCGCAACAAGGAAGACGACAGACGAAAGAACACACGTACACAAGACGTCTGTCGTCTTCCTTGTTGCGCCCTTCTAAAACCATGCATCCGTACCAACTCGCCCAATTGTCAGTGCTACTCATCGTTCGAACAGCAGCAGGCAACGAACGGTACCATCCTTTGCCAATTAAGACTTCTTTACTTCTCCGCTCAGTGGCATCGGGTGCCACACCATAAGACGCACAAAAAACCAAGGCGACTGCTGCGCACACCACACACTGCGAGCGAGTACCAGTAGCGCGAGTCGGCCCACACTGGCCACCATTCGTCGGTCAGAAATCGAAAAACACCGAA
This sequence comes from Dermacentor silvarum, assembly GCF_013339745.2. Taxonomy (NCBI): domain Eukaryota; kingdom Metazoa; phylum Arthropoda; class Arachnida; order Ixodida; family Ixodidae; genus Dermacentor; species Dermacentor silvarum. The sequence continues at coordinate 287,459,545 of NC_051154.1, forward strand.
ACCCAGCAGAAGACCCAGCTCGGAAGGGTTCGGCACGGGTCATTCAAGGAGAGAGAACCGGTTTTCTCACTCCGAAAGAACCGCCGCTCACTTACTGAGCCACGGCTCCCTCGGTCTTCAATAGAGCGACCCGCTCCTGAGCGCTCAGGAGCGAGCCGGGTCTTTTGAAGAGCAAGGGAGCCGAGGCGAAAAGAGCGGCCGGACCTTTTGAAGAGCGAGGGAGCCGTGGCGAAAAGAGCGGCTGGCTACTGAGCGCTCAGGAGCGAACCGGATCTTTTGCAGAGCGAGGGAGCCGTGGCGTAAAGAGCGGCTGGCTCCTGAGCGCTCAGGAGCGAGCCGGATCTTTTGATCCGCTCTTTTGAAGAGCGAGGGAGCAGTGGTTCAGTAAAGGTGCATTCACATGAGCGGACGGAGGAGGAATTTTCGCAGCGGATGGCGTATCACGTGACGCGCGCGTCATCAAAACGTGCCGCCCTCGCCTAGTCCGGCCTCCTCCGCTCACGATCCGGATTGAAAATGCTCGCCGGTATTTCCATCCGTCCGTTTGGCGGTCGTGTGACGTCAATTTAGCGTAGTCAGCGTCAAACCTGGCCGCATTGGACAGATTGGCGTGGCTACGATGGCGTGTTGTCGGTTTGAAGCGACGTGTGTTGTTGTTGTGCAGCAGTGACCGCACATGCTTTTGCTGTAGTGCAGCGAGAAAGGCGAGTCATGGTTGCGCGCGCATTTCTATTTACTCAGACCATGCAGCCTGCGTGACCTCGACATGAGTGAGGTGCACAAGAAAATGCTAAGTGACGAGGCAACCGTCACTCTTTTGGCTCTTGTTCAGGGATTCATAGCGCTATGGCATATAGAGCACGCCGAGCATGCAAACGCGCAGCTGGTAATAAGCGTTGGAGTCGAGAGTAAGCGCGCGGATTCCGCAAACGGCGGTCCGGCTGTGCGAATGCGACCTAACTCGTCTGCGCCGGATTCAAGTGATGACGTCACTGTTTGTCTGCGGAGCAGGCGGGATTTTGCCCTCGCGTGTGTATCCACCTTAAGTGAGTGTCGGTTCTTTCGTTCTTCAGCCGAAGACGAGGGGGTGAAGGCGACTCTTGCGAGGAAGGGCGGGAGGGCAGTTGCTTTCTCGTACCGCTAATAGATGGCGCGGAAGTCGCACGCAGCAGAAGACCCGGCTCTGACGGAACGCATCGGCACGGCTCTCTTAACGCGAGAGAATGGCTCCCTTTCTCTAAAAGAACCACCGTTCATTTTTACTGAGCGACCGCTCACTCGCTCTTTAAAAAGAGCCGCTCACAAGATCCGGCTCGCTACTGAGCGACCCATCTCTAACGTACGTACCTTTTATATAGCAGTCCATGCGCATAGCAAATGCCCCTCGGCGTGAAGGCGAAGCGCTGTCCCGATGTGCACTCAGTGCACGCCATTTCCTCTACGTAGTGGGTGGACGATGTTGAGGACGAATACTTCCGAAAAAAACATGCACTTAATCACTGTTCAGGCCAACTGCAAGCGGTTTTTATGGCGATAGCAATTATATGGACACTTCAACCGAATTTCTGCCGTCGCCGTCGCCGTCGCCGTGAGGTTCCGTATAGATAAAATCTTCGCCGCGCGCCGTATGCCCCAGCGGAAGCGTGCGGGGACGCGCGCTATCACGGAGAGCGAATGCACTCAATCTCCCACGCGCAAGCAAGGAAGCGGAAAGCCAGCGCCGGAGGGAGCAGGGGGGGGGGGGGGCACTTCTCTGCCAACAACCGCGCTCGTCGCTCGTCCGCACAGTCTCTTATCTCTCCCACGCGCAAGCAAGGAAGCGGTAAGCCAGCGCCGGAGGGAGCGGGGGGGGGGGGGGGGGCGCACTTCTACGCTGCCAACAACCGCGATCGTCGCTCGCTCGCACCGTCTCTTATCTCCACACGGCTCTGACCTTTATGCGCTCAGTTAGTTTCCGTTGAAGCGATAGACCGCACGTACGTTCGCCGCTGCGGCGTATCCGCTTGCTGCCAGAGTTTTGACGGTCGTTGTCTGCAGTCATTCAGTGTGAGCTATTCATGTTTGTTTGTGCGCGCTCACACCACACTTGTTCATTCAGTTAGTAATAGTCGGGCCACATTTTCCAACGCACGCTACACATGCAATGCTGCCCGGATCGGCAGTGCAGCGCTACAGATGTGTCCCTTCGCACGCGCTGCCCACGGGAAGCGCTTCTCATGAACACCACCGTTTCACACGCGCCTTCTCGTGGTCATCGAGTCTCTCGTCATGTCGGTCTACTTACGCCGCAGCACACCTCCTTACTTAATCAGCTCATGTTTACTACAATTCATATTGTTACCAAAGCCGCTCACCTTACTTCGTATGACATTGCTGTGTTGCTATCGCATTCATTGCTTCGCCCTTAGGGCGAAACTGTGACATTTTTTTTTTATTTGATACGAATCACGGCAGTCGTAGGCAAAACGCGGTCATAAAGAAACACCGATGTTGTTGGCCACTACAGCCTTTCTTTCTCACGCATGTCATGTTGCCTTCAGTCCGGACGCTCACTTTGCGTCGATGAGCACAAAAGTACACTAAAACAACGAGATGCTGCAACTAATCGCAGCCCAAAACAATCTAATTACTCACAACTGCAAGACCGCCATGGAGAACACAATCATGCTCCCGGCGGCCCGCCACGAGACTGATGATAATGATGATGGTTTGGGGTGTAATCCCCCTTTGAAACGGGGCGGTGGTTTGTGCCAACACACTCTAGTCTATTGCTTAATGTTTATGTTATTGTAACGTCAATTTTTTTCTAATTTGTACCTTTTTCTGTATGTAAGTGTTCTATTCTGCGGTTACTTACATATGTTTATTCCACGTCCCTCTCTCTACTTATGCGCCACCAATCCTTCAATTGTTTCTTCCTTACGTTTACCGCACCAATGTTTATCCCTTCGGTACCGCCTTTAAACGCCAGAATTACTGAAGACTGACAAATTTCTGTTTACCACTGGATGTATACCCAGGCATTCCAACAAAATATGTGTAATGGTTTCCCAAGTCCTTCCGCATGCCATACACAAGTAATCTTCTTGGGTAAATCTCCTGTTATAACTTCGCGTTTTCAGACAGCCCGACATAGTCTCAAAAAGAAGTGCACTGCCTCTTGAGTACATTTCCTTCCTGATCTCTTTCTTCCATACTCTATAGTATGTTATTGATTTCTTTTCTTCCATCTTCTCTAACGAATGCTCGCACTCCGCCTGTCTAACTTTAAGCTTTATGTTTTTTTTTTTCTCTCAATGATACAGCGGTGTGTATACTTTCCCGCCAGTTTCCTGGTTCTTTTTCGCCACTGTGAGTTCACATGTTGTCTATACAAGTACTTAAAAACGCTAGTTGTCCATCTACTGACCTCAATGTGTCTCAGTCTTTCCTCATAGTATATTGTACTTTGTGCTTACCTCACCCCAATGATGCCAATCACATGTCTCCCTGTACTGCTTCATTTGTCGTTTTTCCATGAGCTCCAAATGCCAATATACTATACTGCTCGTTGGTTTCCTTCCAGCATAGACTGAATTCCTGACCTTAAACATAGCACAGCATTTCCAAATTCAAGTCCCGGCACCATTACACCCTTTCACGGTCTTCTGACCACCTCATACTTGTTATACACCCATAGCGCTCTATGCTTCATTATAGCTGCATCTCTTGCCGTTTGCTTTAAGTGCATCTTCCTGGGTACTTAGACACGTACGTTGCTCCATCATTTATACACACTCCCAGATACCTGTATTCTTTTACTGTAGGTTGTTGAGACTCCTTTATTGTTACTCCGTGATCTGTATTATCATTGAAAACCGGGAGGCCACACTTTTTATGCTAAATGTGAACCCCAGTCTTTCACACTCCTGTCCACGGATATTTTCAAGTTGTGGGATACCTCTCTGTTTATCTGCTAATAAGACTACGTCATCTGCTTATATTAAGCGTAGTTAGCGTTGTTCTATCAGTATTCCATTTAGTTTGTGTGAGAGATCCAACCTTAGTTTACTGTTCTCCAACTCCCTTTTCATTCCTTTTATTTAAATCATGAACAGAAGTGGCGGCAGAGGAAAGCCCTATCGCAGCCCTCTGTTAACATCCACTATTTCTTCCATATGCTTATGTATTGCTACGGAATGTGAACTTTATTTTATGTGTATATTTTCTTTAGTATTTCGATAATGGCTTCATTCACACCCTCTTCTATCAGAATATCCTACAATAGTTTTCGGTTTACATTGTCATACGCCTCACTTGTGTCTAAGAAAGCCATGTACAACGATATACTTTCAGCCTTAGCTATTTCTGTACACTCTGTTAGCACAAATAAGTTATCATCCAATCTTCTGTCCTCTCTAAAAACGTTCTGTTGCTCTCCTAGTACTCCATTAGATTCCACCCATGCCTGAAGCTCGAACTTTATTGCCTGCATTGTCATCCTATGTATTACGGACGTTATAGTTAGGGATCTGTAGGATTTATTGTTGTGTTGTCCTTATTCCCCTTTCCTTTGTAGATTAATTTCATTCTGCTTTGTCGCCCACTACCTGAGATTTCTTTAGAGCTTATGCTACTGTTCAGCGCCTCTAACAAAGCCTTCTTGCTTTCTTTCCCCAGTTCATTTATTATTATGAGTGGAATTTCCGCTTGTCCTGTCGCTGCGTGCTTAGTAACTTTCTCTTCTGCTTTTTTCCCATCTAAGCTGCCTAAATCAATTGCTCTGTCAGCATTTTTTGTGGAAGTATGTCCACAGGCTCCGCATCCTGCTGCTCTGTACCTCTTTTACAGCCGTTATAATGTATCTTATCACTTCATCGCGAGCTGGTCTATTTACCCGACTATCTGTAATATATTGTTGCTCTGTTTCAGTGTTCTTCCCTAGTACTTTCAAGTGGTTCCATAACTTTCTTTGTGCTGTTTTAGTTCTCACCCGTATATCCTTCACCCATTGTCCACTTGCACTTCTTATTTTTGCCTGCACTAGAATCTCTACTCCAGTTTTTTTTTTTTTGTCGGTATGTTTTCTATTCTTTGTCTATTTCTTCCTGTGGTAGTCGAGCCTGTTTAGCTTTTCTGTGTTCTCTCGATGCGTTACATCTAGTTTTGATTGCCCCTTTAATTTCGTTATTCCACCAACTTCGCGGCTTTCTCGCGCTTTTCCAACAAATTTTAGTATTTTCTTTGCGAATTTCCTTCTGTATAATACTTTCTATATTCGTAAAAAAATTATGCGGTTTTACGTGCCAAAACCACGATCTGATTATGAGGCACGCCGCAGTGGGGGACTCCAGAAATTTCGACCACCTGGGGTTCTTTAGCGTGCACCTAAATCGAAGTACACGGGTGTTTTCGTATTTCACCCCCATCGAAATGCGGCCGCCGTGGCCACTTTCTATATTAGTGTTCTCCCACTCTTTCTTTGGATGTCTTGTGATCTCATTTTCAATGTTTACCACCGTATTTTTCACGAATTATTCATTGAAATTTGTCGTCCTAGATCTTTATTCTGCTGCTTGCTTGCTCTTCGTGTTTCCCATGTATAGCGTTATCCGTCTATGATCACTTCCCCGGCTGTTAGTTCCACACTAGTCTATTACCCTTCTGCACAGTTTATTATACAATGTTTCCATCATCAGGTTATAGTCTACGTTGGACTGCTTATCTCTAGATTCCCATGTTAACGGCCCGAGATATTTACATTCCCTATTGGCAATTACGAGGTTATGCCACTCGTTAAGTTCGACCAGATGTTTATCATTGCAGTCGGTGTAACCATCTAAATCTCCAAGGTGACCATTCATATCTCCTAACGAGATGACTTCAGCATAAGCCCCAACGCTCTTTATACATTTTGAGGGACACTACACTATTTCCTGATTTTCATGCTGCCAATTGTTTCCACTCCACAAATACACTACCCCAATAATAGTTCTTTTATTGACAAGTGAGCCCTTAACCCACACGTTCTTTAATTGTTAATTTATTATTTGCCAATTCGCGTCCTCATGAATGAGCATGCCTATCCCGCCTCCTTTCCTTCGCCGTTCTGTTGCACCCATCCCACACAAAATTGGCAATCCTCGGAGGTGTCTCCCAAACTCAGAGATGTGCCTCTGTAACTGCATGCATAGTAATGTCCTCCCTCTTGAGCTGTTCTATTTCCAGCCAATTCTCCTGTTTCCTACCCCCTTGCATGTTCATATAGCTGATTGCCCTGGTGTTATATCTATTCCATTGCCTTTTTTTCTTCTATGTTTTCTCATCTGTTTCGCAGCTGGTTTCTATGAGAGAGAGAGTTGTATACTGCTGCCGTCTAGGCTCCTTTATGTGGAGCTTGAGGACCTCCTAAAAAAGCCATCGCCCTCCCCGCCAGTCGCCAGCCAACTGCGCTTCCCAGCCTACCCGCAAAGTGAATGTCATCCCGAAATAAACTTTCTTTCTTCATTAATCTCTATTACTTCTAACCTGGGCGTATTTCCAAGGGCCCAAATCTCTCTGTTTCCTGCTAATATGTCGCGCTCTACTTCGACTCCTTGATTCTTCACTGCGGATATCGCTTAAATGCCGATCCTCACATCTGGTGCCGTCTTGCGCAGCCCGGCTACTCATGTCGACATCCTGTCGATGTCCGACAGCTAGTCCTGATCTCTTTCTGCCGGTTGCCGTTGACATGTAAGCTAGTGTCCACTGCATAGGACCTCGAACCGGACTCGTCTTTCTCATGTCCACTATCGCTGCTAGCACTTGCATCTCTCAACCTAACATCTCCCTCTTCTTTCCTTCTTCTCCATGAGATCCTTCTCAAGTAATGCCACGCGCAATTCAAGTTAGCTGTTTTGCCGTTCAAAACGGTCAATCTGCGCACAAAGAACACGAAGCCTGCATATACACACCGCGTCTTCCACTGCCCATTTCTCGCATTGGGGGCATTGTACCCAGTGCTCTTTCCCTTTCGCGTCCCGACTCAGCAGCGGCAGTGGTGATACCCGTCAGCACATGTTATTGCAATTTCGGTTGCAATTTCAAAGCATAAAAACTAACTTTTACAATGCGTGTCTATATTGGTTTCTTACCTATTTATTCTACGCTACCTCTAAGCCATTTTCTATGAACTTGAAAGAGGGGGGGGGGGGGGAGGGGCAGGTACCAGCGAATGCACAGGACGAGTACACACGGAAAATGTGTTAGACATGGATGGATGCTTGACTTTCAACTGTACTTTATTAGAATTTACATTGCCGCACACAACCTCCGACGCCTGCGCTTCTTCAACTGCTCCCAAGACATGTGCCTTTATATCAGCGTTAAATACACATCGCCGCACACAACATCCGACACATGCGTATCTTCTACTCCTCCCAAGACACGTGCATCAATGTCAGTTTGATCACATTTTACCTACCCGCTAGGTAACCCGCCGTGGTTGCTTAGTGGCTATGGTGTTAAGCTGCTAAGTACGAGGTTGCGGGATCAAATCCCGGCCACGGCGGCCGCATTTCGATGGGGGTAAAATCCGAAAACATCTGTGTGCTTAGATTCAGGTGCACGTTAAAGAACCCCAGGTGGTCCAAATTTCCGAAATCCGCCATTACGGCGTGCCTAATAATCAGATCGTAGTTTTTCCGCGTAAATTCCCAGAATTTTTTTCTACCCGCTAGGTAGGCACGTTCCTTGTTTGTTCAACAAAAAGACGTATCGCTGACACAAGTAGCTTTCTGATTTCCAATGGGAAAGGCTTCCGAGATTTCCCGCTCATATCTAGTCTATCCCCTCCCTCAAGTGGTCGCACGAATTAACATTGGCACATTTTTTTTGCACTTCTTGCAGCTGCGCCGATGAACTTCCAAACTTCTTCCCTGGTCCCCGCTTAAGGATCTGCTGTGTTCTTGCAAGCGCGTATTAACTCACCTACCTGTCTAGCCTATATACACTTTTCCACATGCCAACGGATTGCGGTATACACCAGTCTTGAACTCGATGAAGGGTTTCACGTGGTTAATTTTACGAGCCCCCATCTTTCTCCCCTCGTTTCCTATTCTCGCGCACAGGCTAGCCAGTTTGCAAGGTGCGGAAAATACAGCTTACACCTTGCCTTTCAGCCAACTTGTTAATGTTGGGGGCAATTTGCATATACATAGCATTACTTCTAGTTCCTTCGCTCTGATGTCGGCGACTTCTGGCCTGCAAGACCCTTCACTTTTCGTAACCCGGCTTCAGCAACAACCCTAATGACTGAGAGAGGGAAACCCGCTGCGAGCAACCTCTCAACCTGCTGTTTCAGGCTACACACCATGCGGTGGCAGCAGCTTTTCTGCACTGCGTCCAGAAGGCGTCCAACCGCTGCACCCCTCTTGACCAGTTTAGACTGATAGCTTCATAAGGCATTAGTGCTTTCTTAGTCCGGGGTGAAAACATCCAGCAGACGTAGTCATTGCCGGAAAAGGTTAGTTGTAAGTCGAGGAACCTAATTATTTTGTTATCCGGCGGTTCGTAGGTGAAATTTAAACCATGAGAGTAGCCCTTAAAAACACATAAAATATTGCTACACGCGTGTGGTATTCGATTGTTTGAACAAGGCGCGCGGGCGCCATCACTCGAGAAAAGAAGAGGAAGAACGAGCTGGGCTCGCGCTGTGAATCTAACCGATTGTAACAGCTCTTCACTTTCACCTTTTCAGTTAGTCTGACTGCTCGCTCCCATGCTAATCTAGTTAGTGCGAGATCTGCCTTTTTTGTCTCTTACTTGGCGTTTCTTGTTTTCTTGTGTTCAAATATGAATTTTCTTTAGCATTCCCACTGCCGCCCATTCTTGGCCTATCCCCCTTAGTGGGTGCGAACCATGACAGAGGTACATCATCATCATCCTCTAACCGGTCAGCGCTGCAACCGCTGTTGTAAATATAACCTGTAAATAGTTGCTCGTCTCACTGACTCGTCCTTCGCGTAACATAGCGGTGGAGGTGGAGCGTTCCCAGTCCTCGCCACGGAGCTCCGAAGCGGCCGCACCATCGTCTTCTCAGCCATGGCTTCCGATGGAAACGTGCACCCCGTCGCCACCTACATCTGCGGCGCCAACCACAATATACGTTACGGTTCCCAGTCTCTGTGATCCTGGGACATTCTCCGCCCAAATTGGCGTTGACATCGACGACTGGCTCAACATGTATGAGCGTGTTAGCCAAAGCCACCACTGGGACCCTACCATCGTGCTTGCCAATGTGATCTTTTATCTGGAGGGGGCACCGCGTGTCTGGTTTCACACCCATGAGGTTGAGCTATCCAGCTGGGACATTTTCAAAGAGAGGCTTTTCGACCTATTTGTAAACCCGTCAGGTCGCCAACAGGCTGCGCGAAAAGAGCTTGTTACCCGTGTCCAGTCCTCGACCGAATCGTATGTCTCCAACATACAGGAAGTGCTCGCGCTTTGCCGGAAAGTCGACGAACATGTGACCGTGGTTGACATGATGGGCCGTATCCTAAATGGCATCGCGGACGACGCCTTCAATTTGCTCGTCTATAACGACGTTTCTACTATCGACGCCATCGTCAAAGAATGCCGCCACTTCGAGGTAGCCAAAAGCCGCCGCGTCATCCCACAGTTTTCCCGGCTCCCAAACGCCCCTGCCACGTCCTCTTGCTCCACTCTTACTGCCACACGACCATTTTAAGAGAACGTCACGCGTATCGTTCGCCGTGAGATTGAAGCGGCGAGTCCGGCCGCCCTTCATCCACGAGCCCTCGACGGTAGCTTTGACCAAGCGGCCCCCAGTATTACCATTATTCAAGCAGTTGTGCGACAAGAAATTGCAAACCTTGGCATCCCTACCGCCTGCTCTGTCTCCCGACCTGATTCGGCACCCATTCTCATGTCCACAACCTGTAATGACCAGTATTTCGCTCCAAGAACACTCAATCCTGCTGAATGGCGAACCCCAGACGACAAACCGATCTGCTTCCGCTGCCACCGAGTTGGTCATGTATCCCACCACTGCCGCACCTCCTGGATGCCACCGTACTGGAGCTCATTCCCTGCTCCTCGCCCATAGGCCGACGCTCGCCGTTAATCACCTCGCCGTCTGTACCCTACTTCTGATGCCCCAGACAGCCGCTCCTCCAGGCGGTCGCCGTCGCCTCAACGCCGTCGCTCCCCGCCACCCCAACCTCGCCGCTTTTCCTCGCCAAACCGCCGGACGGAAAAAAGGCCATGCAGCTCTTGGAGGTAGTGCTGCATCACGTTCGTCCTGTCCAAATCCTCTGTTGACGCTCCTCACGAACACGAACCTAATTGAAGTAGACGTAGATGGTGCTCCGTTCACGGCATTGATTGATACTGGAGCCCAAGTGTCCATAATGAGCGCTAACCTAAGTCGTCGCCTCAAAACAGTTCTTTCGCCTGCCATCACTCGAGCCGTACGCGTCGCTAATGGCGCACTGTTGCCGTCAGGGGTATGTGCACTGCTCACGTAGGAATTTCTGGCCGCCAAGTTCCAGTCCTGTTCACCGTGCTGACCAGTTGCCCTCATCACTCGAGAAAAAAGGAGGAAGAACGAGCTGGGCTCATGCTGTGAATCTAACCGGTCAGCGCTGCAACCGCTGTTGTAAATATAGCCTGTAAATAGTTGTTCGTCTTACTGACTCGTCCTTCGCGTAACAATACCCTGTGCTACATTATCTACTATGTGCACTTGTGAAAGCCGTAAAAGGTTTTTAAAAATCATCAACACATCTAAACACACGGACCACATTATGTTGTTCAAGGATATGCAAATGAGGTTGTAAATTTTTGCCAGAAAGTAATGGAGCGACGCTAGAGCCAATACAAATCCCTTTCTTTTGTAAAAATACGCGACCCTTAAACTCGACTGCGTAGACTCCAAATAACAGGACAGAAACTTTAAAAAAACGCACCAATACTCATGCCTACTGGGTTTTGAAAAGGAACTTCCCCACTAAGTTCAATCGCTTCACGCACCGCTACAAAAAAATAGTCGTGGCGAATTGAGCAATAAAAGTTCTGTGTGTCCAAAGAAAAAAAAATAGACAGAGACACTTAAAACTGCTTAAGTGTGGGAATGCGAAAACATTATAGTCCCTTTGGTGAAATAATTTTCTTTCTTTCTTTCCCCCTCCACCCCGAGCGTTCCTTGTCCTCGCAAGCTCTCGCCTACGTTCTAACTGCGCCTCGGTAGGGCCGAGTCAAAATGCGCCAAGCATCGCAACGCGCTCGCTTGCACGCGAGATGTTCATAACTCTAAAGACCACTCAGCGCCGTTCAATTGGACATTAGTGCTTTTTTTATGCACTACGTTATACACGCATGACGTGGCGCCATTGGCTGCGCCGCCACGTGCCCAACGACGCGCGCATTAGGCGACACGTTTAGAAAGCCATCTGACGTGACGTGCGCAATGACGTGACGTGTGCAATGACGCACGTACTAGGTACAACTTTCGTCGACCAGAAGCATGGAGCCGCCGTGGTGTCGGGGAAGCGTTCTTGTCTCGCACCCTGGAGGCCCGGGATCGATTCCCGCCCAGAGCGAAACTTACAAAATGTCCTTTTTCAAAGCGATTAGCTTGCTTAGTTTGCAGAAACCAACCTGAGAAATCTGACGTCAATCCGAGAAAGTTTGACGTATTTTTACCGTTTGTTCTGTTTCGCATTTTCAAGAAGCTCACAACGCGCATATTTCTGAACTTGTGTGGTCACAAAAATTGTAAAGAACTTGGACGAACTACAGATATAGAAGTACTTGCATGTCAGCTTTTTAAATGTAGGGAAGTACTGACGAAGCCAATATATTTCGCATGCACAGAATTACACGACAACCTTAAGTTGCGTAGTATGAAAAGCGTTTCTTTCTTCCTTTTTGTGGTGTCAGGAGCGGATCCAGCTTTTTTTTTTCCCTTTTTTTTAGGACGGTCAGTGAGCGGGGCCGATGATCGCTAAAACGAAAAGAAGAAATACAACAGTGACCTCCCACGGTGGACAGCACCGTGAGTTGTCGTTGTTATAATCTTATGTCGGTCCTTGTCTTATTCAAGTTACTGAGAATACCAGTACGACAGGTAATGAGGAAGGTATATTCACAAGCGAAATAATCTCTGCATGCTGTAGACAAGTATTTTCCAACCAAACGGAACTCGATCTCAAACTACCGCTAGTAGAGCAATTTAGTATTGTTCCCATTTAACTGCTTCGTCTATACCACCGCGAAACCCTCCTATACCTGCGAGGTTTCGGCTGTGGTAAAGGTTGTTGAATGACTACAATAGATTAATTCCTTCTTCGCAAAGTTTGGGAACTGTGGTGATTGAAAAGGGGTGATTCCCGAGAAACATTTGTGCTCCCTCTTCCCCTTTGAAGACAACTCTAAAAATGCCGACCATTCTGACCTCCAACCAAAAACTCTCGTCCACAGACTACGTGCTTTCTACATGCGGTCCTCCCAAAACACGTAGGTTTCTTCTGAAATGTCCTTCATAGCGACAGGAAACTTATTGCTATCAGTACACATTCCGACAGAACGCCCCTGTGCACACTGTAACGTAGCAACCAGCGCTCTGTTGTTTCGACAGAGTTCAATTTGAGTCGATGAAGTTTTTCTATCCCGTACTCAGTATGCGCGCCTGTCATACCGGTCTCACGAACGCCAGACGGGTATGACATGTACCAGACATCGTCATATAATATATGCCAGACATCGCGAACGTACTTGGCAGGCGGTAAATAAAATGCACATTTTAAAATTGCCTCGACAATGGCACGCGTGAACAGAAATCGGGCCTGCAAATTCCCCGCAAATTTCTGGAATCTGATTTTATCTACAATGATTGACTCAATGTCTTATTCATGGATGCATTCATACTGTCTTCAGCTAGGGAGGGGAAATGTTTGAGTAAGTTGTGCTATTAGTCGGTATTGTAAATACTGTATGCATTGTAAGTTGTACGCTGGCTCTCGATACTTTCTCACATTCATCTCCATTTCGTTTTGCGCACTCTGTACTGGACGATGTTCAGGTGCTTGTAACGCAGAAGAACTTGCCTTTCTTACAACTACTAACTTAATCGCTGCTTATTGTACAGCCGGATTCCTAAGTTCATGCGGACACGAAGCAATGAGTGCTTTGTACGGCGCTTCTTGGTCATGCCGTTCGAGCGAATAATTGTGGTTTGTGAGATGGCTCAAGTTTTCCAACGAAGTTAGCTTGTTTGCAAATGGGGGAGGAGCAGAAAGGGTTGAGGTTATCGCCTCGACGAATGAATGTAAGGTGGGGTCGGACGACCGGATTCGGCATATTTTTTGTCCGCGTTGGCGGATATATGAATGACTCGTTGCGCGCTTTTCTAGCTGTTCTGCTGAGTTTTGACAGAAAGCTAGACGACCGCATTGACTTGGAGCAATCGCGGCGCGCCCAACCGCATGCTGTCACCTGGCCAATTGATTTTGCTGGATTTCTGGCGTCCCAAAAGCAAAAGCTGCACAAGTTGTGCCTTGCTGAAAACGCTTAGAACACTTTTCCCAAGGTGACGCTGTACGTGAGATTTTTCTTAAGAATGCAATACAACAAAAACCGGTGCGCGCTTTTGGATTCTGTGGAATTTGTGCACGATGACATTTGAGAACTATGCATCGCCTAACTTACCAACTTACTATGACATAATAGATAATACTACAGCAACAGGGTGTTAGAAGGATATTCTTAAAATGCTGGGGGCTTACAAAACATGATGTGAAGCGGTAGAACACGGTGCGCGCGTTTTGTCAGCATTGAAATCCTGGCATGTCTCGGGGTGAAGGGTAGGGGAGAGAGAGAGAGGACTTCATTCGTCAGAGTGGGATGCTAGTTCATTGGCTCTCAGTAAAACCAGATGGACGCCAGAGGATGCGTGACGGCGACCCCTTCAGCTCGCTTAACGGCTTGGAGCTGCACGTGTGGGCTGGAGCTAAGCAGCACTTCCTCCCCCGATGAAGGTGAGGGAGAGGCCAGGAGACAGGGGGGGGGGGGGAAGGGGGGTCCTCCTCGCAGACCCAGAGGATGTGACTGAGCATAGCTAGCTCGCCGCACAGGTGACAGTACGGACTTAATCTGTCCGGGTAAATGCACGAGTATACGTAGGGGTTCGGGTGTGAGTGATCCAGGTATATGAGTGCTCCAGGTGATCTTCTGATGCTTGTTCAGTTTACTGTGCGGCGCGAGCCTAGTGTGTCGTGTAAGACGGTAGTATTGGGTTATGTCGTCATATGAGTGCCGGACTTCATTTGAGGTCTCCTGGTCACGGAGGGCGGCCACCACTCGACTGACGAATCCTCGAGCATGTTAGTGGGCTACTTCGTTCCCTGGATTCCCCGCGTGAGCCGGGACCAATATCAAGCGCATTTCTTCACTGTTGTGTAGTGACTGTAGGACGACTATTCCTCGCGCAGAGTTTGTTATGGTGGTTTTGGTGTCGCTAATAACGATAAAGGCGTCTGTTGAGGCCAGGGCCAACGCAATGGCGGATTCTTCGGTGTTCGTCGGGGGTGGCAGCGCTTAGCGAGGTCGGAGCAGTCTGTACATTTTGTCCTAGGCCTGGAACGGCACAAACGGCGTAGGTGTTGGGTCGATCAGATGACTGGGCTGCGTCGACGTACGCCACGGCGGAGTTGGTCCCGTACGTCTTGTGTAGGGTCTGGGCCCTCGCTCTTCTTCGACCGTTGTGGTGGCCGGCGAGTGTGTTTTTAGGCAGCGGTTTGATGACGAACATGCCCCTAATGTGTGGTGGGAAGGTGGCGGGTCGCTGCCCATCGGGGACGCTCTGAGGCCCACTCACTCACCCGTCTTGCTTCCTTGGAGACGGTGAATCTCCGATGTGCGGTCTGCTTCAATGACTTCTTCGATGTTGTTGTGAACTCCTAGTTGAAGAACTTTCTCGGTGCAGGTGTGTCTTGGCAATCCGAGGGCTACCTTGTATGCGCGTCGTATAATGCAGTTGAGGTGAGCTCGTTCTGCCTTCTGTAAGTGCAGGTATGGAAGTGCATAGGTGAGACGACTGAAGACAAAGGCTTGAATGAGTTGGAGCAGGTTCTTCTCTTTCATGCCCTGCTTAAGCGCGTTCACTCTGTTTAGCAGTATCGTGGTCTGGCTCACCGTCATCTGTAGCCAGTCGATGGCAATGCCGTTCCGCCGGTTCTGCTGTAGTATCATGCCCAGTACACGCATGTGCTCGACGTGGGTGACTGGCTGCTGGTTTACGCGTATCGTGATGTGAAGTGGGGTTGACCGATGCTTGCTTCGGTTGGGTAGCCGGATCAGGAGGAGTTTCGACTTGTGCTGGGAGCATTCTAGGCCCGCTGCCTTCACGTGTTGCACGACGATGTCGGTGGCGTGTTGGAGTGTTTCTTTAACTGTGCCGTCCGACCCTTCACAAGTCCAGAGCCTGATGTCGTTGGTGCACAGCGTGTGTCTGAGTCCCGGGACGTCACTCAGTTTTGGAGGCAGGGTGCGCACAGCTAGGTTGAATAGGAATGGTGACAGGACTGCACCTTGTGGCGTGCCTCTGACTCCGAGCCGGATGGGAGGCGAGGGCAGGTCTCCGACCACGATCTCAACCGCCCTGACTGTGAGGAACGACCTGATATAGTTGTAGGTTGGTTCGCCGGGCTATAAGTCGGGTAAGCTCTCGGGCACGGCCACCTGGAGCCCATTGTCATAAGCCTTATGGACGTCCAGACTCTGCAGAGCTTTCGTGCCCGAACCACTGTCTGGATGTAAGAGGTCGTGGTGAAATTGAAGGAGGTCGTCCTGGGTAGACAAGTGTGGCCGAAAACCGAGCATTGTGGGTGGTAGGAGATCGTATTTCTCTACAAAGTTCTGTAAGCGGCAGAGTATTACATGCTCCATGAGCTTGCCTAGGCAGGAGGTGAGTGAAATGGGGCGAAGATTCTCCAGGTTGAGTTTATTGCCTGGTTTTGGTATGAATGCCACCCGTGCGTGCTTTCACTCAGAGGGTAAGCAGCCAGAGCGCCAGCACTCATTCATGCGTTCGGTTATTGCTCCCACCGACTTTGTGTCGAGTTTCCGCAGAACCTTGTTCGTAACCACATCGGGGCCCAGCGCTGACGGCGTGCGCAACTTGTACTGCACAGCGCAGACATCTGCCTCCGAAATGGCAGCATCCAGCTGTTCGTCGGGAGCTCCCACGTAGTGTGGCAGGTGCGTGTCGCTCTGTCTTGAAGTGGTTATTTACCAGCTGTCGAGCTCCGCAAGCGGCTCCGCGTCGGTAACGGGGTATCAGCGATTTATTTGCGTCAGTTGCTTGCGTGCCACCGACTTGGTGATGCCGGGATCCAGCAGGCGTCACAGCAGGTACCACGTCTTCTTGCAGCCCAGTGTGGCCATCAAGGCTGTTGTAGATCTGGCCTCACTACCGACGTACGCGTGTAGAGGTGTGACCCTCTATCAGCCGTTCGAGCTTCGCTATGCGCCGTCGCAGCTTGTTGCTATGGCATAGGAGCTGCCACATGCGCGTGAGGCTTTCGCGCGCTTCCCACATGTGCAGGAGGCGGAAATTCGTCAATGGCTGCTCTTGAGACGCCGCCGTTTAGTACGCCATGAAAGTCACGTCGAGGCTCAGGGACTTGATGCATTCGTTGAGATCCGATATGGAGTCGGGTGCCGTTTCTTCACGTAGCTGACGGAATTTATCCCACTTCGTAATGCGGGCCGTGGCCGTCTTCGCCCTGCTGTCGGCTGTTTCAAAAGTCCGCGACAAAATATAATGAACGCTGCCGACAGTGTGGCCTGTGTTCTGCCACCAGGCACCCGGTATGTTCTTGCAAAAGGAGGGGTCTGGCGTGATGACTCTGCACACATTAGGGTTGGTAATATCGATGAATGATCAATCGATTAAATTATTAATTGATTAAATGTCTCCCGTAAAATGATTATTCTTCATCGATGTCCACCTTACATTTAATCGACTTAATCAATTAGACCTTTTGAATAATCGTTCTCTAGAGTTAGCAGGAGTGGCGCGAAAATTTTGAAATGCTACTGGAATGGCAGCGCACGATCAGTGACTGTGCGGCTGTGGTAGAACGACTGTCGACTGTTTTTCCGAGTCCCAAGAGATGCCGAGCCGAGCGCTTCCTCGCCCCCCCCCACCCCCGCACCCCTCCCCCTACCGCACACGCCACCACGCCGCCCCCGAAGCCGCAGGCAGGCTTGAAATGCTCTCGCAGTTTAAGGCATGCTATTGCAATTCAGTCGTTGATCGTCGTGCCACTCTCTGTCCACTAAAGACATGGTACAGCATGCGCGCCGGTTTGGATTTGACATAAGATGGAGTTCGCGTCGATTACAGCAAATCTATAGCGTCCGAGCATCTATTCTCGTATGCTGGTTGTGTGGCCATTCAAAGGGGTCGGTTTCACCCAAACATCCCAGCCAATTGACATTCCTTCGCTCTGTAGAAAAGAGCGTGTGGTTTAAAATCCTAAAGCAGTAATTTTCTTTTCGCCTGTGCATATTGAAATTTATTGCATAGTTCAGTTGGACTTCATCTTTCACTTTTGCCATTTTTATATCTTGTTTAACTGTACTGTACGGGGATTGACTAGTGACATGTATCTTAATTCTGTACTAAGTGACATTTTATAACGAAAATTGTTTATTTTTTCAAAAGCCACTAGTGCCAACTATAACTTTAACGAGTTACAGATTGACCTTTATCAAACGTTTTTACACTTCTGTTTCAAACTTGGTTCCATCTCTGAAAATAGGTTTCTACAAAAGTAGACATCTATATAAGGGACCGACGTTGAGCTCGTTGGTGTTCAGTTTGGCAAGGGAAGCAGTGCGTAGAACGAGGACTAAGACAGATCGACAACACCTGCGCTGACTTGTTAGTTAGTCAGCGGTTAGTCAGCACATGTGCTGTCGATCTTCCTTGGTCCTTGTCTTACGCGCTGTTTCCAGCTGTGAAAACGGATAATTGTTCCAACCTTTTTAAAACGGCCCGGCAAAATTTCTATTAATAAAATAATTGATCAAAAACCCTACATCGAAAGCAATTAACCGATTAAAAGCTAAATGATGTGTGATTAATTGTTCATTGAATAAAAATTAATCGACCATCCCTACCACATGGTATTACCGAACCCTGTTGGTTGTTGTGGGTTGTTGAGAATAGAAATACCGAGATCTTGAGCGGTTTCCCATAGCCGGGCGCCCTTACGGTAGGGTTTTGGGCAAGCCCAATGTGGGTGTTTGGCGTTGAAGTTGCCCAAAATAAGTAGTTGTGCTTCTTTGGCCAGCTGGGACACTTTGCGGACGACTACTGGGATGTCAGTGCCCTTGTCTCGTGGTTAGTTGTAAATGCTGAGGACGAAGAGCGGGCTGTCTTCCCTTCTCCTAGGCAATCTTTCAACGAGTGTGTATTTAATTTCTGTGCCTTCAATTTCGTATTGTGTGGCAGTAAGGTTGCGGTGTACTAGTGTGGCCATGTTGGTATGAGGCCCGTCGGCAGGTCTTAGTTGATTGTATAGAGCGTAACCTGGTAGTTTTACGAGAGTGTTCGTCTCTTGGCAAGCTATTATGTCTGGTGTGTCTTAAGTGTTGTGTTGGGCGTGAAGCTGCAAGTTCCCCCGCTTAGTGCGGTAGCTCCTGCAGTTCCACTGCCATACTGTCAACGTTGTTCGTGGGGCCATGTTACGTTGGTTTAGGTGTTGGGTCCTGCTTGGCGGGCTGGCGTTGGTGTGTGGTTGGCTTCTAACAGATTTCCTCTAAGATGTAGTTTCGGTTGATGTCCGTTATTTCTAGTAGTGCGGCGAGCAGTGTACTGTGCTTGGCTTGTGTTGCCTCCACATGGCTTTTGAGTGTAGTGTATGTGTTTATCGTGTCCATGCGGAACGCGTGAAATTCCTGAAGGAATTGGGTTGATGAATTGACTAATCACGTTAAAGCGCGCCTCCAGCTTAGTTTCTTCGGTGGAGATGGCCGGCGTTACCGCTGTGGCACTCTCCGCTTCGTTATTGAGCGAGGCTGTGGATGTGGCTGCCTTGTGCTTGTTTGACCTTGGGGGTTGTGGTGCTTTGCTAGTGGATGCGGGGGAGGATTCCCGTGTTTGTAATGCGGGTGTGGATGTCGGTGTGGATGTGTGCGAGGCGAAGGCCCTGTCTATCTTTGCTTCAAGGGATTGGATATAGCTAATTAATTTAGCTATTTGGGACTGCTGAGCGGAGATTTGGGCTTGCTGGGCCGAAATATGGGCTCTTAAGGCGGAATTCTCCTTGGCCATCTCCCTCACCTGTGAATTGGATGCCAGCCCGGTTATACCACCCGGTTATAGACCGGGTAAAGTCTAATGTCGATGCCGTGATAGAATATCCATTTCGGAAAGACCTTACATGTGAGGGCGACCACCGGATGCGTAGTCTGGCCCATGCGCTTGGCGCTCACAATAGGCATGTCGGAGTTGCTGACTTGCAGTTCTGCCAGTATCTCTTCGTCAGAGAAATTGTAGAACGCGTGAAACATGATGCCTCGCACGGCGGCGTCCGGAGGGGGATCGTACACGGGGAGGTCGACAATGCGGGGACCCAGATTGACAGATTGGATGCGGAGATAGAATTGGGCACATTGAGAGTCGACGACGGTCAGCGTGAAAGTGGTCTTGGTGGGATGTGTCCGTAGGCGATCCCCGTTCACTGGTGGCTGATCGGGCAGCGAGGCTGCCTTGAGCAGGGCTTCGTGTAGCTGCCACGGTGGCAACTTCATGAGGTCAACGTGTGACTACTACAGGCGTCCCACGATGTGGATGACGTCTGCCGGAATTCTCAGTAGCGGTGTGCGCCTGCGTTGAGGTGGCAGGCGCGGTTTGGGGTTCTATGTGCTCCGTCCGTTGCCGGAGGAGCTCGGTCCCGTCGTACTCAGGCTGGAAGCTTCCTTGCCTTGTGTCTTGAGCTCGCGACGGCGTCGTTCGTGAGCGATGTAGTCGGGTGACTTCCAGGAGTCGTCCGACCATTCTTGTTCAGAAATAAGTTCTCCTTCGACCACGTACTCCATGTCGGCTCGCCGCCCTAAGCCAGTTAGGCTTAGGGAGGCGAGCGGCGAGGTCCAGGGGAAACTAAAACTCTCCTAGGAGATCAAAAGCGAAAAATGGAAGCATGACTAATTCTGGGAAGCATGGGAAGCATTGATAATCTCCTGAGAGAGTTTGCAAAGGTCCAGCCTAGAATGTGGTATCTACGTGATCATGACACCCTCCCGCACCCACTCGGGCAGGAATCATACAAGTCGGTGAAGTGGACGCGGCAAAATCACCGAAAATCGCAGGTGCCGACGTGGAGTGCGGCCGTCCTCTCCGAGCGCTCGCAGCATTCTTCGGGAGTAGGCGAGGGCTCCCTTATGGATCCGCCACTGGTTTGCAGTGCCGTGAGACACGCTCTCTCTTCGTACAACTGTATGTTTCTGAATGTAATAATGATAAATAAAAACACCGTTGCACCCTCGCCTAATTTTCTTCATCCGTGCACCCTCATGGTGGGTGTAAGGGTGCTGTAACATCTACAATTAACCTAACACAAAACGACATGATGATGGGATGCGTCTTGCATGAAAACGCTCTTCAAGGGTGTTATGATTCGCAATTCTCACCATCACGGGTGTAAATTATTTAACTTTGTAGAACAGCTTTCTGGATCCACCGGCCTCAGAACTCCTATAGTACTTCCTGTTCCCTTCTTTCTAACCCCCTTTTCCCCAAGCCACAGGCAGGGTAGCAAACCGGAGACTTGCTTCTGGTTAACCTCCCCGCCTCTCCTCTTTCTTGCTCTCTTTCTTAGTATGGTCCACGTCAAATGGCAAGAGCTCCTTGCGCGAACAACACACCCAGCAGATGCGCTGCTCCGAGAAGATTAGGCTCAAGTCATAAAACAGCAAGTTATCATTTTTAAGATGCTCATGCGTAAAGAAAAGCCTTGACCATGTTGTACAAACAGTGCTAAAACTGCATCCACTGCATTAATGGGCGTCACAGAAGGGTTAGCTTTTAAAACCACTAAAAAGTAGTTGAATTTACATAAATATATATATATATATATATATATATATATATATATATATATATATTGTAGCGAAGAAGACCGGCGCGCCCTTTTTATGCACTATCATCATCGGCCCGCCGACGAAGATGGGCTCCGCTCTCGGTGTCTGACGCTCGACTGAGACGGTGGAGTTTCTGAGTTGCCAATAAACCGCATTACATATTTGGTGGAGGTGCTGGGTTCTACTTCTCCCACCCTGGAACTACGCAATCGGACACTGTAGGCCATCATGCCTGACGACCCCAGCCAAACAACACCTCCGGCATCGCCAACATTGATTTGTCCTGGCTGAATGCGTCAACGCGATCCTTCCATCTTCAGCGGCTCCGACGAATACGACTTAGAAGATTGGCTCTCGTTATACGAGCGGGTGAGTGCCCACAGTAATTGGGACGATGCTGCGAAGCTCAGCTACACGAACTTCTACCTCACGGGTGTCGCTAGCGTGTGGTACCACAACCACGAATCCGACCTCAGCACCTGGTCAGATTTCAAGGCGCGCATTACGCATGTGTTCTGTCGCCCTGCGGTGCGAGAGCTCCGTGCCGAAGAGCGCTTGCGCAGCCGTTCCCAGCAACCCGGTGAAAACCTCACCAAGTACATGGAAGATGGTGTAGACCTTTGCAAGCGCGTCGATCCATCGATGACTGAGTCTGACAAGATCCGTCACGTAATGGAGGGCATCGAAGACGATGTATTCCAAATGCTCCTCGAAAAGCCCGCGGACCGTGGTCGAAGTCGCTGAACTTTGTCGGAGCTACGACGAACTCAGGAGGCAACGTCTGCTCACTCGACGTTCTTCTATCCCCGATACTTCCATTGCAAGTTTAGCCGCTGTGACTAACAACGACTGTCTACTGGGCGAAATCAAAGAATTCATACGCTCCGAAGTCGCCCGCCAGCTATCCCCACTCACCGCCGTCCCCGGGCCCACGCCGTTCTTGGCTCCTCCATTGCGTCAAATGCTCCAGGAACAAGTGTCCGAAGCTATACAGTCCCCTCGTGCAGCGCCACCATTGCCTGTACCTCTCAGCTACGCTGAGGTTGCAGCACTGCCACCTCCATCGACTTTTTCAGCACCACCTTTTGCTGCACCGCCACGTCCAATCCATCCCTCCAGTGCACACCACCAGATCACCAGTTAGCATGGGACCCTGGCGTACACCCGACAATCGCCCCGTGTGCTTATTCTTTGGTATCCCTGGTCACGTGGCACGGCACTGTGGCCGTCACTTATGGCTTCAAGGTGATGACCAACCTGTCTCCGCCTACGTTTCGCCAGCTTCGTCCTTCTCGCCACCAAATGATTTGCACTTGCCGTCTACGCGCAACGTCATTCCTTCTGCCCGTGATCGTCGCTCGCCATCCCCTCCTTGTCGCTCACTTTCCCCCATGCGGCGGCGTCCGGCCCCTGCGGAGCAGGAAAACTAGCTACCGTAGTTCAGGAGGCGAGAACTGCGTTCCAGTCGAACCACACAAGGCCTCGGTCTCTTCCGACGAACGTAATCGAAGTGTCTGTAGAAGGAGTCGTCACACTGGCATTAGTTGACACAGGCGCCGCCGTTTCAGTAGTTATAGAAGAACTTTGCCGCAAGCTTCGAAAAGGAATGAAGCCCTTAGCTGCGTTGTCACTCCGGACAGCAAGTTCCCAGTACATTACCCCTGTTGCCGCATGTACCGCCCGCATCGTCATTCAAGTATACACGTATAGAGTCGAGTTCGTCGTCATTTCATCCTGTTCATACTACATCATCTTGGGGTGGGACTTCCTTTCCGGTCATCAGGCCATCATTGATTGTTCCCGCCCCGAAGTTTAATTTTCACCGCTTCCCGATACCCGTTCACATGACCTTGACGATCTTGGCGACAAACTGGTCGTTACAGAAGACAATACGATCCCTCCGCACTCTTCGGTGATTGCGAATGCCAGCTCTACTTTTGCCACTGACACTACTGCTCTGTTTGTCCCATGGGACATTTTTGTTCGCCGAAGATGTTCCCTTCCCTTCGCTGTCCTGTCAGCGGTGGCTGCACGCGACTGCTCGTTTATAACGCTAAGGCCACGCCCCTTGTCTTACGTCGTGGCGAATGCCTTGGACGTCTTCAGTCTGCCGACTCAGTAACCATCTTTGACGCACCTCTTGACAACGCCTATTCGGACGTGAACTCGTTGACTTACAGCGTGCCTTGTTCCCAGCCTTCGCAAGACGTCTTCCATAGTTCAGTAGATGCCCTGTTGAGCTCTACGCAGCGTTCGCAGCTTCTCAGCCTTCTACAGAAATACCAATCTACGTTCGACTGTCAACACGCCCTACTAGGCCGCACATCGACTGTACGTCACGAGATCGACACCGGCACCCACGCACCACTGCGCCAGAGGCCTTATCGAGTATCACCCGCGGAGCGCCGTGTTATTGAAAACAAAGCTAGCGCAAAGCTTGAGCGTGGAGTGGTTCAACCTTCCAATAGTCCCTGGGCGTCGCATGTAGTCCTGGTTAAGAAAAAAGATGGCTCAATTAGATTTTGCGTTGACTACCACTGTCTTAATAATATAACTCGCAAAGACGTCTACCCTTTACGGTGCATCGACGATGCTCTGGATTGTTTGCAAGGCGCGGAGTATTTTTCTTCGCTCGATTTACGTTCAGGCTATTGGCAAGTGCCTATGGATCCTGCCGATCGCCCGAAGACAGCCTTCGTGACCCCAGATGGCCTATATGAATTTACCGTTATGCCGTTTGGGCTTTGCAATGCCCCTGCTAAATTCGAACGAATAATGGACAATCTGCTTCGTGGGCTAAAGTGGAAGACATGCCTATGTTACCTTGACGATGTCGTCGTCTTTTCGCCAGATTTTCCCACACATCTGTACCGTCTCGAACAAGTGCTGCAGTGCATCACCGAGGCAGGCCTCCAACTCAACTTGAAGAAATGTCGATTTGGAGCCAAGCAGACCGCTATACTCGGACACGTCGTATCGAAAGATGGCCTATTACCTGATCCTTCCAAACTTCGCGCCATCGCAGAATTCCCTAAACCCACGTCCCTGAAAGAACTTCGGAGCTTTCTCGGGCTCTGCTCCTACTTTCATCGTTTTATCCGGAATTTCGCTTCTATCATTGCTCCGTTGACTCAGCTGCTTCGCAGCGACACACGACTTTCTACTTGGGCCACAGCTTGCGACGATGCTTTTGAAACTATGCGGCGTTTACTCACTTCGCCTCCCGTACTGTACCATTTCGACCCCACAGCCCCCACGGAAGTCCACACCGACGCCAGTGGCGTAGAACTTGGTGCCTTGCTTGCACAGCGAAAAAGTGGGCATGATGAATACGTAGTAGCTTACGCCAGCCGAACACTAACGAAAGCGGAATCCACACCCTCCGTCACCGAAAAGGAGTGCCTTGGCTATCATCTGGGCCCTTGGAAAATTCCGACTCTACCTGTACGGCCGCCCCTTCGACGTCGTTACAGATCATCGTGCATTATGTTAGTTATCTACTTTAAGAGACCCGTCTGGCCGCCTTGCGCGATGGGCTCTACGGTTACAAGACTTCGACATACGCGTCATTTACCGGACTAGCCGTAAACACACCGACGCGGATGCCCTCTCTCGGTCGCCTACACCAAGTGACATGACTTGCATTTCAGTCATCGAATCGGCGTTTTCGTCGCCTGTGCAGGTCAACATGGCTGTGGAGCAACGCAATGATCCCTGGATTGCGGCACTTATGGATTGCATTTCTGACACTTCAACAACACGCCCTTCACGCCCTATCCACCGCCAAGCTTCTCATTTCGAGTTACGGGATGGTGTTCTATATCGTCGAAATTACGCTTCCGACGGTCGCGAATGATTGTTAGTCGTTCCCCGCCATCAGCGCACAGATTAAGCGCACATCAGCGCACATTCAGACCCGCAATGCGCCCATGCCGGCCACGCCAGGCTTCGCTCCCACTTTTATTGGCGTGGCATGTATAATTTTGTTCGAAAGTACATTCGCTCATGCACAGCATGCCAACGACGCAAGCTTCCTGCTCCTCGTCCTTGTGGTCCTTTGCAGCTCATTCATTGTCCGTTCCGACCATTCGACCGCGTCGGCATCGATCTCTACGGCCCTCTTCCCTGCACATCAGCTGGAAATCGCTGGATTATTGTCGCTGTCGACCACCTCACCCGCTATGCAGAAACTGCGGCACTGCACACAGCGACAGCCCGCGACATTGCGACCTTTCTCCTGCATCACTTCATACTGCGTCACGGGGCACCGCGGGAACTTCTGAGTAACAGAGAGCGTGCGTTTCTTTCCGAAGTTCTTAACGCCCTTCTGACCGCGTGCGATACCGTTGATCGCACCACTACTGCTTATCATCCGCAAACGAACGGCATAACAGAGCGGTTCAATCGTACTTTGGGCGACATGCTGTCCATGTACATGACATCGGATCATGCCAACTGGGACCTCGTTTTGCAATATGTTACGTACGCCTATAACACCACTTCACAGGCCACAACGGGATTCTCGCCATTCTTTCTCGTATATGGCCGTGAACCTACCTGTACGCTCGACACCATTCTCCCCTACTGGCCTGACCCATCAGAAGGCACGGTTCTGTATGAAGCCTCCAAGTATGCCGAGGAATGCCGTCAGATGGCCCGTTCGTTCACGGCGGAAGGCCAGAGTCTTCAAAAATTCCGTCGCGAAGATGACCATCCTCCCTGCACCTACCAGTCGGACTCACTAGTCTGGCTGTGGATGCCTTCAAGCACCCCTGGTCTATCCTCTAAACTCCTCGCTCAATACCACGGTCCTTACCGCGTCGTACAACAGACGACGCCAGTCAAATACGTCGTCGAGCCGCTCACGCCATCTACTGAGTTGAGGCGTCGCGGACGCGAGACAGTGCACGCCCAGAGGCTTAAACCCTATTACGACCCTCTTGTCCACTCGTCTCGTTGAGTCGCCAGGATGGCTCCTTCTTCTCCAGGGGGCAGTTGTAGCGAAGAAGACTGGCGCGCCCTTTGGACGCACTATCATCATCGGCCCGCCGACGAAGATGGGCTCGCGCTCTCGGTGTCTGTCGCTCGACTGAAACGGTTGCGTTTCTGAATTGCCAATAAACCGCATTACAATATATATATATATATATATATATATATATATATTCATCCACTTTCATTTCCATGAATCTGTAATTTCTTTAATTCAGTTGGCAAATATAAGTAATTTCCCCTATATTGTCCTTGGTGTCATGGGTTGTTAGCTTCTTATGATGTGGTCCATCAAAATCAGGCCCCTAGGTTCCCTTTCTTCTCGTTCATTACATAACGATGGTCTCGAATCCGGCAACCTTGATGTCTTCAGGTAGCATGTGTGGGTTTATTGGCCTTCACCCAAAATGATCACGTACTCGTGACGCCTGAAGCAGAAAGGATGGTCCACATCCGCCGCCAGGGTTTGTAAATGGTGGCACTGGTTAACACTCCCAGAGTTCGTTCTAGTAGCAAAACATGAATACCCCAGAAAGTGGAAGGGAGAACGGCGCCGCGGTACCTCAATTGGTAAGAGCGTTGCACGCGTAATGTTTAGCTGCGGCACCGAATGCGTATTTATATAAAAACGTTGCGAGGAGAGAAAGTGGTAAAGACTTCCGACGCTGCTCGACGAGTTTCCAGTTCTGATCTCGCCGAAAACCTTCGAGCCACCCCCAGAGGTCCTGGCAACAGTCAGCAACGCCGCGCGCGTTCGGTGCGAACGTGTGCAAAACGGCGACGGCGTCGAATACAGTTATGCGCGTTGCTGGTGCTGATTGTCCAAGTTCATACAGCTGATAAAACTACTATCCTTACTGCGTAGAGCTCTCTACTAATCCCAACAATTGATGCTTCGCCTTTCGGGTGAAGCTGCGACGTTTTTTTTTCATCCACTTTCATTTCCATTAATCTATCCTTTCTTTAATTCAATTACAAAGCGCAAGTAATTTACCCTATGTTGTCCTTAGTGTGTTTGGCTGTTGGGTTCTTATGATTCGATTAATAAAATTGGGCCCCTCGGTTCCCTTTCTTCTTGTTCATATATATATATATATATATATAGGCATCTTGGCTTCGTCTAAGGCCTTAGTTATCGCTCTGTCAATACAGATAAAAAGATGTTACAAAAAACCGGAGTGACACATTAACTAATGCAGATATCCTTACGTTAGATGCAAGCGTTAACATTGACAGAAACAAACGTCAAACAAAGATAAAATTGTAGCAAGGTCATGATGTTATCAACAGGTACATGAGCGGCCCTTTCAAAAGCAAGAACACCACTTTGCTCAATGCATGCCTTAACAACTGGAAACAGTTCTGCATGTGGCGCAGAATAAAACAAATTTTCAACAATGTTTACCTGTCTGCTATGAATAAACTTAATTGCGGTTGACACTCTCTGGTATCCTGGTCTTTTTTTTTTAAATTTAATTGAATATACTGCAGGCCCTTCACGGCCCGTGCAGGAGTGGTACAGAAATGTAATGATTAAAAAATCATGGGGAAAAGTCGATACAGAGAATGTCATACAGAAGTCATACAGAAAAGTAATGATAAAAAAATCATGGTGAGAAGTCAATACACTAAACGCGGTGAATAAAAGAGTCGATGTTATTGCAACTTTGTTTCTCGCGTCTTATTACCGTATTAAGTGTGAACCAACTAGCGCAACAACAAGTGTTGATACGTATTTCAGCTTGGATTGGAAAGAACGTATATAATAAAAGCAGTGGCACTTTGCTTCAAAGAAGACATTTTTGATAAAGAAACAATGCGTACCTTGCACCACCCAGCAATATACGAGTATAACCGCAATACGACTAACCTGCCCCCGTTCCCGTGTTTGCCACTGTTAAGTGCAGCGTTTCATGGCCGGCCATCCCGACCATCTCAGGCCTATAATGAAACCGTAAGAACTGAAAATAGCGACAAAATCACGAATGTCTTTGGCCATACACGTGGCACTGCATCCGGCCGACCTCGGCATGTGTGCATGCGAGTCAAGCCCTGTTTTTTTTTTTTCTTTTTTTTTTTCTCCGCGCGACGCTCTGCAGGCAGCGCCAGTGTTCGCGCGTCTGTGCGGAGCATAAATGGAGCGCACGGCAAGTAGCAGGTGGCCAGAGACGACGCCGGGCCTTCGCGGCTGACTGCGAACACGATCGCTGTCGACGTCGCCCGCTGAAACCCGAGGCGTTCAATATCACCGCAGGGATCACCGCTCGCCAGTCGTACAACAGGAAATGTCCGTGAACGTGGAGCACATCACCTTCGGCGTGCTGATGGCCGCCAACCTGGGGCTAGGCCTGTACTTCGCGTTCTCGCGCCGGGCCCGTAAGGCGCCCACGGCCGACGAAGTGTTCCTCGGGAGCCGCACCATGGGCACACTGCCGCTGGCCATGTCGGTGCTCGCCTCCATGATCTCGGCCATCGGCGTCATCGGCTTCGGGGCGCACTACTACGCGCACGGATTCCACTACGCCTGGAGCCTGGTGTCGGCGCCGCTTCTCGTGCCTGTCGTCACGCTCGTCGTCATTCCAGTCCTGTACAAGCTGCGCGTCACGTCTGTTTTCGAGGTGGGTGCGCATAGTAATTGGAAAAGCGTGCTCGATCGGCGTCGGACTGGGTTCGCTCGAAACGCTTTAGCGATTGTTCCGCCGCCGCGGTTGTGTAACGGCGCGAAACGATTCGCGGAGCGTCTCGAACGGCTCGAAGTGCATCGTTACTCCGTGCGGCTTATGAGTTATGAGCTGATGAGTTTATCTTGGTCAGTAATAGAAAGTCAAGTTAAACAGCGTCTGTGTGTCCTCTTTTCGAAAATAAAAAAGGGCTTTTCAATAGCAGTAAGCGTAAGGAGATGCGCAAGTTGGTTTGAGTTCAAATGATGAATTTATCTCGCGGAACGTTTGAACACGGGGGCAAAGCTCTAAAGGACTGAACAGCCGCTAGATCGTCGACTAGTTGTTTACTTCCAGAAAAGGCATGGAATATGTGCATGAAAATAACGAATAAAAGCAGTGCAGATGCCTCACACATGCGCGTACAGATTAGCGTGCGTTAGTCAGGTAAGCACCCGTGATTGCAAGAGTGACGTCAACATCTAGCGTTGGTCGGTCAGCTCATCAACAAAAGCCTTTCTAGGCGGTTTAAGCGCATAATGTGCTCTTGGCGCTTTGAAGCACTGAAGGTTTCTGTTAACTGTCCAGAGCTTGTGACATAATGAATAAGTACAAGCCACACGATAAGACAGACACAAGTTGCTTACTACGTTCGTGTGAAGTGTGATCTCTACACTTTTCGCAAAAGCGCTTACTGCATGAGTGGCCGCTGCCTCGAATGTACACAATCCCAACTAGTACAAAACATAGAAAGTAATAAGCGACTTACGCTTCATTTCATTTTACCTGTTCATCGCGCATTGCGCTTTAACGCGGTTGTGTAGCGCACTTCTTTTATTTATTTATTTATTTATTTATTTATTTATTTATTTACTTATTTATTTATTATGCGCATGCGTAATGCCCTGCGGCAAGTGAAGTCGGTGATGGGATGTTTCAAGCCGCGAAGGAAGCGAGCCCTGGAGGAGGAAGGCACCTGGAGGTGGAGAAGAGAATCTCGCGCCGGGGAAAGTACGAAGGAGGGCGCCGAGCGCGTGGCAAAGGAACGCCACCTAGATAAATGTCTAGGTGACGTTGACTGAAGCGGGGAGGAGAAAAGAGGCGAAGCGTCACGTAGGAGGAAGGTTGGCAGAGGGGCCCTGGTGTGACCTCCTGTGGCAGTTTCCACGGGCTCTGTGTGCGGAATGGAGGTACCGGGTTCGTCTCATGATACCATTGTCCGCGCGCGCCATATGTTTTATGTGCGAGTTAAGTGTACTAGAATACGGTTGAGTGGGACGAGTGGCTGGGGCGGCGCATGCCTTGCAGTGAGGCGCCCGACGTGGATTGGGCCGCATCAAGGTCGCGCCATTGGAAACTGCTGGCGATGCTTTTCGGCAGGGTCATTCGTACTACTTCGCGCGCTGGTGTTTGCGTTCAGACCACTCAAATGGTGTTCATAATTTCATAAGACATGTATTTATGCCTTAAGAATAAATCAATTCTTTCTCTTCTTTATTTTATTTTTTAATGCCGCTCGGTGATTGCGCGTGCATTGCGGCCGCCGTGTCGGCTTTCATTCTACTATGTTATTGTACAGTTCCCTTTGGAGAACAAATATCTTTCTCGTTCTTCTAGCAGCGTGTAGCTCTCGTGTGTATTGTTGCGCATATAGTTTTCCATCAGAAGGACTTGCGAAACGCAGACGAAGAAACATATGTAACCTTCCTGCTTGCCGCTTCAAACAAGTAAAGCATATCTGCCCCATCCAGCGCCTTGTACTCAGATTTACGAGAAGCATTGTTATAGATAAAAACAGAGTAAATTGCAGCACAACATTCCATTCAAGTTTCCGCCTTCCTCCCTTAACAGAATGCGGAGCAATTGGTACGGGGTCATTTATTGTGGTCGGACCTCGAACACCGGAGACGGTTTTAGTTAGTCATTCTATATGCTAATCCTTGGCCGTAAGCCGTACGTGGAATTTTTTTCTAGTCGATACTTCAAAAAGCAGACAAAGAAAAGACAAGAAAGAAAGCCTGCGCGGTAGCCCAATTAGTGGCTATATAGTGGATACGGCGTTGTGCTGCTAAACTGGAGCTCGCGGGTTCAATTCAGGTCGCGGAATTCGATGGGAACGAAATGGGAAAAGGCTCGTGTACTTCTATTTAGGTGCACGTTAAAGAACCCCCGGTGGTGAAAACTAAACCGGATGCCTCAATGATATCGTGGTTTTGCCACGTAAAACCGAAGAATTTGTTTAAAAATAATAAAAAAGCAGGTGACTGCGTTCTTCGGCTTTTTTATAGGAGTGTAAACAAAATAAATTCTCGAGTCTGATTTTCGCGAAAAACATGTTACGCTTATCGAATATTTCATACATAAATGTAATGCCGTTCCCAGATGTGTGACCGCTCAACTAAGCAGCTTGTATATTATAAACGGCTGCTTTCAGTTATCTGGTGCACTATCATAACGACCATCATGAAACAATTAAAGGAACGGCATGTCTCACATACACATAAAGATATGTGCAGATCTGTTGCGTTCGTTGAAGAAAAGTGTCGAACCAAATGGGGCACCCGGTTTTTATGGGTTGGAAAGACAGTGAGACTGTAAAAAAAAGTTTTCCTTGCTTCAATCAAGTTAGCAGATTTACAAGCTGCCCCAAAACGAGGCATTTATATTGAATGACAGCTAGGAACTTGTTAAGCAAGACTCGGGTGCGTTAATTCTCGCAGGCACTGCGCCTCTGCGCAACAGCCACGACTCCCCGGCAGCACAATCATTCGGAATAACAGTCCCCACTTGCATCGGTCACTCACCTTTGAGACTTCAATAGTACCGTTATGCGTTACTTTCGAACGGAAACGACTATTCGGCGTCGTACAGTATATCAATAACACTTGCATATACATATATATATATATATATATATATATATATATATATATATATATTGACACGTACTCTATCTATAGACGTTTAAACGACGATGACAGTATATGCATTAACTGACTGAGTAGTAGGACAGGGTGTTCGAAGACGAAGAAGATGTCTTTGTGCTGGTGATTCTCAAGCTGTTCCGCCGTCTTGTTCAACGTGTGGTCTCTTGTTCGCGTTGACCCGTGACAATATATATATATATATATATATATATATATATATATATATATATATATATAGGGTGGTTTTGCCTGCTATGAATATTGTTTCTGCGAATGAGAGCTTTATGTGCAGCAATCCCTAATAAGTGTATTTGCTACTGTAAACACGCGCGCTTATTCCGGTCGGGTGTTCTCAGTTTTTCATTTAGTGCATTTAGAATATCTCTTATTTTTTCCCTTACATACATATCGTGAATATATATGTCTATGCACCCTTTGATTTAATTACCTAGAAATACATTGGTCATTCTTCGCGCCACGCAGTTAATAAACCTAGTTTATTTCGCTCTAATATTGTTTTCTTCGCTCATTGTCCCTGAAAAATATCCACCAACAAGAAGCGCTCGAAAATATCAATAATAAAATTTTCTTACGTAGCTTCATGTTGCAGAGAGACCAGTTACCTTTACATGACAGTGGTAAAAACAGCATTTTACCTGGCTAAAAATACATTTATTACCGGCCGTCATGAGCCATGGGCGCATCAAAGCAACTAAAACATTAAAAAAATGTACTCCAGAGACGTTCTGCGAGAAAAACTGGGCGTCCGGCAGCGTACGCGCAGCGAACGCGCGCTCGCTAGCAGACGACGCGCTTAAAAACGACAGAAAAAATTGAAGACGTCGCGTTGTACAATCCATGCTTCAAATATATATATATATATATATATATATATATATTTGGCAAAATGGTCTAAAAATAATTTTGCAGTTGAAATAAAGCATTATTTTAAGAGCGTAGTATGCGCAATCGGCATCGGCGCCCGCAGCGAAAGTACGTTGAAAATGCCGCGGAGCGCGTCTCCGCCCCGTTCGGCCAACTCGACCATTGTCTAGTACACTCTAGTGCGAGTGAAAGCGTGCGACGGGCAGTCGATGATGGCAGCTCGATTTCGCGCGCGCAAGGCAGGAAAGCGGAAAGGAAGCACGCCGTCTTTCCAGCGAGGGAGGGGGGGGGGGGGGGGTTCTGCCGCTGCTGCTGCGTAAGGCGCGGCCGCGTGAGCGCCCTATCTTGCAAGTGATCTGCGATGCAGACAGTCTAGGCGTCTAGGCGCACCAAGGGCTGATAGCTTCGCGTGCGTCACCCGTGTTCACGAAGTGAAATGTCATTGTAACTCTTTATTTATTCATTCATTAATTTGCTTATCTATTTATTTATTTATCTATTTATTTAGTTATCCAGTCATTTATTTTGTTATGTTACCATGCCCACACGGGGCTGATTCAATTCGGATCATTTTATACGCGTATGATGTGCGAATTCCGTTCCGCTGCGTAACATTGCGATAGCGCAGCGTTTTCGCAATCCTCGTAGTATTTCGCAATGAGCTCAAAGTGGTCAGTGTAGCTACGTAATGCTGCACTGCCATCCCGGGGATATACGAGCGTGGGGTTGACAGAGTATCAGTAAACATGTTCACTTTCATGGAAAGGCTTCGTGCATTCGTATACAGGGTGATCGAAGTTAAGTTGACAGCTTTTTTTTTTTAATTAGGCGTTGAGACGTAAGTGAAGACTACCTCTACAGTAGGGTTATGTGGCGAGGGGGACAAAAAGTCCGATGATAATTATCGCTGTTAGCCGTGCCATTAACAAATTTGAATAAATAAATTTTTACTGGCTGTAGTAAGCAGGCACGTTCGTACTGAAAAGTTAGAGGCAGTCGTGTTTCTACAGACTTCCACTTGGCAGTATTCTTCTAGAGTATCCGTGCTTTCAGATTTCGACCTGCGAAGTTTAATTGCTGTTCGCATGATTACGCATGCAAGACAGTGAGCACCGGCGCAAAGCTCCTCCCTTATCTCGGTATAACAGAAGCTATCATCGTTACAGGCTGCGCGGTTCCATGTTTTGATAGCGGTTCCGACTTCTGTGCCTTGCGATTGTGCCAGCCGAGAGTGAAATGGGGGCAGTTATCCTTTTTGCCTATGCCTCCTCCCCGCTGTTAGACTAAACGTCGTACACAAAAGGCGCGTCACATCCGCCTATTTTTATGTCCACTGCAGGACGAAGGCCTCTTCCTGCGATCGCCCATTAACCCTGTCTTGCGCTATAGGTGTAACCAATTTCCACCTGCCAATTTCCTAATTTCATCACCCCACCTACTTTTCTGCCATCCTCGATTGCTCTTCCCTTCTCTTGGCACCCATTATGTAACTCTAATGGTCTACCAGTTATCTACCCTACGCATTACATAGCCCGCCCAGCTCAATTTCTTTCTCGTAATGTCTACTAGAATATCTGCTATGCCCATTTGCTCTCTAATGTATGTGATGATGATGTATAGGGTTGTTTTGGCGCAAGGGCCAGGGATGGCCAAATAGTACCAAGAAATGGTATCGGGCAGTCGATGACGCG
Organism: Dermacentor silvarum; assembly: GCF_013339745.2. NCBI lineage: Eukaryota > Metazoa > Arthropoda > Arachnida > Ixodida > Ixodidae > Dermacentor > Dermacentor silvarum. The sequence goes on from NC_051154.1 coordinate 287,493,832, forward strand.
GTGAATGGAAAGTGTAAAATGGAACGAGGCTGTATAGAGGCCTAAAATATTCACTGTAAGGTGCATAAAATATATCAGTAGTCAAAGAATGCTAATAACGAGTGATCAGAACGTCGGATGTGTGTGTGTGTGTGTGTGCGTGTGTGTGTGTGTGCGTGTGCGTGTGCGTGTGCGTAAGAACGGTCACCATATTTAGGCCCTGTCGTTTTTGCTGATAGGTTTGACGTAATGGTTCAGCGGAAACCCGCTAGGTGGAGAGCAATAATTCGACTTCGCCCTGCCATCTGCTAGCCACTTGGTTAGCTCAGATGGTAGAGCTGCTGCCTCCGAAAGGCGGTGGTCCCGGGTTCGAGTCCTGGAGCAGGACGAACTTTTTCATCAACTGCGAGGCTTTTCTTGCGAAGAACCCGTATGGGTTTCCTTTGTAGAAATTGCTACGATTGGGTGGGTGTCTCATTTCCCATTTAATTGCCGATAGGTTAAACGGGGCTTGAAGGACATTATCATAAATTCAACTGTAATGGCGATATTCAACTACAAAACGGTAATAACATTTCATTACTAACTTCAGGGCGCATGGTGTAACTGTGGAATTGAAGCCGGGGAGTAGTGAATACATGTCAGCAGCTAAGCAGAAGTCCTACGACTAGAACTATTTTCGAGATATACGAAATTCAAATGTGCTATAAATATAAATATATTAGCACACAAACATACGCACACGCACATGCGCGCACACACACACACACTTTCTGAACCACTAATGGGAACTTTGTTTTTGTACGTCTCCCTTGTTTGTGGACTCCCTACTTTACTGCCACCGGACCTCCAGTTACTAATCTCTGTTGCGGACCTATTTGCGTTCCCCCTGCTATCTCTGAACCGAAGGGCTTCAAGGAGGCCAGAGGAGCCTAAATCAACAGCTTAGCCGATATATTCACATTCTAATAAAACATTTTTCATCATTTCCAATAGCTTTGCTGCAGCAAGCACATGCTTCTTCTTCACTGGTTTACCTCACTTTATAAGTGCGCATTCTAAGGCATCCTAATCTCGCTTCGAAAATCACAGAGCTTCCCTTTGAGTTATCATAAATTGTTTCTGTCCTGTTTTAATTTTTACCTGATAGGTAGTTACTTATAGAAGGTTTATTTTCCATTGCCGCCACAAAAGACATTGTCTCAGCCTCTCTGACGTTGCGTTTGACGTTGTTAGTTGCCATGTTGATTAGTATACCGGTCACATACTTGCTGGTAAGCTTCCTAGTCATCCACTGTGAGTCAATGGCTTTCCTGTACAAACAACTGAACACTCTCGCAACCCATTTACTTAATGATGAGGATGATGATGATTTATTGGCATCCCCTTTGAAGCGGGGCGGTGACAAATAGTCATCTAGCCATACTGATTGACTTCAAAAGAGGCGCTACTCATGTAACCCTGCACTGCCTCATTTGTGGTTTTACCGCGGGCTCCCAAAGCTAACCGGCCAGCTATCTTTGGTGTTAACTTCCAACCCCGACAAGAAATCCGATTTGAAGCACAGAATGGCATTAGCGAACGTTAGGGCTGCCACCATTACGGCTTTCCAGATTCCACGCGCCACCTCATATTTATTGTTGCCCCAATGTGTTCTATGTTTCATTATTGCTGCATTCCGCTTCCCCTTTATAATTAGTACGCATGAAAAGAATATACGCGCTCTTGCTCGTCCCAAGCGGCGCCTGCGCAAGGGCACCTCTCCAGGATCAGGAGACCAAAAAAACGCACAAATTCTCTCCGCAAAATGTAACTTCACTCTGCCACTGAAGACCTCGAAAGTAATCAGAGAAGAGCACGCGATGCGATCCGCGGCGTCGGCTAGGTGGCTTCCGGAAATAGAGACTACTGGATAGTCCCCAGTTCAGCAAGGGACGAAGGGGCGACCAGCATTAGGTCGGAATGTCTTTGGGTACTGTCATCGTGGTTGCAGTAGACAAGTAACGTCCGCAAAAGCCTATTCCTACCTCCGCACGCCAATACCCGTCCGACTCCACAAAGAACGCATCGCTTTAATGCAATACGACTCCGTCAACTGCCTCGAGGTAGGCATCAATAATGTACCACTGAGAGCTTGTTTCAATAACCGACATTTCTCTCGCAGCGCTAACACTACACCAACATACGGCCTCGACACCACTGAAACCACCGCCCTTCCGAGCTCCCTTTCTGCAAAAGAAAGCGTCGATGCGGCGTCCATATTTATTATTGTAATAGCAATTATATAGCAACACTCGAGGCAAATTTGCGCCATCGTCGTCGCCGTGAGCTTCCGTATAAAGTCAAAATACGATAAGATGGTGGCATGCGCACCGTATGTTGTGGCTGCGAGGAAAAGCGTGCGAGGGATATCCGAGAAGGATGGTGGCTTCATGCGCGCCGTCCTCCCGCGCGTCGAATGTTAGAAGCCACGTTATCCATGGGCGTGCAAGTACAAGGGGAGGGGGGGAGTTCAGTGTGTGTTTATGTGATGAAGCGTGCTCTAGGGGAGGGGGCAGGCGCGTCGCCAGGTCTGCTACTTTAGCCCGGCCGTGGCTGCGTATGGCTTTCCGCGCGGCTGAGCGCATAAGCGGCCCATGCACGCGCCGTATCTTGGAGTTGATCTGCGGCGGGCTCAAAAGCTAAGTATTAGCCGGGATGGCTGGTTGCTTCATGTGCGCTGTCTTCCCACACGCCTAGTGTTGGGGTTCACGTAAACTGAAGTTTTGGAGAGGCGTTGAAGCGACAGGCAGCACGAAGATTTCGCTCTCATCTGTCTGCGCTCTTCATCGTACCAGCGTAGTGACAGCGTGTGTTCGCGGTCATCGAGTGAGATCTGGGAGAGGAGGGGGGGGGGGTATTCTGTAAGAGTCCACCTAGTGGACTGTCCACTTCGGCTGTCACCACTGGCTGCTGCTTCACGCGCCAGTCTCCTTCCTGCTCGTGAAGCAGCAGCCAATGGTGACAGCCGAAGTGGACAGTCCACTAGGTGGACTCTTACAGAATACCCCCCCAGTTAACGTGTGCCTGTGCGCGTGGGACACCATTGTATGCTTGTTCATTTAATTAGTAAGGAAATGTTTGCTACAACTTATACGACCGATAATACTATACGAACCTAAATTTGTGTTGTTGCCTCTTACTTTGCTATCACTATCAATACTTCGCCTTACTGGTGAAACTGGACATCTTTATATGTACTAACTTCTGTGCGCAGTAACGTACACAGCATATACTACGCGTGCTATCTTCTCCCTGCACTAGAGCGTACGTGCTCGCGGTTGCGTTGCTGCGGCAAAAAAGGCGACATATCAAACAAGTAAATTTATACGGACTTTTATTTTTCGGTAAGCGCTCATCAGAGCATAAAACATGCTTAACCTCTAGTGTTTGCAACAATGTACTTGTGGCATTGTGGTAATTTACTGGCAATAACATCAGTGAAAATCTAACACAAATTTTATAGCGTCTATTTTGTGTCAATCCGCATGGCACCTGTTATTCACCGGCATTTGTTCCGAAGTTGGTGCCGGCGGTGTCGCACGCACGGATTATTACTCTTCATTCTCGCTCTTATTGGGAATTTCCTTGGGTGCTGTAATCCACCGAGACAGTGGAGGCGTCTCTGAATAAGTTGATATTCGTCGCGTGCTTGCACTGTGGACCCTCATGGAAGAAAAAACGGTCAAGTTTCCACTCGGTCGTGCAAAGCTTAGGCAAACCGAAACTGTTGATCCTCAAGTCTTACTGAATATTACACACAATGCGGTCCTAGGGAACCTCCAGGACCTGGGGGTAGGCGCAAGGCCTATACCTACGTCCGCGACTTTCTCTCGAATCGCACAGCTCGAATCGCGATAGGAGAAATCAAGTCGGATGACATAGAACTGGGAAGTAGGGAAACGGCGCAGGGCTCGGTATTGTCCCCCTTTCTCTACAACGTGGCCATGATCGGCCTACTGAAAATCCTCAGCAAGATCCGCGGCGTCAACCACAGCCTGTACGCCGACGACATAACGTTTTGGGTGAGAGGTGGCAGCGAAGGCCAAATCGAGAAAACCCTCCAGAAGGCCACGGAGGCCGTCGAACGCTACACGTCAGAGAAGGGGCTCAGTTGCTCCTCGTAAAAGTTCCGAACTCCTGTTGGTGTACCCTACGACCAGGAAACAATACAGAGGAACACCGAACATTAACATTAAGGTGAACGGGGGCCCGCGAACTATCGTAGACCAGATCAAAGTCCTAGGACTCCGGTTGCATGCGGAAGGCCGAAACCTCGGTACCATCAATGCGCTAGAGAACAGCGCACAGCAAACACTACGGCTAATCAAACGGATTGCCAATAGACACTACGGCATGACGGAGGTCAGCCTAATTCATTTAATGCAGGCCTTCGTCATCAGCCGCGTCGTCTATGTGACATCGTACCTAACATTTGGAGGGGCAGAAAAAAACAAGATGAAATGCATCATCAGACCAACTTTCAGATAGGTAATTGGCGTCCCAGTCACAACATCCAACGACAAACTCTTAGAGTTGGGACTACACAAGACACTTGAACTAATCGAGGCGCACACTACCGCCCAATACGAAAGACTCACACAAACCCCAACGGGGCGACACATTCTACAGAAACTCAAAATTCGATATGAAGCGCAACACGGCACGAAACTAAGCATTCCACTAGAGACGAGGAGGGTATTTAAAATTCCTCCACTGCCCAAGAACATGAAACCTGAGCACCACAACGAGCGATGAGATGCAAGGGCATGCCACATTGATCGCAAGTACCATGACGTAGAGGGCGTCGCCTACGTGGACGCCGCGGAATACAGAGAACGGAAAGGGCTTTCCGTAGTAGCGGTAAACGCGAACGGAGAACCCTCGCGAGCGGCACAGTGAGAACGGATAAACCTGAGTTGGGGAGGAAGCCGCCATAGCATTAGCGGTGGCCTCCACCAAAGCGAGAATTATCATAAGCGACTCAAAAATTGCAGTTCATAATTTCGCGAAAGGACGCATCTCACCAGAGGCGTTCAAAATTCTAAACAATAACAGCTACCGTCATCGCGAGAGGATCCAAATTATTTGGGGACCCACGCACTCCTCTCTCGCCGGCAACGAGGCGGCTCACAACGTAGCTTCAGGACTTACTCGCAGAGCAAGTAAGCCGGCCCAGCGGGAACGACAGGTGGCTGCATGGTCAGCTACAAAGAAATAACCGATAACTATCGGCTGGGAAGGGTCCGGTACCCACCCGCTCATCCCGCGCTAACCAAGAAACAGGCGGTGGCGTGGCGCCTCCTGCAAACAAACATGTATCGTAACCCGGTGGACTGCAGCAGATTCTATCCCGCGCAATACAATCTTCAACGCAAATTATGTAAGGGTAGGGCGGATCTGCCACATATTCTGTGGGCATGCTCGAAGGCGGCTACTTTCGCGGGCCGCAAAATTCAAAACCGGGAGCAGGGTGGGGGGGGGGGGGGGAGGCCATGCTGCTCAGCTCAGACCAACAAGACCAGGTGTGGGCCGTCCAGCTAGCCGTGGCAGCCGCTGAGACCCAGGGGATCTCGGCCGTCTGCAAGGCGGAGGGAGGCTGCGTCCGCCCTCGTGATTGCTGGCACAAATCTCTCTCTGCTAGGGTTGCTGCTAGGTCTTAACTTGGTTTAACTACGCATGTAGGGAAGGTATTCTCGAGCGATAATTTTCGTAAGTACCTTCCCTTTCGGGACATATCGCGTGACTAGCGCTGGACGCATCGGCGCCTACGAGCGACAGCTCTCCTGGCATGCCACAAACGCAGGCAGGCTAACCAAGGTTGGCACAGTGCCAAGAATGCTGTTGCTAGCCGACGCCGAACGCGTTGGAGGCTAGCCGCTCGACATCAATCGGCCAGTTTCGCTGCGCCTTGAGCTTTGCGCGACCAAGAGCAAGCTTTCGCCTTTTTATTTTCTCTCTCTCTCTCTCTCTGCTGGCTCAGCGCGCCGCGGAGAGAAGAGAGGCAGGGGTCGGTAAGGGAGTGAGCTGGTGAGGAGGAGGCGACGTGCGCCTGCGTCGTGCCGCCCTCTAGGGTGTCGCCGCCCTCGTGGTTGCCATGGCTACGGTGCGGCAGTTTCTTGATACGAAGCACTTACCACACATTACGGCTGGCTTAAATAGCTTCGCTGTTAAAAGTTCCGTGAAGCGGCCGGTGCAGTGACCGACATTTAGGCAGTGCTGTGATCAACCTGAACAAAGATTAGCCCTTCCCGTACTGGATTCCTGCACTATTTGCTGTTTTCTGGTCACTTATTTCTGGCGCCAAGCTGTAGGGATGGATGCAGTGAACTTGATTTATGGTTACCTTTATCTGGATCTGCTGAAACTGAGCCCCACATCTGTATACGCCATCTTTGAAAGTGAGTTGATCGTTTCCGCTATGCCCTGTACTTGAATACATTCAGAAATGTTCACTGGGCTCCGCCTTCGTTTTTGAAGAGCGGCTCGCGTGTACCTTACCGGTGATACGCGCAACATACTGTGCATGAAACCGCATAATTCCTCTGGCGTATGTAAATATGTCGATAAACGGAAATATACAATAACTACTGGGACTTGTTTTCATAATGGCAGTTCCTGATTTGTAGCTTCGCTTTGTTGAAACAAGCTTCATAGATGGTCTCTACAACGTTTTATGCCGATTGCGTGTACCTGTTGCATGGCATTTGCGCGTGCCGCGTAATTGTGCAATATTACTAAATATTTTAGCGCCGTGTTTATTGCGCTGTGCGAGCAAATTAATGAATGAGTAACTCTTATTAGCGAGCGATGACTGGTTTCTTGCCAAATGCATAGTATAGTTAATTTCTCTCCTTTATTTTCTCAGGTAAGGCTCACCCTACAGGGACTCAGTAACAGGCGCTTCACCAGCGAATTCGTGCAGTTTTTCCTTACTCGCAACAAGGTGAATTGTCAACATTTATCAACACGTTTCGCAATGATGTTTCAATGAAACCTCAATGCCTTTTTGATACCATTTGTTCACATTGACCAATAACCTTTCATTCACTCCTTAGTGAAATTTTTGTAAAGATTGCTTGGCGACCATTATCATGTGTAGAACAGTAGACCAAGTTGCATAGATTTTCACTGGAAAGCGCCTCGCTCGACATAAATTAGTGGCGCTAGAAAATGCGGATATGCGCATGACGACGAAGGAATGGCGACAACGTTGTGACGACGACAGCATCACGGCTATAACATGATGAGTAGAGACCGGATTTTAGGCAAATGCCTTTTTTATTCCTTGCGCTCCTATTGTCCCACTTTGATATATGAGCATGAATTAGAGGTTGAGAAGGGCTTCTATAGTGTTTTTATAGTGCCTATAATGCTTATTTTGGCGTATGTGCCTAAACTCCTATAAATGCCTATTTTCAAAGGCGCCTATATGAACACTATTTAGCCTCAAGTTTCGCTTTCGAGTGCAGTTAGAGAGCGTTATTCATGTTACCGGGCAACATTGACTGTTCGTCCTTTAGTTCAACCAACTCCCGGAAAAGAAACAACTGCTTGCAGGAATGAAATGGGACGCGCCGGCCAGCATACGCCGCCGCGCTGACATTGCGCGAGCGGTTGGCGAATGCGAAACCGTGGAGAGCCGTCAGGGGAAAGGAGAGTGAAGAGGAAAAGAAGAAAGAAAAATGTGCTGTGCACGCGGCTTTTGTTTTGTTTGTAATTTACTTTTTAAGGTGTTCACCGCCGTCGGGCGTTCCTTCTCGGCGTACGAGATAATTCTCAGTGACAAGAGGCACAATCTTGAATCACAAAATCTGGAGATGGTGGTAGTTTGCTATTCTTTCCACAATCTTCACAGTGATTCTTAGACTACGTTCCGCGTGCTCTCCAAACAGATTTATTCAAACATGTGCACTTCAAATGGGCGGAAGTGTATTTGGCAGTGTTGGGACGTCTGGCCTGTACAATTCGGATAATGTCATTGTATATTGCCGCGACAACTTGGCCACGTTCAAGTTGCGCGCCCTTCGTATTGGACAATGTGCACGCCGTTCCGTGGTGTTGTTCAGCAGCAACAGGCAGCGATCTTCGTGGCCCGAGCACCCGGTTGGACCCGGCTCGCATGCGCCACGCGCACGAGGCAGGACTCAAGAAAGAAGAAGACGGTTGGACGCCAGTTTTAGAACGCGACTGCCGGGCATTCTTCACAACCGCAGTGACTTTAAGTCGTGAGCACAGATTCCCCCTTATTAAATATCGTTGTTTTCTTAACCTGTGTTCCTCAACATCGTTACATTTCTGGTGGAGGTGCGGGGTATTTGTCGAAGCCCCACGAACGAAAGTCAGCGTAGCCCCGACCACCAGCGAGTCCATCCCGTGGAACTGACACCTGTCAGCCTCGAACCGAACGAACCGAGCGAATAACTCGTCGAATCCCCGAATAACTCGCCGGACCTTTGAATACAGTTGTTGTTGTGGTTGTTCTTCTTGAAACGCTTGCCGCCATTAAATAACTTGTGCATGTAATTCTAGCGGGTGATTCAATCCTATTTATGAAGAAACATTGCATGACTGACTTTATAATATTCAAATATTTAATTACTCTGTAATTATGACGACTCATCATAAAATGCACAAAGAGTCATTCTACCACCTTGACTTGCTTTCAGTGGAGTGAGTCCCAAGCACTCTAGCATAAAATTGTGTATGTTTCACACATGTACCGACCGTCTGTCATAATTCGGGACTGAAGGGGCTATCCCGGCCATGGCGTTCCACGCGCCTGGGTGCATACACGGCCCATGCGCCGTATCTTGGATGCAATCTACGGCGGGTGCAAAGCCTCAAGGCAAGCCGGTATGGCTGGTCGCTTCATTCGCGCTGTGCTCCCGCGCGCCTTGTGTTGGAGGTCGCGAAATCTGAAGTTGTCGGGACGCGGTGAAGCGAGAGGCAGCTCCAAGCGCTCGCTCATTAATCCAATGAGCGACAATAAAGAATTTTTTTCTCTCTCTACCCGCTGCCGGAGCTCTTCCTCACGCCAGCGTTCTGACAGCGGGAGTTCGTGGTGAGCTTGTGAGATACGGTAATTTTGTCCTGTACGCGCGTGGCACCATGATTGTTATATATATATATATATATATATATATACAGTAATTTTAAAAAATAATGATCTGTGGCAAATATCACAATTCTACTCCTATGTGCGATGGATCTGCATATTTTTTTTAATTGTTAACGTTAACAATTTTTTTATCGCCTGTGGCATATAGCACAAATCTATCTATTGAGCTGGATTACGTGAAGAGGAGGACATTACTTGCACAAGAAATCAAAATGCACCATTGAACAAGTACCACAATTTCACTAACCAGGTTTTTAGATAATTACTTTAGAGCACGTATGTAGAAATTTAAGAATCCAAGCCAGTGAGTTCGCCAAGCACGTCTTCCGAAAACGAATTTTGGAACTTGTACCTGCTTTCAGATATGTGCTGCACAATTTGCGGTAAGAATGCACCATTGTTCAACTTACTTTTTTAACAAAAACACATTTTTATGCGTTAAAGTTGAAAAATAAGTGTAACACCAATGTATTTCGTAGCGCAATTTCGGAACACGTGTCTGGAAACTGGTGTCCTCCTCAGAAATTGTTCCACGTGGGTATGCCTTGGGAACTGACCGGCTAGAACTCGTAAATTTCAATGTATACCGCGTAAACTAATTAATTTGAAACTTAATTCATGATAGTCTCGTAATTTTCGATTACGCATTTTGATTTCTTGTGCAGATAATTAATGGCCACTACTTGCAGTAATCCCGCTCAAGTAGGAATAGAATCCTGCTACATGCCGCAGGCAATTTTGGAAAATTCTATTATTTCAAAAAAAAAGAAACCCCCACACTGCGTAATTCTTATTTTAAGCAGAAGTAGCTTTGAATCCTTCTATAGTCGCCCCACGCCTATTTATTTATTTATCCTATTTATGTCCACTTCGTCCTGCAGTGGGCATAAATATAGGCTGATGATGATGACGATGATAGTCGCCCCACGCAAGCAGTGATCTGCGGTGCGTCGTTAAAGACGGGACGGAGCCGCGCATCTCCCGAAGAACGTGGGCATCAAGTTATGGTATGCAATAAGTTTAGTGCGTGATGACTCTGACCTATTGTTGCTCAAACGAACAGAAAACGAGTCCCACCTGCTGACAAGGGGCTTTCGGAATGTGGAAAATTCTTCAAAGCATGCGTATTACGGCGCTTACGTAGACTAATGACAGGTCTTTAAGGGAAAAAAATGGCGCTAGACCATTTTCGATCGCATTCTGCTTGCAGTGCAGTCGTTGAGTCGTCAGGGTGTGGCCTCCTCCCATTCTCAAATAGAACCAAATTATCTGGCGTTTAACATGAACAAACTAGCAGAGTGTGCTATGAAGGACGCCGTATATAGTGGTCGGTTCCGCACATATATTGACCACCGTTCCCATGCACCCAATCTAAATACATGAGTGTTTTTTTTTTTTTTTTTTTTTTTTTGCATTTGGCCATCATCAACATGCTTAGCCATCGCGACCGGGAGTCGAATGGTGTGTCCAAGCCAGTCTGTTTTAACCGGCACGTCTGCCTACGAGTGGGGTCTTTCATTATATTCATGCATTTATTGTGTGTTTGCCATGTCATAAGTGGCCAATTAAACATGTATTTTTTTATCGCTAAACTTATCATTGGCGCGCTAACAGCCTTATTGGACACCACCACTTTAATTTTCCTAATTGGAAGCCATTTATCGTCTTGTACAAATTCGTAGCAATTCCCTATATATATATATATATATATATATATATATATAATAAGCTGCTTCATACGCGCGTCTACTTCACTGTGAATATTTACCTTGATCCAGAATCGCTTTTTTCTGGTATATATATATATATATATATATATATATATGTATGTATATATATACATTTTTTGCGTCGTCGTCTTGGAAACTATTTTGTAGGGGTGTGCGTATATTTGAAAGTTTCACTACGGTTTGAATTGACCATGCTATTCGATTGGCATTCGATTCGAGAATTCGAAATTCGGAATGGTCGACTATTCGTGTCCTTCGAAAATGGAAGCGATCGAAGGAGAGAGAACGATGGAATTGAGGACTGTTCTGGATGATTCGAATGCAGGCGAGCCCCGGTGTATCGCAAAGGCGCCAGTTCTTCCAGGCAAACGCGCGGGGCAGAAAACATCTGTTTAATAACTTGTCATTTATAATCGCTTTCAGGTCGCCTTTCGATTTTTCGTATCAACTTAAGCAAATCGGTTTACTATTTGGCTATATAGTCTCACCACACACGTGTTCACCATGTTCTAGCATCACACTTTTTTTTTTCCTTCAACGAACACTCACGTTCACCCGGTGACATGTTGTTTCCTTGCTTCCTTACTCTCATTGTCATGGGGAACCAGATGACTGAAAACAGTTGTTTCTCATGTACGGGAGCTGCTCAATTAAGCAGACGTCCAGTTGCGATAGGGACTACATGCATGCATGTATCAAATAATCCAAATAGCTGTCTCCTTTTTATGAAACGAGCTCCACGCAACATTTTTTTTTGCACTTTGTTTAGAAGTAAGAAAATATTCTGTAATCGATTCGATATTCTGAAGTAATTTTTGCTCGAATATTCGTATTTCATTAGACTCAGAAATGTCCGCATACGAGAACCTCTACTATTTTGAAGATGGACGGTGCGTCTGTGAAAATTCGTGGGGCCACAACATCCATATGGGGACGGATTACCAGCGACGCTGGTACGCATGGGCTGCATACATGGGCTGCATGCATGGGCGGCATAAATTATGACATCATATATATTTTTTTTTTCATACGGCACCCGACTACGCCAACACAAGCGCCGCCAGGCTCACGGTTTACTTCCGATATTCGCGCGTAAGTTTCTTGTAGCGCTTGGTTCTTAGGAAAAGACACGATATTTTTAGACAAAAATGGATCAGTGAAGTTATAGTGAGAGAGAGGAAAAAAATGTCACAGTTTCGCCCTAAGGGCGAAGCGATGAATGCGATAGCAACACACCAATGTCATACGAAGTAAGGTGAGCGGCTTTGGTAGCAATATGAATTGTAGTAAACATGAGCTGATTAAGTAAGCAGGTGTGCTGCGGCGTAAGTAGACCGACATGAAGAGAGACTCGATGACCACGAGAAGGCGCGTGTGAAACGGTGGTGTTGATGAGAAGCGCTTCCCGTGGGCAGCGCGTGCGAAGGGACACACCTGTAGCGCTGCACTGCCGACCCGGGCAGCATTGCATGTGTAGCGTGCGTTGGAAAATGTGGCCCGACTATTACTAACTGATTGAAGAAGCGTGGTGTGAGCGCGCACAAACAAACATGAATACATCACACTGAATGACTGCAGACAACGACCGTCAAAACGCTGGCAGCGAGTGGATATATACGCCGCAGCAGCGGGCGAAGGTACGTGCGGTCTATCGCTTCAACGGAAACTGAGCGGCGCATGCGCATAAAGGTCAGAGCCGTGTGGAGATAAGAGACGGTGCGGTCGAACGAACGACGAGCGCGGTTGTTGGCAGCGTAGAAGTGCGCCCCCCCCCCCCCCCCCCCGCTCCTTCCGGCGCTGGCTTCCCGCTTCCTTGCTTGCGCGTGGGAGAGATAAGAGACTGTGCGGACGAGCGACGAGCGCGGTTGTTGGCAGAGAAGTGCCCCCCCCCCCCTTCCCCCCTGCTCCCTCCGGCGCTGGCTTTCCGCTTCCTTGCTTGCGCGTGGGAGATTGAGTGCGTTCGCTCTCCGTGATAGCGCCCGTCCCCGCACGCTGCCTCTGGGGCATACGGCGCGCGGCGAAGATTTTATCTATACGGAACCTCACGGCGACGGCGACGGCGACGCCGACGGCAGAAATCCGGTTGAAGTGTCCATATAATTGCTATCGCAATAAAAGAAAAGCGTTTTGTTGGCTAGCCTGCGTTAGAAAAGGGAAATGGGGCAATAAAAAAATGAGCGAGAAAGAGGAAAGACGCGTTAAATGTAGAAACGCGCAAGGACAGCACCCCGTGGTCATAGGCGCTCGCACAAGCAGCCAGCCGTTTTCATGCAGATAGCTCAACAATGCGTTCACTTCCTTCTGAGCCGATGATCAGCAGTGGAAAAGGTGTTCCAGTAGTGTCTGCACGGACAGGGTGATCATCTAGTTGCCCTAACGCTTTGGACACTTACAAAGAAATGGGACAGCAGACACGCTCAGAACAATTGATTTTGTTCGATTGATATTTCGATTGATATTTTGAAAAGGCATGAGCGGCGCCCTAGTTCACCAGCGTTGACCAGCAGGCGCGGTGGATGCTACAAGGAGAGAAGTGGGGAAAAACAAAAACTGCGCGGAACCAACTTCGGTAATATAATATTGTGTTTCGCGCGAAGCTTCTCAAGCCGCCAAACTTGTTATTCCCTGCTTACACGTCCCCAATAGCTTGCACTGCCGTTTGTTTCGCTGCAACTTTCCGAGCTCTCACTTAAATTGTCGCTGTCGTGCGCATGACACATCTATCTCAACGGAACCGTTAAAGCTGTACATGCACGGCCGACAATTTTCTGCGTGGGCGCCTATACACGCGTGATGTCCTTTTATCTATTTTGTATTGCACTTCAACATTTTTTTTTTACTTGTCGACATTTAAATTTCCCGGTCTGCCCTGCGTCCATGTATACAGCTGACAACCTCTGTTGAATAGAAAGGGCAAGGTCCTTTCTAGTTGGGCGACGTGACAACCCTATATATTTATAACAGTGAATGGAATACGTCTCTCACTTTTTGACGCGCCTAATTTAACGAAAGCGGAAAAACGACTCGCATGCACTGCGCCCGGGACAAGGCGTGCTTGTGTGGGACGCAGTAATTGTGAGACCTGTACCCGCTTACATCGACCGTTTTCACGAGGACGTCGCCATCTTTGAGATGCCATCTATCGCCAGGCTGGGCTCAGCCGTCATACTGGCATGTGCGGCCGGCTGCAGCGGCACTTGGCTGTACGAGATGAGCCCTTCGCCCCGCTGCGTGTTTACTTCTGAACGATTAACGCACTGCGCAAAATACTAGCAGGGCGTTAAAGAAAATGATAAAAAATGAGCATAGCACAGAGAAGCGCAGTGCTGACCTATATTTACGTACTTATTTTATTTTCCGCAGTACTTTCACAGAGAAACATACTTGCGTAAATTTAGAGCGGGCGCTCGAGCTGTTTCGCGGCCAAGCAAGCTAGCGTCTGACCATCCGCCAGGCGGCGTAGCGATGTCCGCTGCCACTTCACCTCAAATGTAGACAGCTTATCATACATCTACAGGATTACGTCCACGCGTCCCGTTTCCATAGCGACGTTGATGCTGCGCCGGTCATGTGCCGCTGGTTACGCCCACCCCACCGCGCTTTTCGACGCGTATCCTTTTGTATGCGGAAATAATATTGCGGTTTCTTGCGTTAAGAACATTGTTACCAAGACGTTTGTTATGCTGGGTGAGCGTATTTTGCACAGGTAGCATAGAATATGAGCCGTGGCGTCCGTTTACCGTGCAGCCAGCAACGCGTTTGTTTTGGCACCCGTCTTTTGCGGAAGAGCATGCGCATTACTTCTAAAGGCCAACCTCCATGGAGCGAAAAAGCGACGAACTTTCGGCGGCGGCCGCCCGCCGCCCGACGTAAAAAAAAAAAAATGACTGTTTGCCGCCGATCCACTCTCTCCAGATATTCGCCGCCCAGCGAACCGCCGCCGCCGGAAGTCGAGAGCGTGGACCAATCGGACCACAACGCACAGGTTGACTTCCGTCGGTCGCCCGCCGTCGGTCGCCCGCCGACGGGAGTTTTGGTTGTTCACGCTTGGCTACTGTTCGGCTATTTCCTACCTTCGTTTAAAACGCTCGTTTTCCAGCGCTGTTTCACCTCCTTTTTGGTTGTTCTGTCTCAATGCTCCAGTGCATAATATGTGTTCACTGCTTGTTTTGTGTACTCTATCTAGTTAGAGGCTTCGTTTCCCGATGATGCTCTGCTCATGCATACCCGCAACATTATGCCTTGCGTACCACCGTGTTTTGGAAAGACATTTGATTGAAGTTTGCAGGGTGTAGTTCACTGGCACATCCGAAAAAAAAAAAAAAAAAACCGCGAGCTGAAGCATTGCGTATGTGCGGCATACGGGCGGCTCGCAAGACAGCTATGTAAAACATGGCGGCGGTCCCCGCTGCCCGCTTCGAATTGAATTCGGCGTGGTTTTTGTAGAATTCGCTTCGTTCGTAGCAGGTGACTGCATAAACGGCTTTCGCTTAGTCGCAGGCCGCTTCGACTACAGTGTATTATGGATACCCTTGTGGAGTCTTTGAAATCGCTTCTCGTTTCAAATGACGCGAAGCCTAACGAGGGAAACCTTCGAGATTTGTCAGCGTCACCTATCGATGAAGTCGCGATAGGCGCGACGATGTCATATGGCCTTTGAGATCGGAAGATCTCGCAGGCCAACTAAAACTGTAATAAACGTGCGCTGCTTAGCGCACGCTGTACTATAGCGCATAGCGTACGCTATTAGTTGCGTACGCTGTACTAAAACTGTCTAATAGCTTTCCGTGTTTCCCCGATGGCAGGGCAGGCTCGAAGGTGGAAGCTGACGGGAGAAAAACTCAGCTGCGCGCGAGCGGAGACAGCCGTAAACAAACACAGGGTGGCTGACGACGGATAAGTATCGGCGAAATACCGACGTGCCGCGTATTCACAAAAAAGAAAGTGACAATCTAAATAGATTCCGGCTAACAGCAAACACTTATTGTACGCACTTTTTCGGATCAGGTGCCTTATTTTACGTGTAAAAACATTGATTTAGGCGCTGTTTTGCCTCCTGCTTTCATTCGCCGACGTCGCTTGCGTAGCTTATCTCGTCTGGCCACAATGACTTCTCGCGGGCTGCGTTGACCGCATGGTCGGCGGCGTTCGCCGGCTCTTGGTTGCATGGAGTGTGGAGTGACGAATTCGCGACGGCGCTTCGCGCTGGATTTTTCGTCACGTGAAATTCGTCGCGAAAGTTCGCTGCATGGAGGTTGGCCTTAGCGCGTAGTTTTCCAAAAGGAATTCGCAACACGTTCGGTTTAAAGCACGACATTTGTTATCAGTGGCTCACCCGTATCATCACACAAACGTTTTATTCGGCGCGGCTCGAGCGTTTTGTGAAGGCTGTTTACTTGACTGGTTATGCATAATCCATGCGCCTATATAGGCCAGTTCGCAAGAGCCAGTTTTACTTGACGCGTTGCTTGTCATGGCTAAAACATTCTTGTTGTGGTGTATGTTTTTGTCTGTGCGTTTTCTTGGTCAAATGTGGGATCCAGTATTCTTCCTGTGCAATTCCCAATGTAAACAAGAAAAAATAAACTTTTTTGTATGCGACCGCTGCTTCCTATTGTGTGCAGCTGAGGAAAGCGGCTCGAGAACGGCATAAAATTGCAATCGAAACAGCTCTGGGCCGGTATTTTGTAGCGATGCCTTTCGTTTATTAATGCCTTTTCGGGCTTATCGCGCTTTGTCAGTGGTCGGAGCGACGGTCCGCTCGCGTTATCAAGGCATCAGCCGGCCGTGAGCGGTGGATGATAAGACTAGAGTAGAATAAGTCCTAATGCCTAGCTACAAAATCGCGGCCCTGATCGCATTATTTTTCCAATTTGCCTGAGCTAATTCAGCCTTGCTTAGGTTCTTCGAGAAGACTGGTGGTTTTTCCAGTAAAAAGGTTGCGATCTGCGAGCTTATTACGTCTTTAAGTACGGCCTACTAAAAAATAAAATATTAAAGCTCTTGCGCTCCACTATATAGACGACGTAGTTGAGCATTTTAACAGCCAAAGGTTACGTTGGAAATCGAAATCATTGCTATCGAAACCGAAACAGAGCTAAACCACGCATCCAAAATCTCGGAAGACAAAATTAGCGGTCTGACAAGTCGCTCGGGGCGCTGGCGGCCGTGCAGTAGCTCGGCCGCAGGGCCCTACAGGAATGTCCGTTCTTTACCTATGAGTTTCTCTATTGTACGTTATTTGTTCAGTGGGAACCAACTACTCCGCAACAGAGTACTTCCGTAATTCCTTCATTTACTAAAGAACCAGCTTATCTCGACGTTCATCACAGACGTCTGTATGTCAAGGAAATTATTTCATCGCCTGACATGGCGGACATTGGCGCCTGCCCGCTACAGGCCGAACGGATAGCCATTTCTAAATCGTTGGCCCCCTTTAAGGGAAGTAAATGTATGGTGTTGTGCACGTTCTCTACGCTTTATCCCACGTCGGCAGCAAAGTTAGGGTGTTATCTCGCTGGTCTTCTTGAGATTGGTTCTCAATATCTTGGGATGAAGGCCTAACCTATGGTCACACACAGACAGCTCGCGATCTCACTGCAACGAAATGATGGCGCCAACTGTCATCAAAAAGAAAGAAAGAAAAGAAGGAAACACGCCGCGTGGTGGCACATGACTCCACTGTTCTGTTGCAGAAAAATCGCCATTTTTTTGCCGTGTCACACATTTTCCCTTGCCTTTGGACTAGCGTTCCTTTACGCAGCATGCGCCTGCATATATGCGTCTCGCGCTCATGCATCAGCGCTTGGACGCGTCAAATAGGTTTTATAAGTATTTTATGACTTCTTAACGCGCCCTACATGCGTGAGCTTCTCGTGGCTGAACTTCACTTTATGCTTCAGAGACGTGTGTGGCAACTTTGTATGCTTCGATCCACCAGGAGCAATGGCTGCATCGACGACAAATACCTCAACGGAGCTCGCAACTTCTGCGGTAACCTGCTTTAGTTCAGAAATCAAACAGGACGTAAAATATTTTAAGCGCAGCTTTCTTAGCCTCTTTCTGAACTTTGGAGATAATCTAACCGCTATCAACCTCGCAAGTGCACACTGACGTCATATATGTATGTGTGTGAACTGGGAAAAGGGACACCGAGGGGCTCGATCTTTGTTAATCACGCCCCTGTGATGCCAGTAGGAAATAAAGCCAAGGAAAGCATAGGGGTAGTAATTAGCTGTGGTTGAAATTGAAATGTAGAAAATACCGAACAAAGGGGAAAAATTAAAGTGAACGAAAAGATAATTTGTCGACACTGGGGACCAAACCCACAACCTTCGAATTATGCGTGCAATGCACTACCAATTTTGCTACAGCGACGGCCAGCAATCCGACCGTTACCTTGGGTATTCATGTGTACTCGTATATAAAGGTGATCAAAGTAAAGTTGACAGGCTTTTTATTGCGATAGCAATTATATGGACACTCCAAGCACATTTTTGGCGTCGCCGTCGTCCTCGCCGTGAGGTTCCGTATAAAGTCCAAAGGCGATAAAACCGTCGCCGCGCGCCATAACGCTGTGTGTGCGAGTGAGAGCGTGCGAGGGTGATCCGCCGGCAACCGCAGCCTAATCTCGCGCACGCGAAAGAGGAAGGCGACCGGAAGCGCGCGCGGTCTTCGTTCGCGCCCGAGGCACTGGGAGGAGGTGACGGAGACGGTGGGGGGTGCGTTCTGCTCTTGCGGCTGCTTCTCACGGAGCTGCCGCGCGGTCGCCTATCTTGAAAGCGGTCTGCGATGTGGCCGAAGTGTGCGCCCGCGGGGGCCTCTTTTTCAAAGCGATCGGCGATGGGTACAAAGTGCATGCGCCGAGTGCAGGTAGCTTCGTATGTGCTGTGCTTTCGACGTTTAGTTCGCGCTGGAGCGAGAGCCAGCGCGAAGGTCAATTTGCTCGCTGCTGCTGGCGCGCTCTCTCAATCGTTCCGCGGTCATCGAGCGAGATGTGCTCATGTTTACCTGTGCGCGCCTGGCACCGTGCTTGTTTATTTAGTTAGTAAGCGAATATTTACAACTTTATACGGCCAATTAAACTACTACCCTTACTTCGTATAGCTTGTTTATTGATTTGCTATCGCAATCGATGCTTCACCTTTCGGGAGAAACTGCGACTTTTTTGTTTAAGGGCTGAGACGTACGTGAAGACCACCTCTACAGTAGGATTACGTGGAGAGGGGGACACAAAGTGACATGATAATTATGGCTGTTAGCAGTGCAATTAACAAAAATGGAATAATTAACTTATCTGGCTACAGTAAGCAGGCACGTTTGTATCGAAAACTTAGAGGCAGTCGTGTTTCTACAGACTTCCACTTGGCAGAATTCTTCTAGCGTATCCGTGCTTTGAGATATCAAACAGCGAAGTTTAATTGCCGTTCGCATGATTACGCATGCAAGAGAGTGACGACCGGCGCAAAGCTCCTCCGGCCCTTATGTGACGCGCCTTTTGCACACGGTGTTTAGTCTGACAACGGGGAGGAGGCATAGGCAAAAGTGATAACTGCCCCCCTTTCACTCAAGTAAAATAGAGTTGTCTCTTCTTTTCTCGCCATGCGTATATAAAACTGATTAGGAATTTTATTTTCGTTGAATGAATCTAACGGTGTCTTGCGTTAATGAAAAAAAATTTTCCGATGTTTGTTCCTTCCAAACATAGCCGCGCTTCAATTGCTGCTCCCATAACCATCGTTGCTGATGTCGGTGACAATTCGTTCTGAACCGCTTTTCGTCCGAAGCTTCGCGACCTGTTTACATTAACTTTTGTGGACCACGCATACCTATGCACGGCCTCTAGAAGCCACGTGCTCATGTTGCGGTACAGCGGAGGTCAATGCGCAGTTGGCGTCATGCCTAAGCTTAACCAGTTGTCGGGTCCGGATAACTGACGGAGCTTCTACGTTTTTAATCCATACCGTTTTCCTGCCAGAGGCGCCGTGCCAGTAAAGGTGGCTCCAGACATATTGCAATATCAATTACGCGGACACTCTAGGGGTGCTCACGCCGTTGCAGCCGCCGCCGTGCTGTCCCGGCATCCACATCGCGTGCGCGGTCCGCGTACCGAGTGATCTGCGGCGAGGGCGCCAAGCGAGAGCAAGCTATGCGAAGGCGAAAAGTCGAGGCGAAACAACTGGTGCATTGTTTCGTAAGCGTGTTAGGTCCACAGAGTCGCGAGCGAAGCGAAGTCCACATTTGGCTGCAAAACGACGAAGCCAAGCGGACGAGCCGTAACGCTCGGTCCAATTGGCTCGGCAGCATAGGCAGGACGGCGTTGTTCCTTCCGCGGCTGGCGAGAGCGTTGTGCGTAGACACATTAATATTTCTGATGAACAACTCATACTCAAATCCCCATAAAAAGGTGGTCGTGTGAAGTATTGTTAGGTAAGTAAATTGTGGAACGACGTCAAGCCAAAGGCAATATTGTAATTGGGCCCTGAAGAACGCCGACGGTTTCGCGTCGGTCTCCTCGCGTGCATCATCGAGGTGTGACGCCTGCAGCAACGCCGCTTGCGCCGCGCTTCATCCCGTGAGCGCGATGGATATATATATATATATTTATATATATAATAGTAACGGGATTTTTCAATGGGCCAAGCGTATTTAGACAAATGAGAAGCACAACTTCGCGGTTATCTTCGGTTTGTTCACGCAACAGTTTCGGTTGGTGGACCAACCTTTTCATGAAAAAGGTTGGTCCACCGACCGAAACTGTTGGGTAAACAAACCGAAGATAACCGCGAAGTTGTGCGTCTCATATATATATATATATATATATATATATATATATATATATATGAGACGCACAACTTCGTGGTTATCTTCGGTTTGTTTACCCAACAGTTTCGGTCGGTGGACCAACCTGTGCGTCTCATATATATATATATATATATATATATATATATATATATATATATAATAAACAGTCAGGCCCCTCGGTTCCCTTTCTTCTCGTTAAATATATATATATATATATATATATATATATATTGAACCAGAAGAAAGGGAACCGAGACGGTTTATTAATTATAAGAAGCCAACAACCAACGACACCAAGTGCGACATAAGGGAAAATACGTCGCCTACTCATTATGTGCTACATATGAGCGTTTTTCCGAGCGTGAAAGAAGCCCGCCAATGCATGCCAAGTACCTCGAGCGGCCAGTCGCGCGGCAATTTTGCGTGTATTAGCGGGATTCTTTCACGCTCGGAAAGACACGTTTATGTAGCACTTATTGAGCAACAGAAAGCTGCATCGGGAGTTTCTCATGTCGCTCTACAATTTTCTCATTGGCACTTTTCATCTATTTATATTATTTGTGAAGTTGAATAATTGATTCTGACTAATTATCCAATTAGGCGGAATGCAAGAAATTGTCTGAGTATCTCCAAGCGACGGCAAACAACATTACCTTGGTTCGTGCCAGCTACGTGGCATTTGCATGTTTTTTAAATCTTGGTGCACGATAGTTGGGACAACCCGAGGAGAAAGGCCACAGAGGGGCTCGATATTTCTTAATCAAGGCCATATAAAGCCAGTATAATTATACATGTATAGTGCAACTGACGGTGGTCTGCGTCCGACCACCGTTAGTGCTCGTCGATGAGGCAGGACGTGTGTCGAGTGAGTTTCTGAACAACACTCCGCAATTTGGTGAAGGCGGTTTAAATCATGGATCCGTAACCTCAAAGAGGTGGGACGTAATGCTAACACATTTCTCGCATTTACCGCTAAATCGCCGCTGCTTCTTTCTTTTTGTTTTTTTTCCAATCCCCGTGTGTTTTTATTGGGCAAATAAGCCTGAGAAAACAGGCGCCTTCGCATATCACGGGAAAGCGGCTGCAGTGGCCATGAATTGAAGGCTTCAGATAGCGCTTCCTAACAGGTCATTTTTACGCTCTCAAGCAGACATGCGCACACTCACGAGGGAGTCTAGGTTGGTTCGATGCCAACGCCAGAGACGTGGTATTAGGCAAGCTAAGGACGTCATGCTCAGTCAGCTAAGGCGTTGCGCTGCTGAGCACAAGGTAGCGGGATCGAATCCCGGCCGCGGCGGCCGCATTTCGATGGAGGCGAAATGCAAAAACGCCCGTGTGCTTGCGTTGTAGTGCACGTTAAAGAACCCCAGGTGGTCAAAATTAATCCGGAGCCCTCCACTACGGCGTGCCTCATAATCAGAACTGGTTTTGGCACGTAAAACCCCAGAAAGAAGAAGAAGAAGAAGAAGAAGAAGGACGTCATGACCTTCAAGCAGTGAGGTGACGGTGAGGATCGTAGTCGGAAAGTCTATGAAGGGGGAGGGTAACTTCGACAAAGTGAGGCTAAGGGCCAGAGCTCACTCAACCTGCACGCTGTTCCGTACGACATTCAGGTACTACGTTCCGCCTTGCGAAAAGCCTTGAGGATGTCTGGAAAAACGTACGTGATTTTTACCTTGTGCGAGGTCCACACGTTCGCTCGTCTCTCATTGGCTGATCCAAGACGCTACCGGTGTAACCACTCCACAGCAAACATTGCACTTGCTTGAAACGAAGCGGCCGGTGCGTGAGGCCTATAGGCTGTGGCCGCGTCAGATAATTTTTATTTTTTCGTTCTTGCGATTTTCGCTAGAGTTATCCAGCACGTGCGGAGATAGTCATCGAAATCAGAAATTCGGTGTACCCCTCCGGACCTGATCATTGCGGTCGATCGGCGACGGAAACAGACCAAGTGCTGGAAATGTGTTGTGTTTACGCGAGCTTTGGAACCAATATTTGAAGCCGTCGATTTCGTGATTGTTTTTTTGTTGTGCTTCGTGTGTTCATTGAAAACGAGAAGTCCATCACATACACGTGCATTCTAAGCAAGATACGTACACGTGAGATGCGCGGCGAAATGAAAAGTGCCCGATCTCCGCTCTCAGCGTAACCGATTTGTATGTGTTCGCTGGGCAAGAACATGTGCGTGTATATCTGCGTGTTCCTGGCAAGCTGTCCCCAAAGCTTAACTACAGAAAATGCGCCGGACAGGGTTATATGCTTTGCGACGTGATGCAATAGCAACATATGTTTAAAAAGTGGCGCGGATAAGATGACTATGCAGTGTTTCGAACGTAGATGACCACGCCAGTTCAACACAAGCGGCAGAGCAGAATGTGTCAGTGCAAGAGCCGCGTTTTCGTCATGACGCGGAAGCTTGAACCCACATCGACAAAAAATATGCCAGCGTCGTCTGCTGCGCTGGCGAAAGTGGCCGACCTCGAACACCTTTGCTCCGTCGAACGGTGGCCAAGGCCGGTATTTTGTAGCGATGCGTTATGCTTTACTCTATACGAGTCTTATCATCCACCGCTCACGGCCGGCTGATCCGGTTGATAACGTGAGCGGACCGTCGCTCTGACCACTGACCAAGCGCGAAAAGGCATTAGCATCGGAAAGGCATCGCTACAAAATACCGGTCCAGCTGTCAACCAACCTCGCGTTGTTCAATCGGAGTGCACGTGTGATACGCTCGTGCGGGTTCAGCGTACAACACCATTTTGTGGTGCACTCCATCTTGCGCACATCGGCACAGATCCACACGGGGGCGGAATGCGGGCGAATTGAGCGTGTACAGGCCCTAAATAAGATGGTCGCCTTGAAAGCCGCTGCGGTGAGCGCTTTGCAGTTGCCGCGCAGGCATTGTCTCACTAGCATGACAACCTGCCGATTTCTTTCTGTCGTTCTAACCTGCCGACTATCGGCGACAGGGCTCTTGCCCCTGGCAATGCGCAGAAGCCAACAGAATGTAGCCTGTCCGCCGGCAGCCATGTCGGCAGAAACTGACTGTCGGGACACAGTCAGATTTTGCTGTAACACTGCAACGTTACGACGGCCCTATCTCTGCGCCCACGCTCCGGCGGTGAAGCTTGGGCGTGGATTTTTACACGTGCTGCACTACACAAGTTACTGCATCAATCATGATGTCACCGGATGGGATAATTGTGGTTATTGAGTTCATAAATTTTACCGTCATCTATTAACTCAGTAGCTGCCAGAATAAAATCTTTCGTGTCTTTGCGAAACCTTATTTTCTATGTGCATCTCACCAATTATAATAGCCCAATGAGGTGAAACTTGGAAGTTTTTTAGGCGTTACGCTAAATAATCACCATCGCTGTTGAACTTCTGAGTTCGGCCGTGAAGACTACATAATCAGCAAACTGATCAAGCGAAATGACAAATGACGGCTTCTTCCTTCGCTACAGAGCCGAAGCATATGGTGCTATAATTTATGCGTCACAATGTCTATTCGCCCTACCCTCGACAGCACAGATCGCATGCGGCAGCTGGCTCACAAGAAGTGCAACAGTAAATGCCCGAAGCTATGAAAATATTTACTTTGCTGCTTTCAAGGTAACGAGGCGTGGAGGCTGTCCATCCAATTTGAACACGATTCTCGTTCATGAACTTCTTGTTTTATACACTATGAATTTGCCCATACCTGCACGATCCATTCTTAAACTATCGTTTTCGTTCATTCTGTACGTCGCAGGTGCACATTAAAAAGAACGGAGCACGCAGCTGCTGTTTGCGTTTGATGCACGCACACGCACACACGCACGCGCACACGTGCGCTGGCTCGCGAGCTCGCGCGCCTGCACACATGCACATGCACGCACACGCTGTCACGACGGTGGATAGGCCGTACAGCGCATCTAGGATTGTAGCAATCTGTATGAGACGAGAAATGGTTTATGTGACAAATGACGTTTGCCGACAAACATAAAACGACAGTCAAAGAGCCGAGACGAAAATAGATCGGCATGCAGTTTGCAAACACTACGCCGGTGTAGGGCCAAAGCGTTAATTAAGGAACAAAAAAAAACACACATCACACTTTTTAATCGTCACGCAGGTGGCTCACTAGTTCACTCGTATGCTAAAGCGCAAACGCAGCAGGTATTGCAAAGTTGCTTGCCGAACAATAAATGTGCACTTAGCATTGTAGAACTTATCATGTACATCGAAAGACACTAAAAAAAAGAATGATTTCGCTTAGAGTGGTATTCCTTGAAAACTTTATTTCCATTTTATGGCCGGAAAAAGTCGATCACTAGCAGATCCGTGGCTATTATAATAGGAATTTCTGAACGTCGAGCCCAAATCGCCACGTGGATTAATCTCGTTTGAATGCCAGGAATTTCGCGGTATTTTGGACGGGTATTTGGTCAGTTTTGTGAGCGTGTGTGTGGCCGTTAAGAGTGGGGGGAGGGGGTCGAAATGGGAGGTTTGTAAGGGAAGTCCGGAAAATTTTAATAATTAATGGTTTGACTTCCTTCAGCAAGCAATGGAACCTTTCCCAATTCACATACACACACAAAAGTAATAATAAATATCCCCGAGCAGAATGGTGTCAAAATCCACAACACCACGTGCAGGTGTGGTGAGAATGCTAAGGTATATGTAGCCGTCAATTCATTACTTTCGCATCCTTTTATGTTTTGCAAGCTTTCTGGACATGGCCATAATGGACAAGATCAGCCGACTCGATCTCGGGGCGAGGTTCCACCGATATGTCAGTAGCTTCCTGAATAAACGTGAGTCGACGCTCAAGATCGACGGGGCCACGCCGCGAACGGTCCGAATGAGCGGTGCGGGAACGCCGCAGGGCTCCGTCTTCTCCCCCATGCTTTTCAACCTCGTCATGATCGGCCTGCCGGAGCGTCTCGACGCGATAGAGGGCATCAATCACACGATCTACGCAGATGACGTGACAGTGTCGACCACGGAGAACACGGGCGTCGGCGAAATGCAAGACCGGCGGCAGCGGGCCGTTCGGGAGGTGGAGCGGCACCTTGAAGACACGGGACTCGTCTGCTCACCCGACAAGTCAGAGATCCTACTCCACAGACCGCGCAAGAAAGGACCCCTCCCGCGGGGCGTGCTCGACGCCGGTCGTTTGGGCGTCCACGTCACGACGAGGGAGGGAACCCGAATACCGATGGTGTCCAAGTTGCGAGTGCTCGGCCTGTGGCTGGAAGAGAACGGTGTCAACCGCAAGCTCAGGCGTACGCGCTGAGCCATATATCGTACGTCACCGCGTATGCCGACTGAAACAGGAGCGAAACCGACAAGCTGAACGTGGCGATCCGCAGGGCGTTGAATACCGCAATGGGGGTACCCCAGTACACGCCAACCCACAGGCTCCTCGAGCTGGGCGTACACAACACGCTCGAGGTGGTCACCGAGGCTCAGAGAATAGCGCAGCTGGAGAGGCTGTCGGGCACCAAAACGCGAAGACGAATCCTCGACCTGCTTGGGATTCGATATCATGAGGCGCGGGGAGTAAAGGAAACACTGCTACCGGAAGTCAGGGACGCCATACAGACGGAAAACATCCCGAAGAACATGCACCCGGCGCATGACGAGCAAAGACGTAAACGAAGGGCGGTAGCAATCCTCGAGGAGCACGGAAGACGAGAAGGCGTCCTCTTTGTCGATGCAGCCAGGTACCCGCAGCCCACTGGTAACATTGATGGCGACGAAGGACGACGACCCCCACCGCCACTACAACGAAATGTGCGAGACGAACCGGGGATGCCAACCCCACTATCACTACTACTACGACGACAAAAACGGCAGCAGCAACAGCAGCAGCAACAGCAGCAACATCAACGACGCGGCCGGCCCACGGCAGCGGAGCCCGCCTTCTCCATGATGGTCGTAGATACGAAGTGAAGGATCCGAGTCACGGCATCAGCGAGGCTGCTGTCGGCCGAAGCAGCGGAGGAGATGGCCATAGCCCTCGCGGTACTCCACGGAGGTACGGAAGATAGCCTGATCATAAGCGACTCCAAATCAGCGATGCGGAACTGCACCAAAGGTAGGGTGTCCGCGGATGTGGCGCGCATTCTCAACGCCAGAGCCGGAGACTTCGCGTCCGGCACGATTACGAACAAGTCCCTCAAATGGTTCCCCGCGCACGTCGGGGAGCTTGGCACTAAAAAAGACAACAGCCGCGACAACAACATCAACAATACTAACGGCCGAAAACACACCGGCATCCCGCCCAACCACAACGAGCGTGCCCATCTCGTCGCAAGGCAGCTTACCCGCCTCGACGCGATCACGCAGAGGGCAGCCGCTGTTGTTGTGCGGGACCCCAGCGGAGGAGTTACCAACACAACCCAAATCGCGGCGCACGGAGCTGGGCGCCACGGGGACGCCGACCGCAATATTGAGGAGTTTCCGGCCTCGTACCGAGAGGTTCTTGAACACTACAGGAAAGAACGTATGAAATATCCACAACCCCACGGGCGGCTGGACAGGTCCCCGGCAGTCGACCTGAGGCGGTTGCAGACGGGCACTTTCACCAACCCCTACCACTTGCACCGCCTGTGGCCCGCGCTGCACCCGTCGCCCGGCTGCCCGTGGTGCGAGCATGAACGGGCTGATATGGCCCATATACTTTGGGAATACCAACGCCCTGAGGAAGAAGGACCAAGAGGAAGGGGGAAGACAACAGCAGGACGCTCTGAAACGGGGCGCCTCGCTGAGAGATGGGAAGCCGCCCTCCTCAGCGAGGCACCCGAGGACCAAGAGTGGGCCGTCCAGCGTGCCAGGGCCATTGCCGAGGATCTCGAAAGATTTTTCTTCGACAATGGACCCCTGGCAGCCTATCCCCGGGCACCAACAGCCATAACCGTTGGACAAATAGTTTATTCCTATCCTACCCTATCCTGGACATGTTATACAATACTGAATTATGTGGTATTACATGAGCGCAAACATCCCTATCTCGCTTGGCACAATATTTATGCTTGGATAAAGCATATGATGGTTGCAAAGACGCTTGCAATTCCTTAAGTGGCTTGTCATTGTATATTCGAGCAGTACCCGTTATTCCGAGTGCTGGATTGGTCGCTCTTTCGCGATAGCAATTATACAGACACTCCAAGCGAACTACCGCCATCGTCGTCGTCGTCGCAGTGATGTTCCGCATAGAATTCAAATGCGATCAATCGCGGCCGCGCGCCGTATGCTGTAGGTGCGAGCGAATGCTTGAGAGGGTGAGCCGAGAAGTATGGTGGCTAATGCAGGGTTACAGCAACGTCTTCTCGCGCTCACAAGAGAGGATGGCGATTAGGGTTCACGCCGTCTTCTCACACGCGCAATGGGGGGAGCGGGGAGATGTGTGCGCGCTTGGAGCGGGGTGGGCGGAGGGGGGGCCGGGGGGCTAGGTTAGTGCGCATCACCTCTGCTACTCCACCTGCGGCGGCTGAGGGCGGCCGGCCGGCATATTGCAATCACCCCAAAACCACCCCATGCAAACACGCGTTGCCGTGTTTGCAAGAACAGTGCACATTCGGCAGCCTGCCAGAGTCCTTTCTCACCATTTTGCTTCCCTACGTCGTTCTGTGCAGCAATCTTTGTTCATGCACCAACCATCCATCAATCGTCAGTCCAGCAACTGTCCCATCGACTCCTCCTTTGTGTCTGGTTCGACTTGGAATGCACTTTACCATAGTAGGAGTCAGAAAAAAATCTGACCTGTAGTCGCCTGCTCTTAAACAGCTATCTGTTCATTTTGCATAAGAGGTACACTGATGGCCCGTACTGATGGCTCAGCCGCTCTGAAGGGTTCTGCCAGAGCCGTTGTTTTTCCAGCGAGAGTCAACACCGTCAATTTCAATACGCGCCACCCGAAGACATCGACGGCTGCTGAACTTGCAGCTCTTCGCGCTGCACATCATCTCTTCATCTTCGAGGTGGTTCAGCCAAGAACCACCTCGAAGATGGTCGCTATTCAGCGACTCGAAGGCGACGCGGCAGTTTTTGGTAGGATCACTGGGGCACATACCGGACGAACGACTGGCACTCGAGATCAGAAAGCTCATTCATACCTTGTCCGAGAAAGGGAACCAGATCGAATTTCAATGGCTTCTAAGTCACTGCGGCATCATGGGCAACGAGCACGCCGATAACGCCCTGCACGCGGCCAGCTCCTGAAGACAACACACATGAATTGGTACCGTCGTCATGGCCCGATACAGTTAGAGTATTTCGCGTGCTGGCACGAGACAAGAAGTTTTATTTGTGGAATTCACGAAGTTTTCAGAAATACCGGACACACCGCCTGGACTCTTCACCCTACATTTGCATCGTACCAAGAATTTGCCGACGTGAGGCTGCCCTGCTTTGTCGGATATGGATATCTGAGTATATTTAGCAAAATCTTTCGCCTTCCGTATTCGAACGACTGAAAAGGCTCCTTGTGATGACTGTGGTTTCCAGGAGACCCTTGAACACATTTTGTGTGATTGCCCTCGATACAGTGAATGGAGACGAAAGCTCGCGGCTGCGATAGCTCTAATTGATTACGGGTCATTTTCAAAACAAATCATTTTGGAATATGACGGCCTCCCAAGCCGTCGCTGCTGGGGGCTGCCAATACATTTTCTCTATTATTCACGTTCAAATACCTGCACAATCTGCTCTAGCACCTACTAGTGTCAACTGTTCTCATGTGCTGTGAACGACTGTAATCGTGTGCATGTGCTTTCTCTCTCTATTTCCTTCTTCTATTTCTACTTCCTCCCTCCTCCCAGTGTAATGTATAGTAATCTGCATTTTTTGTTCTGGCTAACTCCCCTGCCTTTCTCCTTTATTTTGTCTCTCTCTATTTTTGTGGCTAAACAAGACGAAGAAAACGTTCTTATCAGTGTGATGTGCATTGCAAGGCGACTTCAGTAGTCTTAAAGCGTCTCATGCAGTATGTTGTATCACCACGTGACCCTTGTCGACACCACCAACGCTGCTTTTCTTGGTGCCCTCTTCGGACGAGACGCTGTGGTTCAGTAGCTCGGTGTGTTACTCGGGTAGTTGATACCGCTTGATCTGATTTAAACTGGTTCATGCTCTCTCAGCCCAATTGTTTTCTGTTCAAGTGTTTGATCAGATATTGGCTGTAATGCGCCTAGTCCGGTAACACCACCGACGACGGGCTTGCGTGCCGCCCAGGATCAGTGTATATAGACGGATGATATTCCACACTTTTAAAAAATTCAACGACCTACTATACTCCTCTGAACTCTACATACACACGCAACCACGGTATGCGATTTAGACCGGCAACCGCCCCGAACTACGCTGGTTTTCCAAAAGGCGTTCGTGGTTCTATTCCGAGTCATGCCTTTACTACGTTTACTTTATACGCGTATTTGTACGAAACGGCCGTTAACATCGTGTTTCAGCGGGTGTGTAATTCAACTGATTCCCCAATGTTTGTCTCAGTTTTCTTCAGGCACCAAGATTCTGAATAATTATTTTTTTTCTTGCTCTTTGCAGTATGTGCGCCTTCGATACGGGAACAAAGTAGGCCTGGGTGCCTGCGTCATCTATTTATTTCTCAGCGTAAGTAAAAATAACACAAAATCGACGTAACGTCTAGTTTCTGAGTGCAGCAAAGCTTTAGTTAGCTCATTCAGATATACATATAGCAAACACTGTCCTCAGACTATGTCAACAACTAGAGTCAGCTGCCAACGGCTGTGTTGCTCAGACTCACAAGTCACTCACCTACGCCTAACGATCCTTGTTTCGAATTTTAAAAATTCATTAAGCGCGTACAATGTAGGTAAAGAGTATATTTTTTTTCTGCCAAGCACTAATGTTTTGAAGCATTCCTGCTGCGATCAAAAAACAAAGAAAAAAAAATGAAAACAAGTTTAATAAGACCTTTTTGAAACGGTCTCTTTGGCAACACGCTTGTGTCATACAGCAAGTTCAGATTTCCACCCCACGAGTTCAACGGTGGGTCGCGTCTATTTAGACGCGTATAGCCTTTCGTATACCAACCGTACAGTGACACTGAACTTGACGTTCCACTGTAACAGTATTATATATTGTTCTAGCCGACCGAACAAAGTTGGCTGTTCGCATGATCAGTGCGCACGTCTTTTTTTGTTGTTGTTGTTGAACTGACGGAGTCAGCCCCAGCCTATGATGCCCGTGACTAAAATGAACACTAGCCTATATTTCATAGAATTCACTACTAAATTTAACTCTACCTTAAATATTTCGTTTTTTTTACAGTGTATGCTCTATTCAATACATCAAACGCAGCACCAGTCAGACAGCGTCAAAAGTGTCTGAACAAAGTATTAGGTTTTGCTTTTAACCTTACCTTAATGGTTTCATCTTTATGTTACCTATATCTATTAGCCGTAGCACCAGTCATACTGCGTCAGAAATGTCTCAACAAAGTATTAGGTTTTGCTCCTCTCAGACGTATCAAATGTCGAGCTTCCTCGACTACTCTTCGTAGTTGAATTCGTCCTGCCTCGGACAGCCTTCAGCTAATGAGAGTAGTGTAGCTATCGAACTGCGATTGATTACAGCTTAAAATGCAAAGGCTTAAAATGCAAGTAAGGCTTACAATGCAAAACAAAGATATTAAGAGCGGGCGAACGAGGAAAGCCTCAGCCCGGAGCCAAAGTTTCCACAAGAAGAGAGCAGCCTTCGATCTCATGTCGACACGTTAGCTTCAGCCTTGTTACGTTGCTATACATTCATTTCTTTCTCGGTGTATTTATGGGAGTAGGTATACTCGTGTCTTAAAATCACAGCAATCCATAATTCTTAACTACCGACAAGGGCGGGCGCGCAAATTCTCGACAAAAAACATGCACGTCTGCAGCCATTGTGACAAGCATATATGGTTCACCCTGCGTACGACAAAATCTGACGCCCATGCCTGTTGTTGGACTACTTTTGTGAGCCCGGGACATCAGGGGAACTACAGCCGGTGAAAAATCTAAAAATGCAATGGCACACACACCGCTCTCCGAATAAAATAAAATTTGTATAGATGCACCAGCCAATTATGTTCTCTCAATTCACTGACGTCACAGGCAAGGCAAACATCTGGAACTGTGCTTTGGAGCGAGGAGGAATAGAAAGCAGGTGGAACTGCGGTGTTGTGGGCAGAGCTCGTGCTAAATGATGAAGTTGTCACAGAGTATTGTGGAGTTCTCAGCCAGCGTGTTCATAAAAAAAGCTGTTACGCTAGAATTGTTCGTAAGGGCGAATTGCAGCTAATCCTTATGCTGGACATATTATTAATGAAGGCGGCCAGCCAATGGCGAAAGAACACTTACGAGAGGAAATATTTGTTAATTTGGCACCTCGACTCCATCCTGGAGAAACTCTGGAGTGTTTGGGACGAAATCGAAAGTTAGCCCGGACGCCTCGGACACTTACGAAAAATTATCGTCAGGTTTTAATTGATTCTTTATCTATAGCTATTGCAGAGTCAATTAGAGGTCAGGCTCTATTGGAGCGCACTTACTAAGAACGCGCGGTGTTCGAATTAAAACACGGTGACCGCTCTTTTCCTTTTATTGAAGATGGAAAGACCACGAGAATTTCATTACGGTCGATGAGCTTGTCCCGACGAGTGATCCACATACGACGTGCATAGAGGTGCATAAAGCAAAACAGAGCACTTAAGTTATTAGTTGCTTTCTTAACACATTAAGAGCCCGCAGCACCCTTTCGAAAGTACGGAGGTGGGGAGGAGGGAGGGGGGGGGGGGGTGGTACAATGCGCCATCAAAGCTAAGATGGCGAATTCGACATTGTGGCGCAACTTTACTGTCCGGGGCCCGAATTTACAAACCGTTCCTCACGTGAGTGCTCTGCGCGATTGTCCGGTCACTTTGGCTAATAATAATAATAATAATAATAATAATAATAATAATAATAATAATAATAATAATAATAATAATAATAAAACATCAGTATGCGAAAGCGGCCCTGCAGAAGCCAACCGAGAGCTTAAGGTGCAGTACCCGGCAGCTGGAGACATGATAACATATAGGGAAGGAAAATTGATAAATCGCAGGTTTAAATACGATAAACGCGAAAAAGCTTTTTTTTTTCTGACTGCATTTTTTGAATCTCAAAACATCTGCTCATATCCGCCCGACCTTGCCGCATTCCGTTCCGCAGTTGCAAAATGTGCCCTAAGGTAATCAATTAAAATTAAATAACGGATTCGTGTGTAACAAATACAACTTTCCGAATGTTCGTTCATTTACCATCTGCCTCTTCATGTATTCGACCGTGAAGGGAGAGAAGGAAAAAAGAAAGGGGAAGGCAGGGATATTAACCAGAAAAGCGTCTAGTTGGCCACCCTACGCTAGGCGATGGGAATGAGGGAATTGAAAGATCTGAGATAGAGAGGAAGGAAGGAAGGAAGGAAGGAAGGAAGGAAGGAAGGAAGGAAGGAAGGAAGGAAGGAAGGAAGGAAGGAAGGGAGGGAGGAAGGAAGGAAGGACGGGGTGAACGTGTGCAAGCGTGCGGACACGGCCACGCAGTCAAACACGTTCACACAGGCCAGTCACACTCAAGAAGAGGCGCAATAGCGCTAGCCACCACAAGTGATCTTACAGCGAAGCTGTATACCTCTAGTTGGTCGGAAAATTTTGTGGCGTAAACACAAAACGCCATACCCCATACCAACTGTGCGATAGCTTCGCCGAGCTGGGGGAGAGAGAGCTGAGAGAGAGTGAAAGCAGAGTATTGACTCTTTTTGCGGCGATCCCGTGGGCGCTGCCATGTTTGATCACGTGGTGACGCGTCCATTGCTCAACTGCCTCCGTTGCCTCCTTGTTTACAATAGAAGTGTATGACGCTGGCGCGGCTTAGAAAACCTCTGTTTTCGGAGATATCGTACACGGTGACTAGGTGGACAACACGAAGCTTTAATCACAGCTTCAGAGAACATGCAAAAACGCTTTCGGAGCTGATTAAGCTATGTCCAAACGGTGCAAGCAGCGTATATGGTGCTTGTTCTAAAAGTGGGGCTAAATATGTATTCCAATTTATCCAAACATTCCGCTCATGAATTCAGTTAGGATTAGTGTGTTTTGCTCTTTGTTCTTTATTCGGCAAATATTTTGAAGCAGTGGTTTGTCAGTTTCTGACTCAGTGAAGTTCCTCGGTGCGGCCACTATCTGATTATTCTCTGCCTAATCGCTCGCGGGTGTGCTCAGTTCCGATAGATTTGTTCTTGCTGCGCACAAGGCTTGAAACGTAGCTGCTTGGTACATTGTAATACCTTGTAGCAAATATATATTACACCTAGTAACTCGCTTACTCTTGTGGACCGTCACGAAACATTCAGCTTCGACTATTCGTGCGCCATCGGTGTAGTCCGTGATTTATTGTGCGTATACAGTGCGCATATATTCAAATGTGCGCCCATACACTTATTATTCATACGTCGGCGATAGAGTGGGCGTAAGTTTTTCTGCCATTTGGGACATATGTGTATAGATAACGTGCGCGAAACTTACTATGACAGGAAGCGGCGCTACTCCCTTTGACATTGTTTAACGAGTGGTACTTACTCTTGCCGACGTTCTGGGGATGAAGCCCTTTCTTTGAAGGTTAGCGATACAAGGCTGGCGGATGAGCAAATTTCTGTATCCTCGAGGAAAGCCGTACATCACGAAGTGCCGGTGACACGTTCGGACAGTTGCAGCAGCGGTCCGCGGACTTGGCCACACAGATTCATTATATTCCTTAACATGCCAGTCACAATATTTGCAGCCAACTACTGCACACGTCTTCAATCCACATGGTTCAATCTAGCATGATTGGAGCACAGTGTGTTAGCGAAAACTCAGTTGCATTTCCGGTAGCTGATCGCACAGAAGCAAGGGAGAAGCGGTAATCGTTTCGTATTCGTGCGCGGTCGGTGAGGAGAGTTATGGCGCGCCGCTATGAGCGCCATCTCGTTTCTCTAAAACAAACTGCTCCGCGAAAAGGGTCAATAAAATCAGCATCGCGCAGCATAGCGGATGCGAGGTGTAGTGAGGCATGTGGTAGTGGGACGCGTAGAGCTGCTGCCGACGCCGACCGCGTTTCCCCGCGTTTGCGCCGAACGTGCCTAATGTCCGCGACTGCTGCCCATGCCTCTGGCGGCGGCTCGGCAGGTTTCGACCAGAGAACTGGACACTAATTGCTTCCGAAAGACTGAATCCAAAGTAGGGAAGCTGAAACCAAGTGTCGCAGAAGAGAACATCCTGAGTTTAGATTGAGGGAAGCCGAGAGTTCGCGTAGGCGAAGAAATGAAGATCCGGAGGCTTGTGAACATGGCCGGTTGAATTCATCGCGATACTACGCAGAACATCGCGAAGAGATCCTGCGCGCCAGGAAACTAAGTGTGTGGTTTGCCACTACTTTACAAGGCTTTCCCCAGCTCTGCTGGTCTCTGGTGTTTGCGGTAGCAGAGCCACGCATAACGTTTACAGCGAAGCTGTATACCTCTCGTTGGTCGGAAAATTTCGTGGCGTAAGCACAACACGCCAGGTTAACAACTGAAGGCAAACGGCATATCTTTCTTCGCAATCAGGCATACAGTACATATATATATATATATATATATACTTTGTGACGTCACCACGCTTTTGTATATAAAAGGGAGACTCATCTAGCAACTCATTCAGTTCAGTGTAAGACTGCCATGGATAGACCACGAAAATTAAAGACACCAGAAGAACAGCGTGTATACAATGCTCGACCATGTGTGGTGTCTAATACAGCTTCGATGGACATGCAGGGTCGCAGGGTGCGATGACGGCCAATTTTTTGTAACAGCGAAGCTGTTTAGGCTGGAGGTATTCCGGTGGTGTACGCCCGAAATGTGCGCAGATCCTGGAGGCAGTGCAGAAAAGGTCCAAGCGCAATGGCACATACCTCTGTGAACTAGCGAAGCTGTTTAAGCTCGAGGATGGTCCGTCGAGTGTACGTCGCAAAACCACCACCTGGTGATGACGTCACCATCGTCGCCTCAGTAGCGCACCCAGGATCTCTGCCAGGGGGGGGGGGGGGGTTGACAATTTGCCAATACCATCTAACAGCACTAATTTCAATTTCCTCACGGGAAATTGTCAAAACATTCACTTTTGCGAGTGTCCAGACGAATGCGCGTCGTACATCTTAGTTGCAGTACTCAAATGCGCAAGGAAAGAAAAGGGGTTAAACAAAAGGGGGGGGTTAAGTCGGCCTCAGGGGGGGGGGGGGTTACAACCCCCGAAACCTCCCCCCCCCGGTCGATGCGCCACTGCGTCGACTAGCAAAGCCTCGCCACAGCTGCGTGAGCTGTAACGTCATCGCGCGCGCCGCATCGCTTCACCTTAGCTTTGCCGAGCCATGACGTCACAGCGCCGTGTGGAGTGGTTGCCGCGGCTGCGCAGAGGCGGAGCTAAGACGTGACGTCAATGCGCCGATCCAGGGGATATATAGCTCCGCGTCGCCGCCGCGGCGACACAAAAGCCCCGCCGTCTGCACGCCGAGCACATCGCCGCGAAGTTGGGGCGGCCGAAGAAGAGCGTCACTCCCGAAGAAGCGGAAGCGCGGCTCGAACGCCGCCGCGCCCCTACTCGAGAGCGAGTGAGCCGACTTCGGTCTGATCCCGAGTATCACGTCGCCGAAGCGGCGGCGAAACGTCGGCGATTCGCAGAAGATCCGGAGTTACTGAGCCCGCGAAACCGAGCAAAAGCGTTTGAGCGTCCAGAAGCGCCCAGATGCTTCAATGACCGAGTGTTCGTTGCTGCTTGGGCTGACGATGATTCCGGGGTTATCTTGCGCAAAACGTGGCCGAGTCTCGATGCATAACCTCGAAATAACTTGGCCGAACCGAGATAAAGCTAGGTGGGGTCGCCAGCTTCGCTGTTTGCTCAGTCTTTGCACCACTAGTGTGAAGCTGCCTGTAATTTTTTATCTATCCGGCATAAGACAAGAAAGCTCGGAGTTGTAGAAGTTCAGTACTTGCTAATAAACGTCACAATCTTTTCATGCAATCATCAAGTAATCATGCGCCCAAATGATTTAGAAAATTATCGTAACGTGCTAATCACTTGCTAAGCGGTTATCTCGACAGCTCCTTTTTTTGTTTCTTTTTTGCATACTTGCAGCGTATACCATTGCTTTTGTCATTTTGAAGCGGCAAGCTACTACGCAGTGTCGCGCAGCCTTTATAATACCTAATTTTTTTTATCTGCAAGACTTGATCGCGGCTCCTTGTAGAATTCGATAGGTCGGTCACATGTACAGGCGCGGAATAAGGAAGAGGCAGTGTGAAAAGCCAACATGCGTAGACTTAACTTTTCTTTCTTTGTTTGTTTTGATTAAACAAACGCATTTTCTTTCGCAGAAAAAGCCCGTGTGCCTTGCACTGCGTGCACGTTAAAAATCCCCAGGTGTTCAAAATTTCCGGACTCCCCCACTATGGCGTGACTCATAATTATATCATGGTTTTGCCACGTAAAACCCCAGAATATAACTATTTTTCCCTTTCACAGCAAACCATTGGCGCGGTGGCCCTATTCTCGGCATCCGTAGCTGCCGCCACAGGTAAGCAATTCCATTGTGACAGCTCATGTGATTTAAGATCTAATGGCTTTTTTTAGAACGCAGCGCGACTAACTGGTACGAAGAAAAAACAAATGATCTGACAATTTGCCAATACCATCTTGCCAAATTATTGTGGATTCGCCACAATAATTTGCCAAATTATTGTGGCGAATCCACAATAATTTTTCTACACTTTCAATTTATACATTCCATGGGTGTCCGCGCAGAATCCTTGCTCGATTCTCGCTCGCTCGTTGCCTGAATTTAAAACTGAGGGTACAGGAATTTAAACTGAATCTGCAAGAATGCATCTGAGCGAAGGTTACTGCCACTGCCACCACCGGGCATGGTCTTCTGTATTGGCGAGTTCACGCAGAGGAGGAAATTATTGATTCAGTTGGCAGACCCAGAGCGGCATGGCTGGGGACCAACTTCCATTTCTTTATTCAAATACAAAGCACACAAATTCTCTCCCTAGGCGACCACGGGGCCGACTTGTATTACAGAGAAAAAAGAAATTCCAACAACAGTAGGAAGCAGAATTTTGATTTATAGAAATCGCCGAAAATATGCAAGTTAGAAAAACAAGGCTAGTACAGTTTTTACAATTGCGTGACTCTGCACCAAGATGCTTTCAAAAGATGAAGCGCCAGCAGTGACAGCACATTAGGAAGGAACGAAGACAGGACAGGTGCTACTTGCAACTGTTTATTGTGGTCAAAGGTGGTTGAATATATAGCCATGGGGAGAGGGGGGACGAAAAAGGCGGAACACTGATTGTATCAATGTGCACGCATGAGAACACTGAAGATATGCATGAAGGAAATGGCGAATCTAGAACTTATCTAAAAACACACTTTCATTTGTGTATATATTAAGAGACGGGGAGCTAACACATGTTTCCCCTCTCTTCCTAATCTGGTTGGCCTCCAACAATTCATGTGCCACAGAGTCTTTACTTTTAAACAAGATTGTAGTATCTTGAAGCCTTGCTTCACATGCTTGTTTTGTAGTGACAAATACCGGCGCCAGCAGAGGACGAAGAAGAAGACGTTTCTTGTTGTTGGTGCTCGCTCTCGCTCCGCTTGGCCGTTGCCTGTTTCTGGCCTTCATAAAAACGCCAAGCGCATATAACCTTGAACGCGTCTTATCAATTGGTGGAGGTGCTGGTTCCCTCTTCATCCTGGAACTCCGTACCCGGACTCTACCCCCCGCCTCGGCAATGCCTGACGACGCGCCACAGCAGGGTGCTCCCGCACCACCGGTGGTCGCCTGCTCCGGCGTACCACGACAGCGAGACCCTGTCGTTTTCAACGGCACCGACGAGCACGACGTCGAGGACTGGCTCACTTCATATGAGCGGGTAAGCGCCCACAATAAATGGAATGACGGCGACAAGCTCAGCTACGTCAACTTCTACCTGGTGGGCGTAGCTCAGCTGTGGTTCCACAACCACGAAGCTGATATTGCCAACTGGTCCGCCTTTAAAGCGAGCTTCGCGGAAGTCTTCGGCCGACCCGCTGTTCGCAAGCTCCGCGCAGAACAGCGCTTACGCGGTCGCGCCCAACAATTCGGCGAGAACTTCACGTCCTACATCGAGGATATTGTGGACCTCTGCCGTCGCATCAACCCTGCGATGTCCGAAGCCGATAAAATCAGACACATCATGAAGGGGATCGAGGACGACGCCTTCCACATGCTCATAGCCAAAAATCCCCAAACTGTCACGGACGTGGTTCAGTACTGTCAGAGCTACGACGAGTTGCGGAAACAGCGCATTGCTACACGCCTCCCGAGCTCTGACACACCCAACATGTCAGCGTTAACTGTAGGCTCCGTTTCAGCTGACACCACAATGCTCATGCGGCAGATACAGCAGTTTGTCCGAGAAGAAGTGGCGCGACAATTGTCGCTTGTTTCCTGCGTCCCGGACTCTGCGCAGGCGCTTGCTCCGACGCTACGACAGGCCATAGAGGAGCAAATTTCTGAGGCTCTCCCAACCACCTACCAGCATCCGCCTGTTTCCGCTCCACTCACCTATGCTGAGGTCGCACGCCGCCAGTCACCAGCAATGCCACTCCGCACGGATCCTGTTCGACCAGCAAATACCTTCTACGCTGCGCGTGCGCCTGTCCACCCGAACCCGCCTCCTTTTCGCCGTCCCGCACCGCCGTCCACTAATCCTTGGCGCACCCAGGACAACAGGCCTATTTGCTACTTCTGTTGTCTACCTGGCCATGTCGCACGTTTCTGTCGTCGTCGTGACATCCGTACTAGTGCGGGCGAAGTAAATCAAGGCTACTTTCCTTCTGAGCCACCACACCCGATCTCCTCCCACTCAACGATGAACAGCTGCTCACCCAATCGACGTGACTACGGCCCACGTCGGTCGCCCTCACCACGTCGCCGTTCACTTTCCCCAATGGTTCGTCGCCCCCCACCAGTACAAGCGGAAAACTAGCCCTCGCAGTTCCGGAGGCAAGAACTGCGCTCGTGTCGACAACTTCAAGGCCTCGATTTCTACCTGCGAACGAAATCACCGTGGATATCGAAGGTGTTTCTGTGCAAGCACTTGTCGATACTGGAGCCGCTGTGTCTATTCTTAGTGGAGAACTGTGCCGCAAGCTCAAAAAAATTACGATTCCGCTTTCCGACGTCTCCCTGCGTACCGCAACCGCGCACCACATTCACCCTTCAGTGGCATGCACAGCTCGCCTTGTCATTCAGGACGTTTTGTACGTAGTCGAATTCGTCGTTT
Organism: Dermacentor silvarum; assembly: GCF_013339745.2. NCBI lineage: Eukaryota > Metazoa > Arthropoda > Arachnida > Ixodida > Ixodidae > Dermacentor > Dermacentor silvarum. Next base: position 287,533,888 of record NC_051154.1, read on the forward strand.
TTTCACCGTGTTCACACGACTTTATTTTGGGTTGGGACTTTCTTGCTGCTAACCATGCCGTTGTTGACTGTGCGCGTGCCGAACTTGAGTTGTCGCCGACGTGTGACGCCGCATCTGACAAGCCGCCTTCTCGAGTGGTCGTCGCCGCGGACACTGATATACCTCCTTTGTCTTGTGTTCTTGTGCCACTTTCTTGCGACTATGCTCCCTCTTCCACCGCCCTGTTTGCGCCCTCCGAAGCCTTCACCTCTCGCAAAGACTTCCTCCTTCCTTTTGCAGTTCTCACAGTCGAAAACTCTTGCAGCGCCATTTATGTCACGAATCGGTCCTCTTCCCCAGCCACCTTATTCCGTGGTGAATGTATCGGTCGGCTTGACGATGTTGATTCCGCCTACTCCACTCAACTGCCTGACGACGCGATGAGTCTTCACGTCGACAGCATTACTCCTGTTACCACCGCCGATTCGTCCTCCTTAGAAGCCTTCCTCCCGTCAATTGATTCCGAACTTCCACCTGCCCAGTGTACCCAACTCTTGGAACTGCTCGATCGCTTTCGGCTGTCGTTCGATCATGAGCAATCTTCCTTGGGCCGCACTTCCTCCATCGTTCACCACATTGACACCGGCACTCATGCACCCCTACGCCAGCGTCCATACCGAGTTTCTCACGCTGAACGTCGTGTCATTGATGAACAGGTCAACGACATGCTTCATCGTGGCGTAATACAACCCTCGCACAGCCCTTGGGCCTCCCCAGTTGTGCTGGTAAAGAAAAAGGACGGTAGCATTCGATTTTGCGTTGATTATAGGCGCCTTAACCAGATCACACGAAAAGATGTTTATCCGCTGCTCCGCATCGACGACGCTCTCGACTGCTTGCAAGGAGCAGAGTTCTTTTCCTCTTTGGACCTTCGATCTGGGTATTGGCAGGTCCCTATGAATGACACTGACCGTCCGAAGACAGCGTTTGTAACCCCAGACGGGTTATACGAGTTCAACGTGATGCCATTCGGCCTTTGTAATGCGCCTGCCACCTTCGAACGCCTCATGGATAACATTCTTAGAGGCCTCAAATGGCACACATGTCTGTGCTACCTGGACGACGTCGTATTCTTTTCCAAGGACTTTGACTCCCATCTAAAGCGTCTCGCAAGCCTCCTGACCTGCCTTTCCGACGCTGGACTGCAGCTTAACCTGAAGAAGTGCCACTTTGCCGCCCGCCAGCTTACCATCTTAGGTCATGTTGTCAGCAAGGACGGTGTCCTTCCCGACCCTGCAAAGCTTCGCGCCGTCGCCGAGTTCCCCAGGCCGTCTACGCTGAAGGAGCTTCGTAGCTTTATAGGCCTGTGTTCGTACTTTCGCCGATTCGTGCGTAATTTTGCGTCCATAATCGCCCCCTTAACGCAGCTGCTTGCCAACAGCCAAGGCATCTCGGCATGGTCTACAGCTTGCGAAGACGCGTTTGCCACCTTACGCCATCTTTTGATATCCCCACCTATTCAACGCCACTTTGACCCAGACGCTCCAACAGAAATCCACACAGACGCTAGTGGAGTCGGCCTGGGCGCTATTCTAGCCCAGCGTAAGTCTGGCTTCGAAGAGTACGTCGTCTCTTACGCCAGCCGCACTCTCACCAAAGCGGAAATGAACTATTCGGTCACGGAAAAAGAATGTCTTGCTATCGTTTGGGCAATCACCAAATTTCGACCTTACGTATATGGCCGTCCATTTGATGTCGTGACTGATCACCACGCCCTGTGCTGGCTGTCGTCATTAAAGGGCCCTTCTAGTCGCTTAGCTCGTTGGGCGCTTCGTCTCCAGGACTATGACATCCGTGTTGTCTACCGGTCAGGCCGTAAGCATTTGGATGCCGACGCTCTTTCGCGCTCACCACTGCCAGATGAGTCTGGTGCTGCGTCTGTCTCAAGCTATGATTCTTCCTCCCTTACATTGGCCGACATGCCATCCGAGCAACGCCGGGATCCTTGGATAGCATCTCTTCTAGAGTATTTATCTCAGCCATCACCCCGCACCACCGACCGCTCGCTTCGGCGCACTGCTCGCCACTTTGCCATCCGCGAAGGGCTCCTGTACCGCCGCAACTACCTCTCTGATGACCGTAAATGGTTGCTAGTGATTCCTCGCCATCTACGTTCTGACATCTGTGCCTCTTTTCATGCGGATCTTCAATGCGCCCATTCCGGTGTCCTAAAGACGTATGCACGCCTACGGCTTCGATACTACTGGCGCGGAATGTACCGCTTCGTTCGGCAGTACGTCCGCTCGTGCTCCAAGTGTCAACGCCGCAAGAGCCCACCTAACCAGATAACAGGGCCGCTTCAACCATTGCCTTGTCCCTCCCGGCCTTTCGACCGTATCGGCATTGACTTGTACGGCCCTCTACCGTACACCACAGATGGCAACCGCTGGGTTATCGTCGCCGTGGACCACCTCACGCGCTACGCCGAAACTTCAGCGCTTCCGGCGGCCACAGCACGTGAAGTCGGCTCGTTCATCCTTCGCAACCGTGTTCTTCGATATGGTGCGCCTCGCGAGCTACTGAGTGACCGTGGTCGTTCATTCCTCTCCGAGGCTGTAGAAGCCCTACTCCGCGAATGCAACATTGTCCATAGAACTACGAGCGCCTATCATCCGCAAACCAATGGTATGACTGAACGCTTCAATCGCACTCTCGGCGACATGCTCGCTATGTACGTTTCCGCTGACCACACTAACTGGGACCGCATCCTTCCCTTTGTTACGTATGCCTACAACAGCGCCACTCAGTCGACCACAGGATTCTCTCCTTTCTTTCTTCTTTATGGTCGCGAACCTTCCTCGTTTATGGACACGATTCTTTTGTATCGCCCCGACGCTTCAGAATCTACGACTCTATCCGAAGCTGCCACCTATGCCGAAGAATGTCGTCAGATCGCACGTTCTCTTACCGCGCAAAACCAGGCCAGCCAGCAACATAGTCGAGACGCCGGCTTGTCCTTTCCCTCATATTCACCTGGATCGCTGGTATGGCTCCGCGTTCCCTCGTCTACTCCCGGCCTTTCCAGAAAGTTCATCTCAAAGTATGACGGCCCTTACCGGGTTCTACGACAGACGTCCCCGGTCAACTACGTCATTGAGCCCGTTCAGCCATCTACGGACCAACGGCGTCGCGGACGCGAAACTGTTCATGTCGACCGACTGAAGCCGCACTACGACCCACCAGTGCTGCCTGTTCCATAGGTCGCCAGGATGGCTCCTTTTTCGCCGGGGAGTGATTGTAGTGACAAATACCGGCGCCAGCAGAGGACGAAGAAGAAGACGTTTCTTGTTGTTGGTGCTCGCTCTCGCTCCGCTTGGCCGTTGCCTGTTTCTGGCCTTCATAAAAACGCCAAGCGCATATAACCTTGAACGCGTCTTATCAGTTTATTTTCATTGCCGCAGGCCTTGCAATGAAGAGGCAAGTTTGAGCCATAACCATATTTCAATGAAAGCTTATGCTCCCGTAGGCGATCATTAATACATCGGCCAATTTGGCCGACGTACTCTTTCACACACTTCAGCGGTATACGGTATACAACTCCTTCCTCACACTTCACAAAAGGATTCGTATGTTTAATGGAACACCCTGCTTTCTTAGAGTTATCAAAACCAATCAGGTGGCACAAAGTAGCAAGTTTTCTGGGTGCGGAAAAAACCACAGGGATATTGTGTTTCACGGCAACGTGTTTAAGATTGTGCGCCACTTTGTGAGAATACGGAATCACCACGGGTTTGGCTTTCTTTTCGAATGTTTGACCTTCTTCAGTGCTTCTTTTTCTTTCTTTTTTCACCTTTTTCAATAACGCCTCCGAAACTGCGCTTAAAACCGAACAAGGGAAGCCAGCCTTCCTCAATTTCAAAATCTGTTCGTCAAAGCTTCCTTGTGCCTTATGACAGCACGATTTTTTAAGGGCGGATTCGAGGCACATAGTGGCAATCGCACGTTTAACAGTCTTGGAGTGTGTAGACTCATACGGCAACAATTCCTTGCGGGCACGGGGTCGATACATCCAGCAGGAACCTTCGTCAGTAAGGGTTATGTCAAGATCTAAAAACTGCAAGCTGTTATCCTTGGCTAGTTCAAAAGTAAAATCTAAGCCTTTGCCGTGCTGTTTAAATTCAGATAAAATGCCCTGCACAGTATGGGAGTAAGTCATGGGAGAACGTTCCGTCAGTAAAATAAAAAAAAATCATCAACGTACCTAAAAACCTTCAGCACTTTGCCATCGTCAAACACCATGAATAGCGTTCTGTCGATGTCCGCAAGGAAAATGTTGCACAGTACGGGAGCCACACACGAGCCAATACAAATTCCTTTCTTTTGCACATAAAACTGGCCTTGAAAACAAACAGCTGTTGAGCACAGATAAAACTCCAGGAGTGTTATGAAGTTATCCACAGAAATTCCCGCGGTATTCTGAAAGGACACCTGCTTGTTCATCTCAATGCAGCTCAGGACGGCAGCTAACAGTTATTTTAGCGGAATAGAGTAAAAAAGATCAACAACATCTATTGAAAACAAGCATCCTAGCGTCTTAGTCTCACGTAAAAAAGCTATGATGTCAAGTCTATTCCTTACCATGAATGGGTCATCTATAATCAAGGTGTTAAGCTGCTTGAGAAGGTAACGGCTAACGTTGTTTTGCCAGGAACCTCTTTCACTCACAATACATCTGAACGGTATATCATCCTTGTGCGTTTTTGCAGTAAAAATACATTAAAAAAGCCATTCCGTATTCCGTATACATTCCGTATTCTCACAAAGTGGCGCACAATCTTAAACACGTTGCCGTGAAATACAAAATTCCTGTGGTTTTTTCCGCACCCAGAAAACTTGCTACTTTGTGCCGCCTGATTGGTTCTGATAACTCTAAGAAAACAGGGTGTTCTATTAAACATACGAATCCTTTTGTGAAGCGTGAGGAAAGAGTTGTATACCGTATACCGCTGAAGTGTGTGAAAGAGTACGTCGGCCAAACTGGCCGATGTATTAATGATCGCCTACGGGAGCATAAGCTTTCATTGAAATATGGTTATGGCTCAAACTTGCCTCTTCATTGCAAGGCCTGCGGCAATGAAAATAAACAAGCATGTGAAGCAAGGCTTCAGGATACTACAATCTTCTTTAAAAGTAAAGACTCTGTAGCACGTGAATTGTTGGAGGCCAACCAGATTAGGAAGAGAGGGGAAACATGTGTTAGCTCCCCGTCTCTTAATATATACACAAATGAAAGTGTGTTTTTAGATAAGTTTTAGATTCGCCATTTCCTTCATGCATATCTTCAGTGTTCTCATGCGTGCGCATTCATACAATCAGTGTTCCGCCTTTTTCGCCCCCCCTCTCCCCATGGCTATATATTCAACCACCTTTGACCACAATAAACTGTTGAAAGTAGCACCTGTCCTGTCTTTGTTTCTTCCTAATGTGCTGTCACTGCTGGCGCTTCATCTTTTGAAAGCTATGCACCAACTAGCCCCACAACGTGTTTTCCTGGAACACTAAGAATAGATCTCCCAATTCTGTAAACTGCATAGGTTAGAGCACCTAAAGCGGACACATTTTATGTGAGCTTACAACTTACGTGAAATTACTGCAGTGCGTGGCTCAGTTAGCTAAGGCGTTGCGCTGCTGAGCACGAGGTCGCGGGATCGAATCCCGGCCGTGTGCTAGCGTTGTAGTGCACGGTAAAGAAGCCCAGGTGGTCAAAATTAATCCACAGCCCTCTACTACGGTGTGCCTCATAATCAGAACTGGTTTTGGCACGTAAAACCCCAGAAAGAAGAAATTGTTAAAGCGCTTACGAAAGTTTTGCACAATTCTACTTACAACTTAGTGGTATATTTGAAATTGGTGTATATTTCATCCATTTTTGCCTCCTAGTGTTAATCACTGGATATTAACATTTTCTGTTAAATGCAACAAGCCTCGCCAAATTCGCTGCAGTGGATGCCGCGCAAAACATTTCTCCGTTTCCATGGCATCACGGTGCAGTATGTATGGTCACGTGGGAGCCAGACATTGCGACGTTTCGACACTAGTTCCGGCTCGCTCTGTCATTCGCTATACTGCTACATGGGTCCTCACAACCGGTAGCAGCATACGAGGCGACCGAGCGAGTATCGAAACGTCGCAATGTCCGGCTCTCACGTGATCACATACTGTGTCGTGAGGTCACAACACAGTCTCCTCCTGTGAAACGAAACCCAAACTGGCTGTATGAAAGCTATTATATTAAATTATTAACGGTTATCTGAGGCCGGTCACTATTTTTTTCTAGGGTTTATAGATCTAGTACCTCCATTTAAACAAAAAAAATTGATTGTCAAAAATATAACCTCCGCACAACTTTAAGCTGCCGAGAAGAATAAGGGGTGTCGTTATGCGTGAGTGTCGTGTGGTGATTCACATGACCGACCGACTGAATACCGCAGGCGCGCATTGCATGTCGCAACGCCGAATCAGGCCGCACACAAGAACGCTTCCGACGAGATGCTATAGCCGCTATAGCGGCGCGACCCATTGCAGCTCAGCCACGTCGACCGGACTGAATCAGCGATCCGGTGCGTCGCGTGGATCCAACTTCTAACGGCACAGAACCGCGCCGCGGCACACTCTAGCCAGCGGTGCTTTCAGGCACATTGTGACTTTGTGCCGCTGGGCGACCTCATACAGTCAGCCTCCGGGAAATGAATTGACGATTCGATCCCCGGCATGTCGAACCGAATCGTGAGTACTTTTCGTGACTTATAGCCGTGCAGCAAGATTCAGCGACACCGAACAGCGAGTCTGCGACACGCGCCCGTCGCGATTCGACATTGCTGGTTCATGTGACGTCCGGGCATAGAAGTGAATGTTTGTGTTTCCAGACAATGAATCGTACCCGCTACGGGGGATTGGCCGGCGGTTTTACCACTCATCTCTACTTTAGGGGGTATCAGTTGGTTTTACAAGTGCGTGCGTGCGTGTGCGTGTGCGTGTGTGTGTGTGTGTGTGTGTGTGTGTGTGTGTGTGTGTCTGTGTGTGTGTGCGCGCGTGCGTGCGTGCGTGCGTATGCGTAATGTTATAAGCAAATGAAAAGATAGACTATATGTATGGGTCAGATACAGACAAAGAACTTTATTGATGGTACTGAGGGTACCGCGTTAGGGTACCTCCCATTTCAGGAAGTCCTCGTAGCTGTCGCGGGCCGCACCCACGTCGGGGTCGGAAGATCGTGGGCTGCCGCCCTGTCGCAGTCCCTCTGGACAGCCCGTAGTTGCTCTGAGATATCTTTCAAAAATGTAGAAATGAGAACAAAGGTAAGATGAATTTTCAAGCAGAAATAATTTACCAGGGATTCAGTCTCTCACGTTATGCTCTTCTGGAAACCACCGGCGGAGACAAGTGCACGTCCTTTTTTTTTCTCCTTCGCCACTCGTACAGACAGCCCCAATAACTAGCTATATATAGAGCTCCAGCCCGCCACCAAAGGGACGACACGGACATTTTTCTATAGGAGAGATAGTTCCGTGTTGCCACAGCGAACTTCGAGTACTCATGCGAGCGCCACACTATCAAGAGAGAGAGAGAGAGAGATCAGAAGGGAAAGGCTGGGAGGTTAACCAGTCTGAGCCCGGTAGGCTACCCTGCAGTGGGAAAGATGGAAAGAGGACTAATAGATCAGAAGGAAGAGAGAGATAGAAGCGCCAGCCTTCATCGCGTGCTTGCGTGCGTTCAACGAGCGCGCGTTTAGAATTTGTCGCATCAATGATGTAAAGATGGATATCGCGAGCCAAAAATCAGCGCATTTTCTTGATCGCCGGAAGGTGGCTGCCGACCATGCTATTCCCCCACGTGCCTCGTTACAACAGGACGATGCTCCCTCTGACTATAGCTGTAGCCACAGCTGGCAAAGAGACATTGCACTTTTGTGTCAAATTGGACATGACAGCTTCACTGCAGCCAAGAGTAGCCGATAGCGCAGCTCACGAAGGGGGCTTGGACACCATCGCTCACAAGGTGGCAGTCTGGAGTTCACTGACCGCTTCAAACTGCCGCTCAATGTAGCAAATCTAAAGGGGAACCTTCGCATTGTGCGCAATTTCAAGGCGTCACATAAATTATATAACATAACGCAGCTACGTGAAAGTGCCGTTTGAAGAGTGAAAGGGAAATAAAAAGAAGGTTTCTGACTTGCCTTCGAACGATGCTCCGAGTTAATTGTCCTACTTGGTCACACAGGCGGCATGAAAAATTTAATTGTGAGATTTAACGTCATAAATGTATGAGGGACGCCACAAAGGAGGGCTGGGGATTATTTCGACCGCCTATTTTACGCGCACTCGAAACACTGTACACGAGCGTTTTTGTAATCCGAGTGCATAACACTCAGAGCAAGAAAACAATAAACCGCGGCTGTGTAGCATTATGAGCTCAAAAGCTCGTGCTCAATCTAGTCCTCAGTAGATGTCGACGTGTAGGACTGCGAACGTACTTGAGAAACACCAGCTCCGAGTGGTGCGAGCATGAGAAACACATAAGGTGTTATAACTGCCTGCTACAGCCTTGCACTCCAACTGCCGAGGTCTTATTTTTACTAAACGCCACAGTAGCCGGAAGAAGCTGGGCGGACAAACGGATAGCTTTCACAAAAAAAGGAACCCAAGGAGCGCTGGGTACCATGTCCCCCCCCCCCCCCCCACACCAAATGGTCTGGAACTACTCCAAAATTTCGTCTCAGCAATTTATTTTAATATACACCTTGTTCGAGTGACATGTACAGCCTCCCGAATTTTTAGCTATATCGCGCGAGCATTCATCACGCGTAAGTTTTGTGCCTTTAAGCGGCTATAATCAACGAGACCGGCATGAGTACTCTCAAGTGCACTAAGCACTCGCCTGCGCAAGAGTCGTCTAATGCGATGTTCCCTTCAGAACGACGTACGACCATATTATAGTGTTCTCGCGCGATATAGTTAAAAATGCGGGAGGCTGCAGTGTACGTGTCGGTACTTAATATATCCATAAAATTTTACAAGGTACCACAGTCTCTCGGCATTGTTTTTAATAATAATGAAGCCAGAACGGCTCAAGATGGGCGGGCATCATTGATCAGCAAGCCACTGTGCGCTTCCAATGTTTAAACTAGCGTTGAAAGCTGTTCTTCTGATGAGACATTCACATTTAAATAGGTCTTCAATCAAGCTGCCTGAAAAAGTTACAGGTCGAGCGAAATGCTCGCCAAGGTATAGACATATGCGACAAACTGCATGATTTAAAAAGGCAGAGCACAAATACGTTCATGCGCCAAAAACCGCGACAGTGCTTGGAGAGAGAGAAAGAGATGACATGTCTTTACTTAAAAAAATAATGGGATCGGAAAATCCTGCAAGTGCCAGGCGGAGGGCAATTACGAATCCACTTTTGTCAATTGAAACTGAGCACCCTACTAAACGCACACGCAAGATGACATTTATACACAGAGAATAGGCCACTGCACTAAAGCTGTATCAAGCAACAGCATAGCTGTATATTATAGTAAGTCGCAAATACAACGCAGACAAATGAAAACGCCAGGCGTATGTTGAAACACAATGCGTTTTCAGTTTTCTTTGTCCTCAGCTGTATCTCGACCTTAGCTTTTACGTGTGATATTAGGCCTGCATTGTTGGAATTCGAGCTGTACCTCGACGGTTCTCATAAGCTGTGATTGACGGATTGATTGAATAATTGATTGATTGATTTAGAATTACAAAGCTTAGCAAGTAACACTGCCAGCTTCTACACAACGCTGCATCGTTGAACGAGAGTATATACTTAAGCATGCGCTGAGTGAACACATTGCATCAGTCAGACAGTATTTCGTAAATACGGGCACAATTATGCCACTAGAACACAAAACAAGCACAAAGGACAAGAAAGTGAGTTCCAGAGATTAACTGCAACATGATGCAGATATTTCCACGAGTATGTCGCCGAATGAAACTCAGTACGGTACGTTACAATAGCCAAGCGTGCGTACGCTTGAAATAAATAACTAACGAATATATAACATAGAGAGAGAAAGCAAAAATGATAACGATACTAGAAAGAGACGAAATAATTGTTGCTGGCAATACTTCAACACGAGATATCTACACTTTAACAATTAGGGTTCTAAGAGCAGTTTATGGCTCCGATTTGTCCTTCCATAGCATGTGATTTTGTTTCTTTTTGTTGTATAATTGTACAACCGCAGTCATTTAGGCTGTTCAGTGCTAACAATTTAACAAATCAACCGCAGATTTACCCCAAGGAACGACTAATATAAATCTAAGTTCAGGATAATTAGCGGCCAAGCACGCAACAAGACAAACTGCTTGCCAATTCTTGCGTGCGTTTTTTACGTGACCTCAACCGTTAATTTCACACTATATTTTTCACATAATTTCGTTCTCAACGCAGTTTTTCATCTTCCCATACAATGGACTACATTGGGCATCGGAGTAGCAGGAACGGTCTACACCGCCTTGGTGAGTTTATGCTGCTTAAATCATATTCGGCACATAGAGGGATTCGCATTACTTTCGGGAAATGACAGGGCTTTCCTTTCCGGAAAATTTTATCATTTTACCGTGGCCTATTTGTGCACAGCAGGTGAAATATACACAACTGAAAAAAAAAAAGAACTAGCGTAGTTTGCACTGTAGGCGCAATGCTAAAGAGACAGCGGAGCTGATGGGCACCTAGGTAGTCCTGGCTTTTGGGCTAGGCTAAGCACTACTATGTCATCCTCAGCATTTTCACAATTGATTGATTATTGATTGATTATTATTCGATTATCGATCAGCTATTGATTGGCTATCGGTTGGCTATCGCAAGGTATTGGCTACGTATTTGGGCTAGGCTAAGCACTACCAAGTCATCCCTAGAATTTCCTGGAATTTATTGATTATTGATTGATAATCTAATAACTATTGATTGGCTATCGCAAGGTATTGGCTACGTATTTGGGCTAGGCTAAGCACTACGAAGTCATTCCCAGCATTTTACGGTATTCATTAATTTTTGATCGATTATCGATTAGCTATTGATTCTATCGATTGGCTATTGATGACTGACTAAGCTTAAGAAGTCCCGACCATGCTTAGCTAGACTTAGCCAGGCTCAGCTTCGCTTGTTCACAGGGGTATGCCATTGCGTTTTGACCCTTTCTGCACGACCGCCAGGATCGGCCCACATTTTTTGTGGACGTCTAACTGAATGACGGCCGGCTTAAACAGCTCCGCTGTTGAAAAAAGATGAACAGGTAGAAAAAGGTAGATGATTGCTTCCGGAGCTGCAGATCCAAAGGTAAATATGAAACGTACGTAGCTGAGGGTACAGGGTACGACGACAACAGAAGAGGTGTTTTTTTTTTCACGAGTTTATTACCTTGCTGCTACCACGCATAGTGCCTAAGGTCATTTAATTAAATAAAATGCAGATCCAAAGCCCATGTTGGAATCTATGCGAAGTACAGTTATCGTGAAACGGTTAATTAAATGATCTATAACTAAATGTCATGATGCCTACAATTTTCTTTATTTTCATATTATACAACTTGTAATCTCATTCAATACGTTTATGCACCACACAGGCCACAACTGCAAAGTCATGCGATTTTCAGGTTTTTGCACTACACCGTTCGCAAGCTATGTCAAAATGAAAACACCGGTACACGCAGTCGCGCACTTTCAGACGTATTGTTGTCATGGAGATGAAGGCGATGGTTGATGTTTTTCGGAGCAAGAATAGCGAGGAGAAGTACATAGTCGTATGTGCAGAAAGAAGATCGACAAATATGTAATACAGTCGAACCCGGACATATCGAATCTGAAGGGGATCACAAGAAAGTTCTATATATGTATAGGTTATTCAATATATCAAATAGACATTTTATAGAAACTCTTTCAAGGGAATTTTACTGCAGTTCGTTGTACAGAATAATTCGTTATGTGTGGGTTCGATGTATCCGGGTTCGACTGTATACCCCTTGTGTCACTGTGGCACATACCCCTTTTGGGGCATATGCTAGCAATGGGCACATACGCCGTATAGCCCGGGAAAGGTGGTAGGTCAAAGACAGCACATTTCAAAGAAGCTGTTGACAATATCGTGTGCTATTCCATAAAAAGTATGTGTGTATATTAGAGATGCGTACGAGGTGACATTATGTATACATGTTTTGACTGGTTGCGCACAGCAGAGGTGCGCTTACGCTTAATGGCACTACTTTGGAAGTCAGCATTCTGGTCAGCATGCAGTTCCATTAAGCCTGTTTGCTGGAGCTTGTGTCTGGCATGCATTGAACATTTTGACGCACACACACACACTGTATATATATATATATTATCTTCCGAGGTACTAACCAACGGGTACGAAACTGCGATGTGCTAGGCACAGAAACCTTCACTTTAAAATTGTTCTGCGCGCAGGAAGGCACAACATGCAGCTTAAGCTTCTTTAAACAAGGCCTTCTTAACGAGGTCATGTCCAAAGGATCGAAAGGAACTCGTCCGGACTCGGCCAGATAAACGACCGGTTGTTGTGCCTTATGTGCCCCTCCTGTCGCACCTCTTCAATAGGACGGCCGCCTGGTGTGGTGTCCCTGTGCTGTTTTCAGCGCCGGAAAAGCTGGCTCGTATGTGCCGAGCAGTCAACGACCGAGAACACAAAGGTCCTACCTTTTACCAAGAAGCACGGCATCCCTTTTGATACGTGTAGTACAGAGGTCATTCACTGCATCCGCCTGTCATATGGCAAATGCTACATCGCCCAGACGGGTCGTTATATTAACGACAGATTGGGAGAGCACCGTGTGCAAGTCCGGGAAACAGCGGGATCCGGTGACTAAGCGGACCATTGTACACGATGCCACTGCACACCTATATTTAACAGCACACGTGTTCAGGGCAGGTGCGAGGATGAGTAGTGCGGTCTGATTCTTGAAGCTTTCGTGCGTTCAAAAGGAAAACGATAAATGTGCCAGCACAGCTTCCATCGCATTGTCAATGAAAGAATGCGATTACTTGGGTCAAAATCTGCTTGCTATGCACCTATTTTGAGTGGCTTCAAGCACGTGCTACAATTCACGTCTCGCCATCTATTGGCGTATGATCTGTGAATGTATATACATATATACCCGCACATTTTCATGTAATAAGATCAGTTGAAGACTAGCGTCCTACCTGTTCTTTCATCTTTCTTCTTCTCTCCAATTTTTCCTATTTCTTTACAGCGCTGGAAATGCATGAAATGTCGATATTCCAACTAGCCCAGCTGTCCGCTTTAAGAACAGCTCTAGAAGCATCCATTTGACCAGTGAAGTCATTTTCGGTGCAGCGTGACGGCAAATAAGTTCGCGGTGTTCTTCGATTGTCGCAGATCGACAGACGAGACTGTCACTTTTAACATAAGGTTGCAGAACATTTTTTTAAATAAAAATAAAATAAAAAAGTTTAGTCACCTTATAATGCTGATGGCTACCCCATTTCATATAGTATAGTAAAAAATGCATATCCAACGCACATGTGGAAATTTATGTGATGCGTAGCCTTAGTATAACGGGTAATAAAATGGTGCACGACTAATGGCGATGCGTACAGTTGTGTTTACGGGCACCATATGCAACGTGTAATCTCATGCAATGTTTAAGTTTGTGCGCCGCAAATGTCCCAATCTAATCTTAGTGCAATATTTATATTTATGCACCATACCATTCATTCGCCATACCATTCATAAGCCGATGCACAGTGTGGGACGTCCACTCACCGAGTAGCGAGGACGACGGCGAGAATGGCGGTGACTGGTGTAGGCCCAGAGAAGTAATTGAATTGAATTGAGAAACGTTTATTGTAAAAAGGAAAGTGTGCTGCACTGGACTAAGGACCCCACCCATAGAAGTAAGACACATACCTTACTTCTCGGTGGCCAGGTTACCCTAAAGCTCTGCTTGCAGCTTTTTCAGTGGTCATCCTCGCAATCTTTTTGTTGCTGAATAAACTCACTTCAATTCAGTTCAGTATATAAATATATGTAAGGATTTTATACAAACAAAAAACTTTGTGAATACGGGCGCCGATGTTCTTTGTTTGGAAAGGGTTACACAGAAGTTATGAGCACATAAAGCGATGGACCATTACCCGCACTGACCCGTAGCATTATTTCCGCAGGGCGGGCTTCGAGGCGTCGTGTGGACAGACTGCATGCAGGCCTTGTTAATCCTGATGGCGCCACTGACAGTCATAGGAAAAGTGATCTATGACTCAAGACATCCGGACGTCTCGCTCAGGCCTCTGAGTGACATAAATATCAAGGAATACGCTTTCAAGTAAGCTCCTGCCAACACTATTCAGTTGTTCTAAGCACGAATAATGAAAAAGAGGAACGTATTTGCCATAAGCATTATTGAAACCTATTACATTTGCGTGACACGCAATGTATTAGAAAGTTCCAGCTTTTGCATGATGCGCGATATGTTTCTTGGTACGCGCTACTTGAGGACCACTGCACGTGCACGTCTTATACCGCTGACTACTGCCGAGTTTACTGTGATTGCGTAACATGACAGCGCCCACACCAGCTCCGAGCGCGTGCTTAGATGGATCTGAATTCACCATTGCTCGCCGTCGTGACAGCAACAAATACATGGTAAAATCAGTCATCGCGTAGTCCCATCTCACGCTGAGGATATATTGTTAGCCATGTTTTGTCATTATTATTAAGATTAGCTGTTTGTTTTGACGCTTCTATAGGCTCAGAGAGACGGCACCGACCCGGGAAAGTTCTTCGATTTCCGCCTAACAGACGGCGCCAGACCATTAGAGTACATGATGCGTTGGCGAGTCAGAAAACTGTAACAGCCTAATTCTCCACTGCATCAGTAATTTACTTATCTGTTCAAGAGCGCTACGCAATGACGGTATGCTACCAGATGTGCGGCGTCCGGTTTGCTACCCAACGTATGTGGAAGGGGGTTAAGGGATGAAACAAACAAACAAGCAAACAAACAAACGTGCCGGATGAAGGCACTAGCAGAGCGAACACGTTGGGTCGCCCATCATGCCTACAGTCAGTCTCGGAGACGAGTTGATTTCATTAATTTAGTAACGGCCGCGTTGCTTGTAAGTCGGTGACATACGTCACATATGGGCGTGTCTGTCATTCAGTAAGAAATAAGTAGGCTTCCGTTAAAGCCACCCCTAACGTGATGTGGCGCACAAAATTAAGCCACAACACTGCGGGAGAGGCACGATGGCATTTGCAACTTCAACGAAGGGTCAGGTCTTTGGAGACGACAATTCCAGACACTTGAGGCGTTCCAGTAAGTTTGTGTTTTGGTTTGAGAGAGCACGCGATGTATCCATTCTGTGGTAATACGCAAGGTGGATGAAAAAATTGCGCATGCAAAATATTGTAGCACTTGGTACGCTTCAAAGGCACAAGCTGCCGTTGAAGGCTTAGGAGAAGAGGCCGCTGGCGCTTGGTACGGCACGCTACGACTTATGTTATCAAGAAGACGCGTGTGTGCCTTAAAGGCTTGCCAAGAATTTTAGACGGCAGGGCCAACCATCACTGATAACACACTTTTTAACGCTCACCTGGACGAACAGTTTTTTGACGACGTGTCCGCTTTTATCCGGTACCGGATGCACGAAGCTCTTCGTTTGCAAGGAGTGGTTTGCCATTCCGGTGCCTGAAGTATCATCTAGTTCGCTATCGTAGTTGGCCGACACCCGTTTGAACGAACCGTTCATAAGCAAGAAATTTCTTCACAACAGACACCGACCACTCCTTATAATTAGACTGATAATAAACTGTCGACCAATCGCAAAGTAGCAAGGCTTACCAACAAAAGCTTCCTGAACTCTTTCCCTGTTTATTTGCAATGCCGAAAAGCCCATCATTTGGCAGTATTTCAAGATGTATCTCCACAGTCGCTAAATCTGACCACTTTTGTTTCACCTTCCGCATTGCCTTGCCTTTAGACAATCGTTAATATGATTATCTTAAAGATACTTCTAAAGAATGATCGCCTTTATCTATATCGTATTCAGAAGATATTGTATCGCTGAGAGAAACTTCATTTCCCAACGCTTATACTTTTTTTCCTGAACTCCTCAGTTTCTGCAATCATTTAGTCGCTTGAACACCACATTCCGTAATACCACAATCAATCTTTGTGGCTAGATGAAAATGATTTATTGGGTGTCTTCTTTCGTGCGCGCATAGTATAATGAAGTTCCAAGTTTATAAGCAAAAGGCATATGACACCGAAAAAGAGTACGTTGACGCTTTATTTTTTATCCGCTGCTCGGTGATACGACTAGTAAGCTTCCGAGTAACTTTAGTAAACCGGACGAATCTTGCTTTGCTGAATACAGTGCAAATAATATTGCCACATCGCGTCATCTCAGACGGCTCAAATATTTCTCTTGTGGTTCTTTGGTCATTCTTGCCTACAATTACGCAGCCCTCCAAATTCGATCTGCAGCCCCTGCGGTGCACTGCCGAATTCCCTGCTATTCGTCGCCTCACACGTCTTGCCTTCCAAAAAATACATGCCAGTAGAGCTCGTAAACATTTCTTTTTCTGCACACGTACTGTCAAGGAAGCGCCGCCGCCTCTTCGTGACATCATGCTCTGCACCTTTTCTGTACTGCATACGTTCTTCAGAAGATGGCGGTGCTATCCCTGAAAGCCTACCGCTGCTGCATGCAGTAAATGAGTACCGCGTCAGAAGAATTGCGAATCCGTGAGCCACCGCATGGCTGTGCGTGAATACTCAGCACACATGACGACACTACTAGTGCTTTGAGGCAATATTTGTAACATGGAAAGAACATACTGTGGGGCCTAGGTAATGCTGAACGTCAGGTATAGCACAAACCGGACCGCAGGACTGCAGACTCTGTCTGCGTCTCTTCATTCCTGGGTGCCCGTTTGCGCTTTATATACCTCAGGTATTGTTACAGGGAATTTAGAGTGCTGCATATAAGTCGTCACTGCAGGCCGGGGTTGTATACCAGGTGTTAATCATGCTCCTTTTTTCAGAATAAATTATATATATATATATATATATATATATATATATATATATGTGTATGTATGTATGTATGTATATATTATCATAAGAAGCGAACAAACAATGACACCAAGGACAACATAGGGGAAATTACTTGTACTTGCTAATTAAATTAAAGAAATGATAAATTAATGGAAATGAAAATGGATGAACAAGCAACTGTCCGCGGGTGGAGAACGATCCCACGTCTTCTTTATGCTGTAAAACATAAATACCCCAGAAAGTTGATGTGAAAACAGCTCCGCGGCAGTTCAATGGTAAGAGCATCGCACGTGTAATGCGAAGACGTGGGATAGTTCCCCTTGCCCCATGAAGTCATTACTTAAGTTAATCAGTAAAAATTCCTCGCATGTTGGTCTCCGCCACTGCTATGTTAACATGAGTCAGCAAAAATTCGAGTTCCATTAACACGCGACATATAAGATATCTGCATAACTATATAAAAGGTAAATGAGCGAATGAGGGAAAACACGAATCAGTGCAGGCCTGAGACGAATTTTACGTAAGAATTCCTGTTGACCGAAATGGTCCTTGTTTTTGTTGAAGTATTCAGCGTAAAAAAAAAAAAAAAAAAAAAAAACTTCCACTTGGGACGAGACCAGCAGGCCTAGCTTGTCTGACATGTACGTTTTTTTTTTCTTTCTTTTTGCGTTGACTCTTTCGAGACGAATCCAGCACTTTTGCTTGTGTGGCTTCTCGTGCGTCTTATAGTCGTTCCGAAGCTCGTAACGACCTTCGCCAACAAGATGTGGTCCTGATGACTAAAATTATTGACTAGTTGCTATTCGCGCCACGCTGTAGGGCAGCGCTCAAGGCTCAACGACTCAATTCGAGCGTTGCGAACAAAACAGTCAAAAGAAAATGAGTGTGAAAATAACACGATCACCATACAGCGTTCCCTCCAAAGAAACGCCCTTTCCACTACGCTCAGCACTAGAGGGAATGAAACAGCTGTACGCCCCCGACTTCTGGAACGGGAAATGCCAGAGCGTTAATACAGGAACTACAAGTTCCGATCTCCAGGGGCACGAGAAGCTCCAGCTGCTTGAACAACGTGTACATGCGAACTGGTATCCTGGTTGTGCACGGCGCCAAGACCGTTTCAAAGTAAGCGCCAAACCAGATTTGTGTTAGCAAGTGTTGGAGCTGATCGTTGTTGCTGCATTGATCGAAACCGATAGCGGCTGTATAGCGAACGAAAAAAAAAGCCTGAATGGGTCTAACGACTACCCTTTCTTTGTCTATATACTAATATACGCTGCGTATGTGCAGTGAGCGAGAGGTATAAGAGGAATCGGAAAGGTTCCAGTTTTTGTTACAACCACATGTAGTGAACAAGCAATGAAGTCAGCGAATGGATAGAGGGTCTTACCTGTTCTTCGCAATCGTTAAATCCGTACGTCAATTGCGAGAGTCCCAAAGTGTTCGTATAGATTTTACTGCGGAAATTACCCCATGAGCAGGCCACGATAGGCTACGCGCGCTACACGCGCTACACGCGCTCTCCGCGACGATACACCAAATGCTTAATTGGGTTGCATAGCCGGCCCCTACAGGCTTGTCTTGCGTTCAGCATGAGAAACTGAGGTTCCTCGATGCCCCAACTGCGTCAAGAAGCACTAATCCACGTTCCATCAATGCTCGATACTTCGCAGAGATGCGGCACTCACAGATGCAAAAAACGAGAATAACACGAATTATAGATCGGATAAATCGGCTTTGCGTGACCAGCAGCAAGCTCGCGCCATATATATGCTAAGACACCCGCGGCAGGAAAGGTGCATGAGAAATGTACTGTGTTACGACCCGCGCCCACGTCGACAAAGTTTGTGGTGCGTGGTACATGTTTTGTGCGTTTTGGTAGGGACGTGATGCACGCGTACTACGATTGCTGCACATTTTTGGGAACTTCTAACTGCTTCCGGCCGCCCGGAAGAATGGACTTTCGGCCACTGACGAGGAAAGGACCCCGACGGGTGCCTTTTGGGAGATAATGACGCCTACGGCCGCCACCGGGGAATTATCGACCCTTATGACCACCATCCGGCCGTTAAGGACCTACCGCGGCCACCGAAGGAAAGAATGGACCCGGCCTACGCCAGCGAGAACAATGTGAGTTCCAAGTCTAGGTAGCTAGGGAGATTTCGGCGGCCTCGAAGGATCTGTAATAAGCGGCCCCGCTTACTCAATTCTCTCTCTCTCTCTCATTCTGACTCTCATTATGCAAACAAATCGTCAAGTTTTTGCAAAGCTGCGTCCATGCCTGCCCAGCCTCCTGGTCTCCCGAAGCCCATGACCAGTCACCTTTCGGTCCCCTACTACTAATGTTGAAAGCCAAGCGCACGGTTTGATGCCTCCAACGTCGTAACAACTGCCAAAACAGTGCAGAGCTCTCTCAGAGCGGATGACCAGGCCGCTGGAGGGAAGCATTCTGAGAAGAGCATGACCAAAATAGTGCAGAGGTCTCCCCGAGTAGACCACATGTAGAAATTTCCGTCCCTTCAGCCACTTCAACAGGCTCAGCCCTTGCCTGTGAAACCTGTGCCGGATTATTGACACTCGTCATTCGGAGTCATCATTACAGGGATCAACCTGGAATCTATCGAATTAGAGAACCACGCCCTAAATATTCCGGCCACATGTGCTTCGTTCCTTCTTCCCTTCTTCGAGCTATCCGTGCCTTCCCGGCTTCTTTCTCGTCACCGACGGCTAAGGACGTGTTAACTCTCCTTGACTTTATTGAGCTTATGCTCGCACAGTGGCTGTAGCGCTCGCTTGTGCGACATCACCTCTCAACGTACAGGAGATCCGGGACATAGCCACTATATACTGCAATAGAACGCGTGCAGTTCACAACGTCCCATGTGAGACTTTCGGCACTTTGTATGCAAACACCGCGGTTCAGTAATTGCGATTTCCGGGTGCCGGATGCGGCCCAGGTTTCGCCTCTCAGGATAAGCGACCATGAACTCGGAGACTGATGTAGCAGTGAGTGAAGTGCTACTGGCCGTTCAAATTGTCCTAACTTTTATCCGTCGAGCTATTCCAGTCCAACACATCAGAGTCTAAGCGAAGAATTAAAACTTGTTCTTTACAGTGATCGTCGCCTAAATAGCACTCCGAGTGACCTGCGACATTCGTGGAACGATATCATTCGTATAACAGCTGCGCAACAAGCTCTAAATATAGATTTTAATGCCCGACACCCTGCTTGGCAACGATGTTGTTAAATACAGCAAAGTGACTTGTTGCCTCTTAATGATGGCCACTCAACGCTTTACGAGCGAGCCTTTTCTAGCGATTTCTTCTAGCTTTCTACAGCGGCATAATATATCATCACTGAACCACACAGAAGTGACCCCTTACGGACATCTATGCTTGATGGCCTAGCTGGCTAACTACGACGAAGTTCGCTGCACTTACTAGGAAACGTTTAGCGTATTGGCTGAGACTTAGGGCAAACCGGATGAATCTTACAAAGATGGGATAAATGCAACGAGAAAGAACTGCACGAATGTTCTCAAGCTGCCAAAGTTATCTTGGCGGCCGACGCAGAGTACAAAGAACGTTGCGCTATACAGCGAAGAACAGAGAGACATGCGCGCAATACACTTTCTGGAGATGGCACTCGAACGGCAAGACGAAGGCTGGAACACGTCCAGCGCCATTTAAACAAGCTAAACAAAATGGAGTGATTATGGAGCATTGTGCGCAGCCTGAGCACACCACTAACTCAGGCATGCTGCTGCGCATGCACGCAGCAGCACACATGAGTTAGTGGGGTCTCTTCACGCTGGATGTAGCAGAGAGATCTTGCTCAAAATGCTATGCTATGCTCAAGGATGCTCGAACTACATCCGTGACAACTGCTACAGCGTTAATGCCTGCTCACAGCCAACAAACTTTGCCCAGCACATCCCTCTTGGATGAGCATTGAGCATTCACCATAGTGATCTGCTAAAGGCACTGGCATCTGTGACCAAGTTATCGTCACCAGGCCATGATGGCGTGGACTACACCATGCTGTTCCAGCTCAGCAATAAAGCCAAGACTCATCCCCTCGACAACAATTCTGTAACAATTCCTGGGAAGACGGTAGCCTTAAACTAATCTGGAAATGCACTCGTGTGGTACTAGTTTTCAAACAGGCCAAATACCCCACAGACCTTAATTAATATCGACATATAGCACTTCTTGGTTTCATTGTTAAACGTGTGGAAAAGATGGCCCTGTTGCATGTACAGTGGGATATGGCAAAGGTGAATGTTTACCGTTAACAGATAAAAGGGTTTAAGAAAGCCCACAGCAGCGTTGACAACGTTGTGGCCCTTGGTGTCTACGTCAAGCACAATAGAGCTGCACGCCATGTGTTACAATAGCCGTACTCCCGGACGTCAAAGGAGTGGCCGATAATAGAAGTTTCAGTACTGCGGCATGATGATACGTACGCAGCACGCAAGCGCTTTGCGGAACGTGGAGCAGCGCGTGTCACGACAGCGTAGTACAAGGAAACGCCTACGCACGTAAACCTACTGCGCCTTTTGTCTCGTGCTCTTTTTTGACTATTTAGTCTCGCGCTCTTCAGAACACACGAGAACAACCAGAGCAGCACGTGCGGCTCCCCAAATACGCGCGCAACATTTGGATGCGTGCGCATGCAGCTGCTGCGTGCGCATCGCGTACCGTTCGTGTTGCGTTCTGCACATGCGCACCTTGCAGAACGTAGCGATCTTACGTGCACAACGTACGCAGTACTAAAACTGTCTAATCTTGCTCATGCAACAATGCGGACGGCACTGACGTACGCCGACGTTCGGGGTCGCATGAAATCCTGGAATTATGGCTACCTAACTGACAGAACTTTACATCTCAATCAAAGATGGCTATCCTACATTATCCTGCCCCGTGGAGTAGCACAAAGCGGAGTTTTAAGCCTCATGCTATTGAAAATCTGTCTTATTGGGTTGGAGAAATAACCGCCACCCACCGTGCAGGCTTATCTTTACGCTGGCGTATGGAGTTCCGGCCGCAACATGCATGTTCGGAGTAAAACGCTCCGGCCATCAGCTGCATTGAAAAGTTCCCAAATAGTTCAGAGATTCAAATGTGCCCAGAAAACTGTACTGCGATAGCATTCAGGGAGACAAACATCCAGAATTATGACCTGAAAGTTGAAGGCACTCAGCTAGACTACGATAGTAGCCACAAATTCTTGGTTGAGAGTTTTGACAGACAGCTGACATGGTCGCTATATACAGGGTGTTTGAGCGAACACTTTCAAAAATTTTGAAAGGCTGCCTGTGGCAGATAGCGCAATTATAGTTCATGTGCTGGTCTACTCGTAGAGGCGGACATTACTTGAACAAAAAATTGAAATGCATAATCAACGAATTAACAAAAATTTCCTCATTAGGTTCTAACTAATTATCTTATGGCCAATATTGCAATTTACAAATTCTATATTCGTAGTAAAACAGCGCCATAGAGCACAAGGGATCAGACGAAGAAGAACGACACGTACGTACAGACTGCGCAATAACAACTGAAGGTTTATAAACTGGATGCGCAGAATAAGTACTGACTGAACATGAATAAACTGAAGATAGAAAAATATAAGAGCATCACATGGCCAAGCCTCCTACGCGTGATAAACAGTTCCTGTAAGGAATCTGACTTATTTCTCTGTGGGCATGATGGACGGCATGTTGACACAAGATTCGCTGAGCTTTTTTATCTCTAGGGCCACAACAATCTTCCTTGATGCCTATCTGTTGATTCGGCCATGATGCTAGTTTTTTCCAATAATGGTGCGCAGCCGAAGTCGGTACAATGAATACCTAGATGTCCTGATATTATTTTTGTGTTGCACTTATGCTCTTTCAATCTTTCATTTAGGCATCGATCTTCCCGTTTGGCCTATGTAAGACGCGCCGCAATCCAAAGGAATTGCGTAGACCGCGTTTTCAGCGCACTGTACAGGCTTCTCGTGATGATTCTTTGTACACACAGATTCTTTATCTTCTTCATTAACCGCTCTGCACATTTTTGCTAGTTTGTCGGGTGCAGCAAAAACCATATTTACTCCCGCCCTTTCTGCCACTTTCTTCAGGTTATGCGAAACGGAATGTATGTAAGGAATAGCGGACACATTATTTGTGCCTTCTTGTGCTCCCTCACGCGGTTGGCGTTAGTGTATTTTTTCTTCAGCTTAAGCATATATATATTTTTTTGCAACTGCAGAGAGCATTGCTCGCGGGTATCTCTTCAGTTAGGCGACCACCTGCTCGTCAAAACTCTTTCGCAGCCGATGAACGCATGATTTCTTTATGGCAAAAACTACGAGATTTTACGTGCGAAAACCATCATATGATTATGAGGCACGCCGTAGTGGAGGACTCCGGATTAATTTGGACCACCTGGATTTCTTAACGTGCACTGGTTTTTTATGCATTTCGCCCCCATCGAAATGTGACCGCCGTGGCCGGGATGCGATCCCGCGACCTCGTGCTCAGCAGCCCAACACCATAACCACTGAGCAACGACGGTGTGTTTATTCTTTAAGTCATTGTCAAAGGATGAATGATAGAAGAATTAAAGAACGCACTTGTATCGTGTCGCCAGAGGACAGCAGCTGGACCTGACGGGGTCACATATGCTGCCCTGAAAAACGTGGGTCCTGTAGGCACAAATACTTTATTAAAATTACTGAATGATGCATGGATATCGGAATGTCTTCCTCCTTCTTGGAAAATTGCGCGAGTAGTTCCGATACTAAAACCGGGTAAAACTCCTTTATCGTTAGATTCTTTCCGCCCTGTAAGCCTGACAAGTTGCGTTTGTAAACTTATGGAAAAGATGATTGATGCTAGGCTTCAATGGTGGACAGAATGCACCAACGCACTGCCCGAAAATATGGCGGGCTTCCGCAGGCGCCGGTGTACGATGGATGCAATTTTAGATCTTGTTACATACGTAGATCACGAGAGGAGCTGTGGAAGAGTCACCATTGCAGTGTTTCTAGACATAAAGCGTGCATTTGACACAGCCAGCCACACTCACGTACTGCATGGGTTAATTCAGTTGGGCATAGTTGGCCGAACACTGAGATGGATTGCGGAATTCTTAAGAGACAGGAAAATCTATATTGAAACTGCTGATGGCAAAAGCACAGAGCATAAAGTGAATCAAGGCGTTCCACAAGGTAGTGTACTCAGTCCATTTTTATTTAACTGTGTTATGGCTGAATTACCCCATATCTTGCCTGCTACCTTGAATTATTCACTATATGCAGACGACTTGTGCATATGGACTTCTGACACGAGTACTCAAGCCGTTCAGCAAACGTTACAAGCTGGCCTAACAGTGATTAATGATTTTTTGAAAAGTAGAGGTATGATTATTTCACTTGAGAAAACTGCTGTACTTCCTTTTACAAGGAAGTGCCTCAAGAGATTCCAACTTTTGCTAGACTCTCAGCGTTTGCAACTTGTGCGACAACACAAGTTCTTAGGTATTATTATAGACAGACGGCTATCATGGGCTCCCCAAATAAAAGCATTAGAGGAGAAAGTCAACTCCCTAATCAACATTCTTCGTCGATTTGTTGGAGTGAGATGGGGTAGTTCAACCTCTTCTTTATTACGCATTCACTCGGCGATCATTAGACAAAGAATAGCATACTCTGCTCCTGTACTACATGGAATATCCCGTAATCTAGAGGAAACCATTCAAAGATTAATGGCCAGAAGCCTTCGCATATGTCTTGGTGTTCCCCGTGCATCTGCCAGTGCTTTGGTAATTGCTGAGTCCCGCCAACCAACTTTTCATGCACTAAGATTTACGGAAACTTGTCGTCACTTTTTTCGTTTAGCAACACAACACGCTAATCATCCATTATGCCAAAACCTTCAAGGTAGAACCGGTGCACGCATACATGATGAAATACGGCGGTGCAAAAACTTACTACCTGCTTACGAATACTGGCCTGCATGCGCAACTCATCCCCCATGGCGACTTACAATTCCAGAAATAGTCACTTCAATTCCTGGAGTAGGTCGTAAATGTGATATGCCCGTAGTTGCGATAAAGCAATTAACTTTATCACATCTTTACACTAACTACGTAGATCGCATTCACGTATATACCGATGGATCATGCTGGAAACAAAAAAAGAAACAGAAAAAGAAACAGCACATTGGCATATGAAATACAGAAGACATATGCCACAGCGAAAGATCTGCAACATGACATAGCTTTCCAGTGGATTCCAAGTCACTGCGAAATCATAGGAAATGTAACGGCTGATGAAATGGCTCGTGAGGCTCATCAAAAGAATGAATTATCACTAGTTCCTCTAACAATGAGTGACGCGCGTTGTTTATTGAACAAACTATGCGGTAAATTGTCCAAGGAAACTTGGTTCATAAATGATGCGCAGAACTCTCGATTATGTAATATTGATCCTGGCATAGAATTCAATATTCCGTTTAAAATTAACCGATCGGTTGAAACAACAGTACATAGGCTTCGTGTAGGCACTGCCTATACTAAAAGCTTCCTGTATTGGATAAGAAAAACTAATAGTGCTACATGCTCATGTGGAGAGGCTGAAGAAGACATAGAACACCTTCTTCTACGCTGTAAAAAACATGACGCTTCCCGTAAGAAGCTTTCAGAAAAACTACGTGGCTTGGACAGACGACCACTATCCATAGGAAAAATTTTGGGTCCATGGCCTACAGAAAAACAACAAAACATCGCTGCGCGCGCCTTGGTACAATTTTTGCAGGAATCAAAAATATCACAAGAATACTGAGTCGGATATTAGTTATTGCTGGTATTGTTATTATTAGCAGGCACTCTTGATTACATGTTTACTGTGTCTTCGTGTTCATGTGGCATTTGTGTCTGCGCACAAGACTGTTGTAATTAGAGCACGGCATTCAAGAGGGACCTAATTCGCAAGTGCCCAACATCATCTTTGTGAACTTGGTTTTGAGAACATTTATGCTTTGTGAACTCATGTGTTGTGTGTGAACACTTCAGTTTTGTGAGTATTTATGTTATGTGAACTCTTTTGTAGTGCTAACATTTATTTATATTTCAGTTAGGATTTTCTACGTGAACGTTCGTACATGTGTTTTGTGAGTTTTGTGAGTTGTATGAGTTTTGACAACATTCTGAGGACAACTATCATGCAAGAGAAGAGGAGTAGCCGGCGCCACATATAGGCACCAACCTCTCCTTAAATACATTTAATTAAAAAAAACGATACTGCGCTTTACGAGCCTAGAATACAAAGAATGAAACATTAAAACCGTTTCAAAACCGTCAAAGCGAAGCTGTTTAAGCTAGCCGTAAAAAGTATGGTGTTTCACAGAAAGCCAGCCGCGCCGTAGCCAATGCAATCAGCAATGCCGCAGCTGCTAGAACACCTGGCGGCGTGTTTCTATTTGCGCCCAAGCCCAGCGCTCGACCGCTCGCACCGCCATGCGCCGCTCGCGCGTACCATGTACCACTTTCTTTAGCCGAGGGCAGAGGCGCTAAGCCACATGCTCCCTAGATCAGTCTAGGTATTTGGTTTTACGCCCCTAGGGACTAGGAACACGCTCTGAGCCTGGGTGCGGCTGTTTTCCCAAATCCGGACAGGGGCTGGGCCTCGCCTCGATGATGTATCACCATTTTCTTTTTTTTCGACGAAGACGACGGCGCTCGAACGCAATCATATGGTTTGCATGAATGCATGCTTTGGAAGGGTGGCTGTATGGCCTAGTGGTTACAACACTCACCTAGAGACCGGTACGTGGGTTCGATTCCCGCCTTTGTAAGGAACTACATTTTTTTCCTTGGTATCACCATTTTCTTTTTTTTTATTCTTACTGTTTGGCCGTGCGGTCGGTTGTAGCCCGGTTCCGCGGCGGAAGCCGCGGTCCCGGGCGCCGACGCGAAGCTGCGATCGTTGGGGTGTTGCAGAGCGCAGCCCAGCAACACCCCAAATAAACAAATACTGCTCCAGTCAGGTAGATTGCTTCCTCCCTGATAGTGAGATTATATTTGGATCATCAAAACAGTGATGCGTTTATTTAGGAATACCATCGATCCCTTATCAGCAGCCACAGTTGTGCCTAGTTACCACCAGCCCACCGTGTTCTCCATTTCAAAGGCGGCGTTGGAACGCCGCCAAACAGAGAGGAAGAAAAAAAATGTCACAGTTTTGCCCTAAGGGCGAAGCAATGAATGCGATAGCAACACAGCAATGTCATACGAAGTAAGGTGAGCGGCCTTGGTAGCAATATGAATTGTAGTAAACATGAGCTGATTAAGTAAGCAGGTGTGCTGCGACGTAAGTAGACCGACATGAAGAGAGACTCGATGACCACGAGAAGGCGCGTGTGAAACGGTGGTGTTGATGAGAAGCGCTTACCGTGGGCAGCGCGTGCGAAGGGACACACCTGTAGTGCTGCACTGCTGATCTGGGCAGCATTGCATGTGTAGCGTGCGTTGGAAAATGTGGCCCGACTATTAGTAACTGAATGAACAAGCGTGGTGTGAGCGCGCACAAACAAACATGAATAGATCACACTGAATGACTGCAGCCAACGACTGTCAAAACGCTGGCAGCGAGCGCAAGGTACAGTCAACCACAAAAGTTTGCGGACCACGCGAGCGCGTGGCCAAGAGCCCCTTCGCGACACTTCCGCTACGTCACCAGCGATCGACAGCAGCGCTACGTTGAAGACGCATCCCTCCTTAAATCTATGGCCTGTCTATTTTCGCACTGTGCGCAAATATTTTCTACCTATCTCTTTCAACGTGACGCGCTCTTTGTTAGCCAGGGCTACTTGCTTATATTTTGAGAGCAGAATATCAGTACAAGTAATCAGACAGCGTATTCTTCGGCTGTTATCAGTTCTATTTTCGCGTAGCCACGCTGTTTTTTTTTTTTCGTGAGTGCGTGAGTGAGCGGTGAGGCAGCCATGGGACACAGATGCTTAGTCAGTAGGCAGAATTTTTCCGTTCCTCCCCCATCGCTAAGTGACAGTAGCGGCCGGGATTTGATCGCCTGCGCCCAGGTTTTGCTGCGCAAAGCCCGAACCACCGCGCTGCTACAGTGGTTACATTTAGAAAAATAAGAAATATTCGGGTGCGATGACTCTTTTTATAACCCTTTGCGACACGGCGTCCTCGTTTGGGGACTCGAACTTCGGAGGCGCGTCCCACGCCACGTGTTTCTTCAAATGACCTAAAACTCAGTGTGCACATTCGTGTCCGCTTCCTGATGGGACAACTAGCGGTCAGTTAACTTCATTGTCCTGCGTATTGCTGCAGATGATCACTTTGCTGGAGACACTACCATGTTAGACAATCGTTCGACGTGCCGCGTTCCAAGACCAACGTCAAGAGTATTTTTTTTCTCCGGTCGACACGAATACACCCGAAAAAGCAAGTGTGCATGCGTTTCGGGCCTAATAGTTGATTCTTTTTATGCAAGCATTGAAGCTGACGGATTTCAGAATAATTAGATAATGAGTTATACGCTAATTAATTTTTTTTACTGAAACTCGCACAAAACAGCACATTGCTTCGTCTTCTTTCTTGGAATGTAATAGTGAGCGTCTTGAAATGATGCCATGCGCATTTGACGCATTTGCAGACAGTGCATCATAATTCGTGTCTGAAGGGGATGAATTTATTCACAAGACATTTACAGAAGTGTCATGAAACATAGGTATCTCAATGATCTAGTAGGAAGTGAAATGTCCGCCGTTTTCTAGCACCTTATTGATGCGTGTGGGCATCGACTCGTACAAAGATTCAGTAATCTCCGGTCGACCGCGCAGGCTTTCCCATGCTTGTGCGATCGCTTGCCACAGCGTATCGGCCGTGCGGCCGCGGTTGGCTCGTGTGGACAGCCGTTTCTTCAACATGCCCCAGACATTTTCTATAGGATTCAAGTCGGCGCCACATGGAGGCCACTCAAGCTGGCAAACAGCATGTTCTTCTAGCAATGACTGGACGATACGTGCTTTATGGATCGGGCTGCGGTCGTGTTGAAAAAAATAGCAGCCGTCGCTGAAGGGACCGTCCAGCGCATACGGAACGAGGTGTCTAGTGATGACGTCGCAGTACCGTGACGCAGTGAAGGGCCCTTCCAGACGCACAAGGGGACCAAGGCCATTTTTGCTGATTGCTCCCCACACGCTCACGGAACACCGTCCACTGGATAGAACACTCTGTGTGTAATTAGGCAGATATCTGCAAGAAATAGCATACAATTGGGTTCCAGCGGCGCGTCTAAAAATGTTGTGATTCCTCTTGCGTATGAAGTTTATAATGCTGTTATAGAGTTGCAATAGAAAACGTGCAAACATTATTAGATAGTACTGAAAGACCCACTGGCAGCTTTTAATTAGCTTCAGAGTAAGTAGTACTATGAAACAATCGTTAATGTTTTCAACATAATACCACTACAGAAAAATCTCGTAATGTCCAAAAGCTCATTTTACGTGAAACATGTTGTGATGCAGAATTAGCTTCGTGAATTAACTGCCAATACACTGTAAACACACCTGCAGTTTAGTGGACGCCAAACCCGCTTCCGTTGGTCCCAGCGCGTGGAAAAAGTTGACTCGTCGCTAAAGATGACATCGCCCCATTTCTCTGTTGTCCAATCTTTCATTGCTGTAGCGAACATGAGTCGTTCTTGTAGCTGGCTGTCTGAGAGGCAGGGCTTCTGTGCTGCTACGAAAGACTGCAGGCCAAGCTCACTCAGCCTTCTTCTTACAGTCTCAGACGATACCGTGAGCGAGAGCGCTTCTCGGATATCCTCTGCACTTTGAAAAGGATCAGCCACGATGGCGGCCGTAATCAGGCGGTCCTCTTCCTCAGTCGTGGCCCTTGGACGCCCACTGCGCTCCATATCTGTGAATCTGTCATCGTCGCGGAAAGCTTGAATAATCCTATTCACGACAGTCCGGCTCCTGTTGGTTCGGCGGCAGATTTCGCGCTGAGGTATTCCCTCTATAAATAAACGCACAATGTGCCTTCTTTCGTCAAGTGGAACACGCAGCGGCATCTTTCCAAATAGGCAATCACCACGTGGCCTGAAGCAAGTCTACTACGTTTTCAGCGACTGATGCGAAGATGCGCCTATGTGTGAAAGAAAATTTTCTATGCATCCGCTTTTTCTTTATTTTTGATGACAGTGAAACACCTCCCTACCCTTTCTCTCAAGACGCAGAAGCTGCAACACTCATTGGACCAAGATGCTGCCAACCAAAGTGCGCCAGTAAACGTCGCGTAAAAAAATCGTCGCAGCGCTTCGTGAAACTTATCTACCCACTGGCACACCAGTCGACAAAGGTTGCAGTGATTGCTCCTATACTGCTATCAAGCCAGATATGTGGCGGTCTTATCGCAGACAGCGCTCTGCGTCAACACAACGAACTAACAATGTCATGCACGGGAATAAAAAATTAACAGGCAGGCGAGTACCAAGAGGGCTCATATCCGGGAGAGCGCCCCTGTCGCCGCTAGGTGGCGTACCGCTAGGTGGCGCGGATAGGCAGTCTGGCACGCGCTCGCGTGGTCCGCAAACTTTTGTGGTTGACTGTACGTGCTGTCTATCGCTTCAACGGAAACTGCGCGGCGAATGCACGGCGCATAAAGGTCAGAGCCGTGTGGAGATAAGAGACGGTGCGGTCGAACGAACGACGAGCGCGGTTGTTGGCAGCGTAGAAGTGCGCCCCCCCCCCCCCCCGCTCCCTCCGGCGCTGGCTTGCCGCTTCCTTGCTTGCGCGTGGGAGAGATAAGAGACTGTGCGGACGAGCGACGAGCGCGGTTGTTGGCAGAGAAGTGCCCCCCCCCCTCCCCCCTGCTCCCTCCGGCGCTGGCTTTCCGCTTCCTTGCTTGCGCGTGGGAGATTGAGTGCGTTCGCTCTCCGTGATAGCGCGCGTCCCCGTACGCTTTCGCTGGGGCATACGGTGCGCGGCGACGATTTTATCTATACGGAACCTCACGGCGACGGCGACGGCGACGCCGACGGCAGAAATCCGGTTGAAGTGTCCATATAATTGCTATCGCAATAAAAAGAAAATGGTGATACGTCATCGAGGCGAGGCCCCGCCCCTGCGCGGATTTGTTGTGAAAACAGTCGCACCCCTGTGCGCGGCGGCGCTCGATCAGTAGAAGCCATGGTTCGCACGAAGATAGTTCGTACTCCCGAAGAAGAGGCCGCGCTTCGCGATAAATTCCGGACTATGCTGGGGATGACTTGATAGTGCTTAGCCTAGCCCAAAAGCCAGGACTAGCTACGTGCCCATCAGCTCCGCTGTCTCTTTAGCATTGCGCCTCCAGTGCAAGCTACGCTATTTTCTTTTAATTATTTTGCTCTAGGCTGGAATTCCCAGCAGACCTGTTTGGATGAAAAATGCAGCCCTAAATTAGGAAAACGTAAATGGAAGTCAACCGGAAGCTCGTCAGTCACTACTAAAGGTGTTAGGCACTGACGAAAAACTGAAATTACTTCGAAAGACTGCTTTTGCAAGTCTTTCTCGTCACATTCGAAGACCACTACAAAGTCAACAAATCTAAACACACGTAGTAATGTCACTCAAAACGCGAGCAATGCATGATCCAATACAGATACCGTCATTTTGTAGAAAGATGTCTCCCTTCCACTCTACATAAGTAGAGCCAAGGTGGATGCTTAGCAGCTCTAACAAAAATGTCCAGAGCGGTTAATGAAGGAGATAAGGAATCTGTGTGTACTAAGAATCATCGCGAGAAGCGCTTACAGTGCGCTGAAAACGTGGTCTATGCAATTGCTTTGGATTGCGGTGCGTCTTACATAGGCCAAACGGGAAGATCGATGCCTAAATGAAATATTGAAAGAGCATAAGTACAACACAAAAATAATATCAGAACATCTAGGTATTCATTCTACGGACGGCGGCTGCGTACCATTATTGCAAAAAAAAAAAAACTAGCATCATGTGAAAATCAACACATAGGCTAACAAGGTAGATTGTTGAGGCCCTAGAGATAAAAAAAAGCTGAGTGAATCTTGTGTCAGCATGCCGTCCATCATGCGCTCAGAGAAAGACGTCACATTTCTTACAGGAACCGCTTTTCACGCGTAGTAGACTTGACCATGTGATGCCCTTTCATGTCTGGTATATTTTCCTATTTTATGCTTATTCATGTTCCGCCAGTACTTATTCTGCGCATCCAGTGAATAAACCTTCAGTTAATAGTGCGCCCTGTGTACAGGCTGTTTCACACTTAGGGGAAATCTCGGAGCGCGTGGCATGGTGATGCGGCCAGCGCTGCAACCACGCGCCGTCAGCAGCTCGCGCGTGCGCAGATGATTCAGGAGTGTAGTTTTGAACCGCGTCGTCTACTACGGCGGCTCTTGCTTGCCGCATTGCTGGCCAGCGCGCGGATATCATTGTTAGTGCAGGAACTGGGCCGATAATCTGCACTAAACGTTGTGCGACGCCAACCTCTCAGCCTTTATTTGTGATAATGGGGTGCTACAAGCTGAATTTGACAGCATAAGTTGTTTGCTCTCTCGAAACGCCGTGGTGCTGTGTGCGTTCATGAATATTTCTTCACTGTGTGTGCACCGCAGTACGCTGGGACGAGGAAGACACTACATTTAGCACGCATTGTGCGTTGTCTTTATTTCACTTTAAATAAAAAAGCACTCAACAGTAAGAGTCATGCTGCTGCGCTGGCTTAACACGATAAAACAAATGGGAACAAATTCAGGAATGTTTTAGGTGAGAACAAAGCCTGAACGTGTCTCTTTACGACGACATTTCATTACCCCAAGACTCGCTAGCTGGCTCCGAAATGCGCCCGTGACGCATCCAACTTAATACCTTGTCATGTCACCAGCGGCACTGAAGACGGCGCTCATTCTGGACGGCAGTGAGGCGTACAGTGACTCGATGAGCGATGTATTGACTCGCAGGGCGTCCCACTCGCTGACGATGGCGGACCACAACCGATCCTCGGACAGCCCATGTAGAGGATGGCGCGCCAGCGACATTTTCATAAAGCCCCAGACATTTTCGATTATATTCAGGTCCGGGGATTGGGGCGGCCATTCCATCACAGTGACACCGCGCTCTTCAAGAAGTTCTCTCACTACACGAGCAGTGTGGAGTGGTGACCTGTCGCGTTGGAAGGTGTAGTCGCCTTCCGGGAACGGGCCGTCAAGAACGTACGGAATCAGTACGTCGTCTATAATCGCCCCGTACCTCTCAGCGGTGAACTTGCCTTGAAGGCGGATGAGTGGGCCCAGACAATCTTTGCTAATGCATGCCCACACACTCACACCAGTGCGCTCGCTGGCGGTGACTCGCTGCACGTACCGCGGCTTGTAGCTGGGACAAAGAAACAAGCATATACTGAGTTTCGATGTTTTACATTAGGTAATGATATTTTCTAAAAAAAAAAACACCAGGCCTGCTCGAAACACTCAGCACAGTCAGCGAAAGCTGGAAGAGTGCCCTTTCTAGACACTGTTACAAACTCTCTTTGGACAGCCAGCAATACAGTTGCTACGTGCCCACTACGTCAAAAATCATAACTTTTCGAAGTGAAGATGTACGCGCTATGATATTGTCACTACGCATCTGGAAGGCAATATGTGCGCTTTGCTGATGCTGCCGCTTACGAAGAAGAATTATGGCTGAGCTTTTTCAATGCTTGGGTAGCTTTAAACCACGCTCCAAACTTAAACTCCAGTATTGACCGGAATAAATTATCTCATCTTGGTGCAGTGACTGAATTTATTAAGCAAACAGGTTAGCCTAATATAGTAGCATTATTTCATTTTTAAGTGAAGAAATACTTCAAAACTTAATTATTCGTCTCCCTAAAGCACAAAAACTTAGGCTGAACCCGCGTGTGAGGTAAGCCAATCTAAATATTAGGAACTAATATCTTAATTGTATGGATGAACAACGTGCAACTGATTCTGCAGAATAAGTTACCGTGTTGCTGCAGGGCGCCAAACTCGTTCTCGCTGGTCGCAGTCATCGCTGTCAAAGTGCAGTCATCGCTGAATACAGCGTTCTTCCATTGCTCCACCGTCCAGCTTTCGTGTAGTTGCGCGAAATCGAGCCGCTTTGCATTGTTTGTGGCCCTAAGCAAAGGTTTTTGGGCAGCAGCTGTATTCCTTAGGCCTGCTTCATTGAGTCGCCGCCTCACAGTAGACCTTGAAGCCCTCAGCTGCAGGCTTTGTCCAAGTTGAAGCGACGCGCGGGGGTCATCCACAGCAGCCGCAACAATCGACAAATCTTCATCCGTTGTGGCTCTTGGAGGACGTCCGCGAGGCGCATCCTTGACTCGACCTTCTTTCTTGTAAGCCTGTAGAATCCTGTTGACCGCTTTGACGGACCTTCCTGTCATCTCTGCTACGCTTTTTTGAGTGTAGTTTTTACAACACAGTTCAATAATCTTAAGTCGCTCTTTTTCTGGTATACGGGACATGGTAAACCAGGCAAACAACACAGTACCGCTCTTTTCAGACAAGAAAAAAATGGATAGACGCACGGCAGACGAGCCCCAGTTTTATACAGCTCAATCTGGATCTTGTGGTGCCACGCCCCAATCGTCAACGAATGGGAAGGAAGGAACGAAGGAAAATAAGAGGTGAAAGGCAGAGAGGTTAACCAGGGTAAGTGTCCGGTTGGCCACTCTGCACAGGGGGATGGGGTAAGGGCAGAAAAGATTAGAAAACAAGAGAAGATTAAAAAGAAGAAAAAAAAACACATTAGTCCGCACAATTCTATAGTGCGTTCACTGCCGTCTAGAATGAGCGCTATCATCGCCACCGCTGGGGACATGAACTTGGAAGCGTCACGAGTGCATTTCGGCGCCGGGAGCGATTCCTTTCTGTTGTAATGAAATATCGTCGAGAATAAGCACGTTCAGGCGGTTGTTCTAACCTAAATCATTCCTGAATTCATTCCCATTTGTTTTGTTGTGTTAAACCCGCTCAGCTGCTCGGCAGTCACCACTGAGTGCTTTGTTTTATTTAAAGTCAAATAAAGACCAAGCACGGTGCATGCTC
This sequence comes from Dermacentor silvarum, assembly GCF_013339745.2. NCBI lineage: Eukaryota > Metazoa > Arthropoda > Arachnida > Ixodida > Ixodidae > Dermacentor > Dermacentor silvarum. Next base: position 287,569,095 of record NC_051154.1, read on the forward strand.
ATTATCGTGTCTTCCTCATCCAAGCTTACTGCGGCGCGCACACACAGAAGAAACATTCGTGAACGCACACAGTACCACGATGTTTCGAAAGAGCAAACAAGGTATGCTGTCAAATACTGTTTCTAGTGCCCCATTATCACGAATAAAGGCTGAGAGGTGGGCGTTGCACAAAGTTTAGTGCAGACAAGCGTTGAAAGTTGGGCAAGTTGGTACGGGAACATCTGAAAGAACTGCGCAGCAAAACGGGACACGAAGAAAGAAAGCACGCGCGAGTTTGTCGTTCCTTGTTTCTTCGTGTCCCATCTTGCGGCGCAGATTTTTCTGAAAATGATTAGTGCAGAATATCGGCCCAGTTCCCGCATTAACAATGATATCTGTGTGCTGGCCGACAATGCGGCACGCGCGCTGCCGTAGCAGACGACGCGGTTCAACTCTACACCCTTGAAGCGTCTGCGCACGCGCGAGCTGCTGCCGGCGCGCGATTTCAGCGCTAGTCGCATCGCGATGCCAGGCGCTCCGCGATTTCCCTTAAGTATGAAACAGCCTGTACATATCGTTCTTCCTCTGGTCCCTTGTGGTCTGTGGCGCTGTTTTACTACGGATATGAACCAACTAGCCCAAAAATACGTCTTAACGAGTTACAAATTCTAGCCGTGTATTTCGCAAGGCGGATCCACTTGGAACGAATTCTCAGGATGACACCAGTTTCGAGATATTATTTCCTGAACTTTGCGGAGAAATGCATTGGCGTTCCAGTTACTTTCTTAACAAAATGTCGTTTTATGCACTGAAGCACAAAAGTAACTGGAACGCCAAAATGAAGTAACAAAAGCACTAAACTCGCCCCCAGCCATCGCTGAGGGTTGACAGTTCAGAGCGTGAGATATTGATTTCGAGGTTAATATCAGTGTTATTTGGGAAATACATACTGCTGCGCAAATACTTTGACCACTTGGAGTTCTGTAACTTGCACCTAAAGCACCATATACGAGCGTTACTTGCATTATGCCCTATCTGAATGAAGTCGCCACTGCTGGGAGCCGAACCTGCAACCTCGTGCTTAGCAGCAGAACGGCGTAGCCACTTTGCCATCGCGGCGTGTAGACGTGAACAGTTTATTTTGTTTTAAAAAGCCGATACAAGGTTGAAAATGCCGGCCGGTCTCAACCCGAAAAAGGGGGCGGAGTATAGCACTGTGCCATCGCACATCGGAGTTTTGATGCAAATAAAGCGAAACACCGCCCCCCCCCCCCAAAAAAAAAAAGAAAAAATGGACGAAATCTTATTTCCGAGCAATTGAGATGGCAATTCTACGGGTACGCTCTGCAACGAGACATCCTTTATTTAGAAGACTGCAAGTTGTACCGCGAAGGAAACACAAACACTCAAACAGGCACGAGTCAATGACTGCGTTAAGCAACTGCATTGCAATGCACTCCTTCCTATGACTTGGCCAACCGCAGCGACACAACCGAACAAATGTTCACGCGAGCAGTGCTCGAGGTAAGGTCTTCACGCGTGAACGCCACTGTGCACTGTCGCCACTTTGTGCCCTCTTGCACGCAGGCAAATTCATTCTAAATTTTATTCTCGTTTCCAACGCTTCGAGGTTGATATTACAACGAACCATGATGTTAGAGGGATACCCCGATACATAATGCTCATAAAATGCCTAGGACGGTAAAAAGGGAAATAGAGACCATTGACGGATGATCGTGCATGTCAAACCGATAGCTTCGTGGTATAAAACGGCTGATACATGCAGTTGTGAGGGATGCGAGCATGTATGTAAACGACAAGACGATGGAATGACGAAGGCGACATGACGAAAATGGACTGACTACAGCGCGATGGTGACGGTTTGAAAACAACGGAATGACGACGACAACGGATGCTACGAGGAGCCGTGATGCTAGCAAGAGCCCGTGTTATTACGGGAAGTCCTGATGTTACTGGCATATCTCCATACTTAGCTTATATCTACGTAAAAGACTAAAAAAAAAGACACCATCAGAATTGGAGGACGCTTAAGCTTCGCCTGTAAGAGTGGAACGCGATATCATTCAAAGATCCCTGGCTGCTTAGCAGGCTTTTTTCTCGTATATTCAAATTACAATACGACGCAATCACGCCTGTAGGTTGTGGTTAAGTCGTACTTTACGATTTTTCTGACAGAGTTTACTTCGAGAAATTCTTTTTTTTTTCACTAACGCCTTGCGCCACGCGGAGGGCCTGTGTGGTCGGGGTGGTTCGGGATGATATGGTTCGGCAGGATTATTTCCGCCAGACGGCCGACGCTTAACGCGGAAGCCAACACCGACGCCGGATTTAATCCGACACGGGGCCCTTAACGCTGTTGCGTTAAAATCAAAATGGCGATCCCCATGCGCTTGCCGAGTGAATATTGCTTCGGCGACGCAGCACTACATTCCTCAGCAATCTTCTTTTTTTCTTCTTTCTGTGGTTTTACGTGCCAAAACCAGTTCTGATTATGAGGCACGCCGTAGTGGAGGGCTCCGAATTAATTTTGACCACCTGGGGTTCTCTAACGTGCACTACAACGCAAGCACACGGGCGTTTTTAACACGAAAGTGTTTTATGCCGGGGTCCACCAAGACTTCACTGACGTATTTCCGTCACGGAAATACGTCATAGAACATAATACAAAGAAAGAAACCAGAAGAAAAAGTTCCACAAACATGCAAAATTTGGAAATCGAACCCACGACCTCTCGGTCCGCGACGATAGACCGCCGAGCGTTTAACCCATTGCGCCACAAACGCACTTGCAGAGAGCTACACAGACGCGCCTTATATATCTAACACTCCTCCGTGTACCCGCGCTCTTGCTCGGGGCGGTGCCACCGCCTACGAGCAGAAAAGAGAAGTACTGCATTATGACACTAACGCGCACCGACAGTGAACGCTTCGGTGGTCTCAGCATTACGACGCCTCGATGCCAGCATTCGAAGGGACGCTGGCATCAAGAAGCACTACCAACGCCACCTAGGTGGCGTTCACCGTACTCAGCACAGCGGAGCGTGGCCTCCGCAATTAGCTCTGAAAATGTTTCTGAAGTTGATCGCGGAGGCTGCAATTGCGACGCGCTGTACGCGCTGATTTGACTCGGTGACGATTCAGTTACGTGCTTTGTCTTGCGCGTTGTATTAGTGTGTCAGTTACGTGCTTCGTCTTTCGCGTTGTGCTAGCGTGTGCAGCGTAGTGCAGCTTCCATATGCACGACGGTTGCTCATGGTCATCGACGTTGGTAGTCGTGATGGAGGAGACGTGCCACCAGGCGTCAGCGTGGGTGCATCAACGCCTAAGGGCGCTTTAGCCACAAAACACCAATAGACATTATATATCAATGTGCAATAAACATTACACTACTTCTGTGAAGACACGTTTCACTTTCGTGTTCTATACTGATTCCTATATAAGAGGGATCAACCACATTTTTTTGCATTTCGCCTCCATCGAAATGCGGCCGCCGGGGCCGGGATTCGATCCCGCAACCTCGTGCTCAGCAGCGCAACGCCTTAGCTGGCTGAGCCACCCCGGCGGGTACATTCCTCAGCAATAAATCACCCGGAACAAATGGCACTGCGCAGCGAGCATTTGTAAAACAATTTCTTCCTATGCTTTCGATAACAGGAAACATTCCGCATAACTCGAATTAAAAGAATATTCGAAAATATTGCAGGTATAAGTTTTATAAAGAATGTCACACAAAGAGCAAGAATCATTCAGTTGGTATACTCGAAGTATATCGTGCATTCTGATGTAACGCCCTCATCAAAGATGCATTCAATGTCATGCGATTGCTGACTGGTGCTCGTTGATGACGAAATTTTTAATGCGGCCACAATGAGTCCGTAATTGTAAACATGAAACTAGTTGTTTTCCTCGAAAACGCCTTTCATCAGAGGCGTCTATGAAAGTTATGCAAACGAGATTTTTCTCGGCATTTAGCGATTATCCGAAGCACTGATATTGGCTGATAATTAGAAAGGGAAATTAATTTTTATTCATCTTTTTTGTGACTTTCGCGTAATAAATTTTGAAGCTTTACCAAAGGTAGCGCTGTGTTAACGCCAACAGATATAAATAACCCGAAAAAAGAAACGACAAAATAGTATTTTCTATCTATATGGGCAAAACACATCGAGAATAAGCTTAATCAACGAAAAGAAAAAAGAAATAATTTACGGGAGCTTTTTCAGCAATAGGAGGTAAACACCAGGCAGAAAACTGTAGGTGGGCTTCACCCCAAGCCACCTATGGCGTCGTTTGGAATTTGTACAAGCATAGGTCGTCATATGTGAACCATAGGTGTACATTTCACTTGATTTACATTATGTGTGTGACACCACTGTAGCCGGAGATCTTGCATCTGTCTGTCTCCTCTGACTGTGCTTTCAAAAGAAAGGGAGTCGCGTGCCCCACTACTTCTTCCTTGTCCAGTGTTCCTGCTCTAAACCAACAAATGACGCTTCCTGCCTGTCACTCAGTGCTGGCAGAAGGCATTTAGCCGGAAACTTCGTACTCAATACTGAAACTCGGCAACAAACAATTTCTTTTTTTTCTGGTATGTTACCTGTAGGCAACACTCGTCCATATAGGGTTAATATTATACATATAAGCCAATGTAGGGAAGATGAACCGCATCTTCGAAAGGTTTAACATAGAAAATCACCCGCGTTCTATAAATTTTATTTCCATCAGTATCCAGCAAGAATGCAATGTGAAGGTTTTGTGGACAGACAATCTAAAGAAATCCGGCCGTGAAAGCTTCCAACAGCAGACGCAGTGTCTTCGTTAAGAAGTCTATTTTCTTTTCTTCTCTTTTTTTCCATTCACAACCTTCATTTTTGTTTCACTGCAGCCTTTAGGGGATTACAAGCACAATTTAATTCAGTTAGCATATCAGGGGTCGTTTTTCTACACAGTACTAGCATAGCCGTCCGTGATGGCATTCTTTGCCACTGAACTGCGAGAAACTCTTCTTGGCTTCCCATCATGCCGTCAAACATGCGCCAATTCATGCCGTTCATGCGCCACTACGCGCAGCAGAGAGTACTCGAGTGTGTCACAGGTCATGCGCCGACTCTGTATTACGCATGATTTCTAATTTGCAGACATTTGCAATTTGTGTCAAGTTACTTCTATATTTGTAGAGTTAATGCGTTCTTTCTCTGTAAACGATTCTGAAAGCTTTTCATTATTTCTAGGTTTTCTATTTGTATTGTTCTTCCGTCCAGTGTTTGTTGTCATGTAAACTGCGCACCTGTGGCCTGTCACCTTGGTTAAACGAAAACACTGGTCGGACACTTACACCGATTCTTGCGACGAGGGACGTGAGCGGACGCGTGTCACTATGTGTCTTACTGCTCCATATGTCAAGTCCGTAAAGTGCCGTCTCTTATCGGATGGCGATACCTTCGCAACACATCCCATCGCCGGTGGCACCGCTTGATGTCATGGGCTTAGACTATCTCGGACCGCTACCACAGCCACATGGCGGAGAAATAAGCTTCTTACAGCCACCAACGATTACCTTATAAGGTATGCAGATTATCTTCATGTAGCGCAAAAACACACGGACGTAGAAGAAGAACGGAGACACACTGTGTGTGTCTCCGTTCGGAGACACACAGTGTGTTTTTGCGCTACATGAAGATAATCTTCATGTAGATAATCTTCATGTAGCGCAAGAACACACGGACGTAAAAGAAGAACGGAGACACACAGTGTGTTGTTGCGCTACACGAAGATAATCTGCAAACATGTTATACCAACAAGCCCAAATGTCTGCACTGATGGACCTTATAAGGTAATCGTAGACAGAGATCAAAGCCGTCTGCGACTCATCTGCAACTCATGTCATTTTCTTTTTGATCGAACTGCATAGTCTTGCGCCATGGCACACCGCGAATGTTGATCACTGATCGCAGCACACCATTCATGTCGAGAGCTGTTGATACATTACTGATTATAAATTACAAATAAGTTAAAGCATAAAATTCGTCATGCTGCGGTCTCACCGAAACACTCGAAATCGAATGGCAAGATTGAACGTATGAAAGGAACACTCAGCGACATCACAGCTTCTTGAGTAGGCCCCAGCCACGACGACCCCCCCCCCCCCTCCCCAGAGAGAAATCCTTGGCATGCTAATGCGCCTGGCTTGCGCAGATTTCGCGATATTTTTATGCATAGTTCATGTCCTGGTAATGTACGACACAATAGTAATGCATGCTTTTCCTAGGTGGCGAGTAAGTAGATTTGAATTTCACTTGAACTACACGTGTTACGCCGCGAGAGCATGAGCATTTGAAGCAAGCCACGGTGGCTGTTTGCTTCTCCGTTAGGTCAGCGTGGCGGCGCTACTGTCGCAACGCCAAACCTTAGCATCTGCTCTCTAAGATGCAGCGCAGATTTTCCTGTCTGTCATAGTTATCGTGATACTATATATTATTATCCAAAGTATCATCATGAGCCTATATTTATGTCCTGCAGGGCGAAGACCTCTCCCTGTGATCTCCAATCACCCTGTCTTGCGCTAGCTGATTCCTCCAACTTGCGCCTGCAAATTTCCTAACTTCAAATCAAATCAAAGGGGAATTTTATTACACAATAATATAAAAAATGCGTACCAAGATATTTGGTCCCATAGCCAAAAGCGGCTAGTTATGAGTCCAATACAAAAATGTATTGCAATAATTCGCAGTCTTATACAAACAAAGTAGCGAAAGTATCATACATAAGCGGTAAATACTATATATATTCATCCACACACCTAGTTTTCTGACTTCTCGACTGCGCTTCCCTTCTCTTGGTATCCATTTTGTAACTCTAATGGTCCACCGGTTATCCATCTTACGCATTACATGGCCTGCCCAGCTCCACTTTTCCCGCTTAATGTCAACTAGAATATCGGCTATCCCCCTTTGTTCTCTGATCCACACCGCTCTCTTGGTGTATCTTGACGTTAGGCCTAATATTTTTCGTTCCATCTCTGTTCGTACGGTCCCTAACGTGTTCACGAGCTTCTTTGTTAAACTCCAAGTTTCTGCCCCAAACATTACCACCGGTAAATACATTGATTGTACACTTTTCTTTTTAACGAAAATGGTAAGCTCCCAGTCAGGATTTGGTAATGCCTGCCGTATGCACTCCAGCCCAATTTTATTCTTCTATAAATTTCTTTCTCATGATCAGGGTCCCCTGTGAGTAATTGATCTAGAGAAACGTACTCCTTTACAGACTCTACAGGCTGACTGGCGATCCTGAATTCTTGTTCCCTTGCCAGGCTATTGAACATTACCTTTGTCTTCTGCATATTAATCTTCAAGCCTACTCTTACACTTTCTCGGTTAAGGTACTCAATTATGTTTTGCAGTTCGTCCCCAGTGTTGCGGAACAGTACACTGTCATCTGCAAACCGAAGTTTGCTGAGATATTCGCCGTTGATCCTCACTCCTAAGCCTTCCCAGTCTAATGGCTTGAATGCTTCCTCTAAGCATGCAGCATGGGATAGATTGAGTCTCCTTGCCTGACCCCTTTCTTGGTGGGTAATTTTCTACTTTTCTTTTGGAGAAGCAATGTAGCTGTGGAGTCTTTATAGATATTTCCCAAGACATTCCCGTACGCCTACTGTACTCACTGATTACGCAATGCCTCAATTACTGCTGGTATCTCTACAGAATCAAATGTCTTTTCAAAATCTATGAAATCTATATAGAGAGGTTGGTTGTCCTCCGTAGATTTCTCAATTACCTGATTGATGACACGGGCGATATGTATTGCAGAATATCCTTTCCTGAAGCCGGTCTGGGCTCTTGGTTGATTGAAGTCAAGTATTGACTTCATTCTATTGAAAATTGTCTCGGTGAATATTTTATGCAATACTGAAAGCGAGCTAATGCGCCTATAATTCCTCAATTCTTGAACGTCTCCCGTCTTAAGGATTAGCATGATTTTAGCATTCTTCCCACTCTCTGGTACACTTTAAGTCATGTGGTATTGCGTATAAAGGGCCCGAAGCTTTTCAAGCATAATGTCTCCTCCATGTTTGATTAAATCAACTGTTATTCCATCTTCTCCTGCCGCTTTTCCCCGGGACATGTCTTGCAAGGCCCTTCTAACTTCATCGCTAGTTTTAGAAGGAGCCTCTGTATCCCAGCTCATCACTACTTCCAATGAAGGTTGCGTGCCTACTCTGTACAGGTCAGTATAGAATATTTATTCTGCTGCTTGTACTATATCACAGAAATTGCTCGTGACATTACACTGTTTGTCGTTCATTCTCTTTCATTATCTTCCAAGCCCTGTCCTATGCAATGTTTTATTCTCATTGATTTCATGCTGCGGCCATTTTTTACTGCTTCTTCAATCTTTCCGACGTTATAATTTGTTTATCAGCTTGGAAAGTTCGGCGAATTCTATCTGATCTCTATCCTCAGCATTTCGATTTATAATACTGTGTCTAGAACACCCGGAACGCTTGGACTATTCGAGCAGGCCGCAATGTAAGCTTTGAGCTATGTGATATATGATCGATAATTATTCTTATCTGTGTTCGGCGATACCAAGAGACAAAAAGAGTCCACGTTTATTAAAATTTGCCACATGTTATCTTCACCTTTAACGTTTATACAGCGCCTTTACCACTCTTGCCCGATTCATACATATGACCTGCGAATCACGGACCTATCACAACACAACTGAAAGAAAGTTGCTGGTATGACATCGACACCTTCTGCGATGCAAATATAGCAGGAAAATCTTCATTGTGCTCCAACTCCAGTTTTGTTATACGCAAACGCACGTGAAATATACGGATGTTAAGACTAAACAAAGCGCTCAAAGCCTTAGCTAGCAAGACTGTACTGTGCGACAGGCACGTTGTAAAGTGTCTATGGAGGACACGATGTGTTGAATAGTACCCACTCGTGCTTTGCACAGCTGGTTTGCGAAATGTGACATTGTTTGTATGTAAATAACACAGGATGAACCTCGACTTCACGAATGACGAAAACTTTTGGTCCTGCTTTTTGGGCCTGCTCGTCCACAACCTCCTTCGCACCGGAATGGACCAGAGTGTCGTCCAGAGGTACATGGCGTCCAGGACCCTCAGGGAAGCGAAAAGGTAAAGCACGGGATTCTCAAACCTTGTAATCCATAGCGACTCTGCGCTCGCTTCGATTTGGTAGCCATTCGGCGACAAAAAGTTCGGGGCAAGATGTAAGCCAGCGTGACACTTGGGGAGGCCAGCTACAAGATACAGCTTACCGTAGGTAAATCTTGGACCTCGTCTTGAGGCATTTGTGTGCCAGCAAAGCACCGGCGTATACTGCACAGCCTGAGTTGAAGGATCCATGGCGAGATGCGCAACACCATCAGCCATTATGCGTCAGCAGTTATGGTTTTCTTTTGGGCATGTGCGTCTGTGTTTCATGTCGTAAAGTCAGCTTTAAGACAACTTAGACATTTTATTGTTCTGGAGCATTGATTTCCACTGTCCGCACTGAGACCAGGTTATCGAGCAAATAAAGATATTTTCGGCGCTGTTGCGTTCATCCCTGCCTCAGCGCCCGTCTTCGCATGTGCACTGTTTTCCGTTTGTCAGAGATGCACCAACAAGCTTAAGTACATATTTACTCTTCTAAAGGTAATTCCCTTTCGTAGCAGCACTGTTATACTTGCAGGCCCAAAGTAACGGCTCGATTTGTTCAATGTGATGCGTGTATAAGGTATCTCAGCCATAGCGGTAACGCGATGATGAGACGTAACCTATACTATGGCGTGTAAAACCAAGGTGCTGTCGGTGCACGGCGCTAAAACATGCGCCCCAATGAGAGGCATGACGTCACCGGCATCGGTTAAATAAGAGTCCGTAAGGCTCTTACATATGTTCATTTCACACGCAACCGTGCATGCTCCTTGTGTTATGGACTACGTGAACTTTCCTATATAGTACTGGGTCAACTCTCATGATGTCTTGCAGGACGATGTGCATTGGAGTCTTTCTGAACATCATCTACATGTTCATCATCGGAGTGATGGCGATGGCCTTGATTTACTGGTACCGAGATTGTGATCCTGTGTTGACCGGTGAAATCAGCAAGTACGACGAGGTATAGTATACTATTTAGGCTGCCTTTGTCTCTAATGGCTATATAGGTAAGCGTTTTACGCAGGAAATGTATAGCCCCGGCGCGCACACTGTCCTTTGAGTGGAGTAATGGGTACATTCGGCGCCACCTACGAAAAAGCCGCTTGCTTGAGACAAACTGCGTTTGAGCATGCGCTACGGGGTGGACAGGACACTTTTATACTTTCATTTCACGCTGCACGATAAACACAGCCTCACTGGTTCTTGATTCACATTGGCGATAACGCGTTCCTCTCACTCCCCCGCGACTGCTCAACACTCTAAAAACTGTTTACACCCTTTGAGGCATATACCTTCGTCCCACAACAACACTCTTAAAAATGTTTGCACCCTTTGGGGGTCATTTTGTCCCACAACAATAATCGTAATCTGTCTTTCTTGGGTTTCCTTTCTTAAAAACTCTGCGCTCGCTACTTTCCTGTAAATAATGCTATGTCACGCTGACAAAGCGTATGCCGTTCGTGGCGCGGAATTACCGGGCGCGCAGCGTTAACGAAGGCAAAGGCAAGCAAGATAGATGACAATTATTGCTGTGGGACAAAGTTAGGTCCCAAAGGGTGAAAACTGATTTTCGAATGAAGTACTATACCTTTGGCGCAAAATGGCATCATAGAAGTGCTCGAGATTCTGTAACGATGGCTATATAGTCTGTTAATACATGCTTAGAACGGAGCTATCAACAAAGGTCGGCACTAGGGCATAGCACACACTTGGCGGCGGACGCCATTCCTGCAGTCTAGACAAGTGTTCCCGACGTGTAGAGTCCGCCACAAACATTTCTAGAGTGCGGGACCTGCACGTGTCGCAGCGCATTTTTTGTCCGTCTAGTGAAGGTCGCTATGCAGAGGTGATTTTCTTCTCAGCAAGCGGTGCATCATTGGCCAGGTAACGGCGTATTGCGCTGCCATACTTTCAGCAAGGACAGCTGCTGCAGTGAGTCACGCGCGACGATAAAACACGTATTGTCGCCATGGCAACTGCCGAGGCTCTCAGGGCATGGTGCAGTATCGTTCATAAAAACGGTGAAGGTCAATGCATCTTTTTCCAGTGAGGCATCCCTCTATTGCCCGTCACTGGAGCTAAATTTTCAGGGCAAGCCGCTTATTTCCGCTATGGCATTGGTGGCATTCGCGGCGGTGACAACAGGGACAGCGTTGTATCAAGTTGTCTCTCGTGGCATCATTTCGCTTTCTTTTATTGCACCGCTCATGCTAAAATGGATCTTCGTTCCTGCTCTGTAGACCTTTCCTCCGCGTGCGTGCGCGAACTCACCGTGTCCTTCCTCCCGCCCCCCTCCTCTCTCTATCTCGTCTTTCTATTTCCTCTTTGCCATCCCCCAGAGTAGGGTAGCCAACCAGACGCATTTCTGGTTAACCATCCTTGCCTTCTCTCTTTTTCTCCCCCCCCCCTTTTCAACGAGAACACACTGGGCGTCGCCATAATATCCTCAGGGCTGTGCTAATTGCGCGTGAACCCCCGAGCAAAAGCATTGCAGAAGCTGCCGCGCTTGCCTTTATACTCCCGCACTACAGTCCAGAGAACAGGTTCTCGCTCTCGCAGATGAAAACCTCTGTAGAACGCGCGTATTTGCCCTCATTTGGCTTTATGCTTACGAGAAAGCGACATGACGGCAGTGAAGTGCAGATATTTCTTTGTCTATTACGACGACGAAAGATGAAACCGTGATTTCAAAGGTGCGCCAACATTTGCTGTCGAATAGCTGACCTTGACTCGAAAGATCAAGACCAGCCAGCAGCAGATTGGGCAGATTCCGTTGTTTTCACAACAGGCCAGAACATCCCCAGCTCAAAAGCATTGCACGACAATTCCTGTATGACAACAGACTCAACTATAAAAAAAAACGAAATACAGATGAGACACCTCTGTAGAAGTAGTCGCTGCCAATACGTGCGTTTCAATGTTAGGTTCCACTATGATTCCTCCTAGTTTAAAGCGTGCACTGCAGCTATCCACTTCTTCCGCAAATGGTCGTTTGTGGTACTTTGCTGTAGAAAAACGAGCAAAGCGGACGCCATTGCCACTACCGCGACTGTTTAGCAAACCACAGAGCAGTAACTGTCCAACATGAAGGAAATATCTTTCGTCCATGCTCTCCGGCCACCGTGTCTCCGGCATAGCGCGTCGCATGCCTTCTGGCAATGGCAGCCCAGCTTAGGCGCAGCTGTGAGCGAGAGTAAGCGCATGCGCAGAGCGGTATTGGAAAATGTCTATTGCACAGAAAGAAGTACGAGTAGTGGTGACCAACCCACTTGGTACCGCATGTTCTAAGCAAGTTGTTCCGCACCAGCGGCCTATATGGTAGACGGGCAAAACGCACTCCGAACGCCCCGCTGTGGCACTCTAGGCATCTACGTTAGGAGCTGTACAAATGCTGGTATAAACGCTCAACAGAGCACTAGAGCAATGCACTATTCAGAATTTGTTTTTCTTTTCAGATTTTGCCATACTATGTGAAGGAACGCCTTTTAAATTTCCCAGGTTTTTCTGGCCTTTTCTTAACCGGCGTTGTCAGCGCAGCCACGAGGTATTATGCAAGAGCACTTCCGTAGTTTTTATCTCGCTTTTGCAATAGCTGTCGATAAGTGGTTGCCATTAAACCCGCTCCTTTTATTCTTCTTGCAGTACGATATCCTCCATTATCAATTCTCAAGCCGCTGTCTGCTACATGGATGTCGTCTCCATGTTCGTCAAACTCGAAGACCACTCGGCCAGGCACTTAACAAAAGGACTAGGTGCGTTGATAGTTGCTGTATTCTTTTGATATTCGAAACTTTTCGAACGTAATTCCCAAGAACGGTGGTCCATCAAGAACGCCAGAAAATTGTAATGAGCTTTTCACGCAATTCGTGACTCTAACTTGCAGCAAGACATTATGATACCCTGAACACGTCCAAAGCGAAAAGAAAATTGCAACCTTTTCTACTCAATTAGAGGGCACTGACCCCTGCATTGTAGAATGTTCCCCACTAGAAACTCCACATGAACTTAAGAAAGTGCTTGTCATCACCGACCCTGCATATGCGTGTATAACTCACTCTCTTTAGCTGGACTTAATACAATTTACGTGAAAGATTATTTACAGACAAGGTAGTTGCACACTTCTGCTGATTCAGCAATGTGAAATGCGTAATTAAGTTCTAAATGTTGAGAAAGAGCAAATTAAGAGAACGATGAAAGCTAACTATGAGCGTATTAGCACAAAAAATTAAGCTGACGCGGCACTTCCCTCTTCCGACGAGCTGATGCAGATTAGCACTTTGCGGAACTTTTGATTGGACGCATAGTCCCTTCAGTAGCAGAGGCGATACAAGAGTGCCTTATCGCGCGATATGGAAAAGCTTTTTTTTTGTTTTTTTTACGCCGTCCTACTACTTGAAGGGGGGATGGGGGTTGCACGGCGACGTAATCAGGTAAATTGAATAGATAATTTGACACCAGTTATTTCCGGTCTACGTCACGATTTTGAAATGTAGAAACACAGAACAGGAGTTCTATGTCGATTCCCTTAAACTTTCTCATGTAAACATGTCCCGTAAAGTTTGTAATTAAGATGTAAATTGACGTTGGATTCTTTAGTAAATGAATTGCTCTGGTTTGCTTCTTATTCTATTTTTTGGGGGAAAATTACGGCCGCCTAGGTAGATAATTCATCTCTATATATGACTTTATTCGAGTAAATTTATAGGCTGTTTAAAAAAGAGTGTTCAAAGTAAAAAAAAAAATTGCCAGTTTCGTCAGCAAGTTTAGCATTGAAAGCAATAGCGAGGTTTAGCCTTGCACTGAATGCGTCTCAGAACGCTTGCATAATGAGGAGCATGCCAGCGGCGTTGCAATTATCGCACCTTGATAGTGGACGAGATGAGACCGAAGGAAAAGCATCGGTGTGTGCCAGCGTCCAAAGAAAATTTTAGATAAATTTAGTTTGACGCTTACTGTCCATTCCGCTTAAACCAGCGTATGCAGCCCGGTGTGGTCAGCTTTCCTTTTTTTTGTGTCTTTGCTTTATTTGTCCGCTATTCATTCCGTCTTTCATTTCACCTTACCCTTCCCCCAGCGCAAGGTAGCAAACCGGAATGTCTTCCGGTTAACCTCCTTACCTTTCCCACCCCATTTCTCCCTCTCTCTCCACTCAGCAGGAACACTGATGTGTGTGCGCACCCCACTCACGCCAGCAGTGAAAGTCAGAAAGCTGCTTTGCCTCCGGCAGAGCCGATTTAGGCGAACGTGATGGTGCATCCATTTGGCTTTCTGCTCGCACATCACACCAAGAGCTCAGCGTTCCAATTCCGCTTTCGAGGACAGACGCCGCAAGGCAGCTTCGACACCTCAAACGCAGTCTCTCACTGACCGAGTTGGAACTCGCCAAACTTACGACTTACACGACTGCATCAATTAAACCCCTCACTGCAACTCCGACCTCCATTCGGACTTCCTCGACGTGAAGCTTCGCTTCTCTGACGCCTTTGGTTAGGAGTTGCCATCACAAAGGCATCATCATCATCATCATCATCAGCCTATATTTTACGTCCACTGCAGGACGAAGGCCTCTCCCTGCGATCTTCAATTACCCGTCTTGCGCTAGCGTATTCCAACTTGCACCTACAAATTTCCTAACTTCATCATCCCATCCGGTTTTCTGCCGACCTCGACTGCGCTTCCCTTCTCTTGGTATCCATTCTGTAAGCCTAATGGTCCACCGGTTATCCATCCTACGCATTACATGGCCTGCCCAACTCCATTTCTTCCGCTTAATGTCAACTAGAATATCGGCTATCCCCGTTTGTTCTCTGATCCACACCGCTCTCTTCCTGTCTCTAAACGTTAGTCCTAATATTTTTCGTTCCATCGCTCTTTGTGCGGTCCTTAACTTGTTCTCGAGCTTCTTTGTTAACCTCCAAGTTTCTGCCCCATATGTTAGCGCCGGTAGAATGCAATGATTGTACACAAGAAAAAGTGCACAAAGGCATACTCTACATTAATTGGAGTGACCGACAGTGCAGCATGCGAGGTCTGCGGCACCGACGAAACTATCGACCACCTGCTGTACCACTGTCCACCATATGCCCCAGAAAGACAAGAACTTGCTAACATGCTAAAAAAACTGGACAATCGGACGCGCTCCGTGCAGGTCCTGCTGGAACATCGTCCCCATCGCTCGTCGGCCCATAAAGCGGTGAAGGCACTTCGTGAGGACGACAGGCTTGTGTCAACGTCTATGACTATTAGTGCAATAACACACGCGTCAGCGAGCTCACTGCTTTGTGTTCCCTTTTCCCATTCTCCCGGTGTAGGGTAGCCAACCGGACGTTATTCTGGTTAACATCCTTGCCTTCTGCCTTTCTCTTTCCCCCTCCTCCTCCTCCATTTGGCTTCGCCTCTTTGGGAGCCAAAGGCAGCACGCGTATGGCGGCGATGCTGAGCGTGGCCGCGCGCGCGCCCTACCATGAAAGCGACCTGCAATGGGGACAGAGTCTAGGTGGGCCGAGGGCTGATAGCTTCGTGTGCGCTGTGTTCTCGCCGCTTAGTTTGCGTTGAAGTGAGAGGCAGCACGAAGGTCACTTCGCTCGCTGCTGCTGGCGCGTTTCCTCACGCTGGCGTTTTGACAGCGAGCGTCCGCGGTCATCGAGTGAGAAGTGGTAATGGTCGCCTGTGTGTACTTGACACCATGCTTGTCAATTTAGGTAGTAAGCGATTGTTTACATGTTTATACGGCCTATAAAACTACTATCCTTACTTCGTATAGCTCTTTATTAATTTGCTATCGAAATTGATCATTCGTCTTTCGGGCGAAACTGTGACTTCCATTTAAATCACAGGGTGCATATAATGCAATTTGGCCTGTTGAGGTGGGTTACGTTACTTGCGCGACAAATCGCAATGTCCAGGTGGTATTTAAAAAGATTTGTTAATTGCCTTGTCTTAGCCATTTGCTTCAGGGCGCGTGTTTCAATTGCGAAATCGAATTCGAACGGTACTGAAGCTTTGTCTGCTTATCAAAAATCCTAGGCCTAGCGCCACTTTCATAATATCTGTCTTCGAAAGCTATTTAAAAACACATTTCCGTTACAATTACAATAATCCCGAACTGTCGCTGGAACTGCTAACTGGAAAGGTTACCTGGAACTGTTAAATCAGGCATGCAATAGCTGCAAGAGGTCTTGAGAGAGACAAGTATGCAGCGAAATAGTATACTTGTCTGCAAATTTATGACCACTGCAGGTGCATTTATCACGCGCTTGCACCATTACGTGTGATCGCCCACTGCCTCTCTTTTGATGTTGATCATGTTTTTTTTAAGTTATTTTGACAATAATTTGACAATTTTGACACGGAGCCACACGCCTCGGTGGCTCAGTGGCTCTGCTGAGCACGAGGTCGCGGGATCAAATCCCGGCCGCGGCAGCCGCATTTCGATGGAGGCGAAATGCAAAAACCGTAGTGTTCTTGCGCTGTAGTGCACGTTACAGAACCCCGGGTGGTCAAAATTAATCCTGAGCTCTCCACTACGGCGTGCCTCATAATCAGAACTGGTTTTGGCACGTAAAACCCCAGAAAGACGAAGAAGACAATGCGCTCCAGTGTGTTTAAATATTTCTCTGTCACAATAATAAGTAAGTTGCTAGTAACAGCGCAACGTGACGTTTTCAATGTACCTTCACCTTTTTCCGTGTCGTTAGCGCTGTTTCCGCCTGGAAATGATTAATCATATGTCTTCACGCTAATATATCATTTTTAGCTTACGGGAAGCAACATCAGTGCATGGAATGTCAGCAAAACTACTGCACTCTTTTGCACTACGAGGCCTTACCGTGCACTTTATACTTTTTGGGAAAGTTCTTTGCCGCGAAAACCAACACTTCAATGGGGAAACCAATTCCTGCAGTCTTTGAACTTGGTTAGTACGAACATTCGGCATGAAAGGATGACAATATTTAGTGACAGCATAAGCCAAAATGTTTACAGCAATTCCACATTTCGCAATCAAAGTGATTAGCGAGAATACTAAAAAGTGACTTTGATCTTGGAGAATTAGTAGAACATACCCGACTAAACTCAAAATACAAGAGATACCTCAATAGTATTGAAGTGCAGTGTATTCGCTCGAGGGACGGCGCTGTGCTCCACTCAATGGATTCTAGATAGAGTTTCGAGTCCAGACTCGTTCGTAAATATGGGGCCACATCAAGTATGAAATCAAGGACAACACAGATGAAAGGGACAAGATTTCAGCTTCGTGTATTTCTACCTTAGTATTACCATGGCCCAACCAATGAGAAGCCAAATGCAATGCTTGCAGAAAATGAACACGTTTACTTCGCGAGCAGGCCATGTTGGAACAGTTATATGAGAATTCCGCTTAGCTTTTTTATGTCTTGCTCCGCTCAGCTAGAAAACATCTGCGAATCTGAAAGAGGCTCAGCACGCAAGGTCTCCCTTTCAGCTAAAGACATGGCCGTTCGAATGCCAGAGGCTGTCTTTTGACGTCTCTAGTATTTCTCAGCGAAGCTGAACGAAGTTGAGGGAAATTAAAATTTGGCGCAGTGCTTTGCCGTGATCAACTGCGATTAGTATCAGGGACGTGGACGAACGCCCGCGCGAGCTTAATGTTTGCAATAAACAGCGCGCCTTGTGGAAACCCTGCATTTATCAGCACAAAACACTGCTTTCAATGTCACTGGTGAGGTGCGCAGGGGCCACATTAAAAGAAAAAAAACTGATGAAGCTTGCACTAAGTCGTGCAAGGCTTGAGACACAGTGGAAGCTAGTAATCACCTAGCTTCTTGCAATTTTTGCTACGTTATGCCAAGTTTTGCTAGGTGATGCCAAGCTTTTGCTAGGTTATGCCAAGTTATGTTATGCCAACCCACAAGCTAAAGTAAGCTTCAACTATGCAACGCAACTACAATTTGTTGATTTTTGATCAATAATCGAGAAACTATTGATTGGCTATTGAATGGCTATCGAAAGGTATTGGCTACGTATTTGGGCTAGTCATCCCCAGCATTTTCCGGAATTTATTGATTATTGATTAATTATTGATTAGCTACTTATTGGCTCTCGATTGGCTATAGATGACTGTCTAAGCCTACGTAGTCCTAACCATGCTTAGCTAGACTTAGCCAGGCTGAGCTTCGCTAGTTCACATGGGTATGTGCCATTGCGCTTGGACCCTTTCTGCAGTACCGCCAGGATCGGTCCACATTTTCTGTTCGCGGTTGACACATTACGCCCGGCTGTGTTTTACGCTCCGCTGTTAGAAGTCACAGTTTCGCCCTAACGGTGAAGCATCAATTCCGTAGCAAATTAGTAGAGAGCTATACGGAGTAAGGCTAGTAGTTTCATCGGCTGTATAAACTTGGACGCATTCGCTTACTAAATGAATTAACAAACATGGTGTCAGCGCTCGCAAGCAAACATAAATAGATCACACTCCATGACCGCAGACAACCGCTGTCAAAACGCTGGCGTGAGCAAGCGTGTAGGCAGCAGCGAGCGAAGGTTATGCGGTCTATCGCTTCAACGGAAACAGCGGTGAAAGCACAGTGCATACAAATGTAGGAGCCGTGTGCAGATCGCTTTCAAAATACGGTGCACGCGAGCGCCCGCATCCGCGCAAAGTTCAAGTACGCCGTTGCTGGCCGAGTAGAAGCCGCACCCTCTCCCTCCGGCGCTGCCTTCCCGCTTTCCTTCTTTCGCGTGCGAGATTGAGTCGCCAGTTCCCCTTACGCCCGGTCACAAGATACGCAGTTGCTGCCGCAGCACAACGCCACTCGCACTCCCTCCCTACCATCCCCCCCATGGCCTTTCGCACGACGGAAGACGTCGCGTTTGCTCTCCGCCGTGCGTTCGCTCTCCGTGAACGCGCGCGTCCCTCGCGCGCTTTCACTCGCACATACAGTATACGACGCGCGGAGATGATTTTATGGCCCTTGGACTGTATAGGGAACCTCACGGTGATTGTGACGACGTCTCCGACGGCAGAAATCCGCTCGGAGTGTCCATATAATAGCTATCGCAATAAAAAGACGTCCATACGTTAAAACTCTTTGTAGCAGCAGATGCGAGCCACTCCTGATGTTGGACATATGATTAGCGAATGCGGCCGGCCTATGGTAAACAGTAATTACGAACTTTTTAAAAGCTTCGTGAATTCGGCCCCAGATTTTTCAGACCGCGAGAGCAACCTTGATCGACACCTTAAAAAAACTAGATTCACTGGGGAGGAGTACACAGCAGATCACAAAAACATACTAGTGCGCTTGGAGCAAATTTCATCTGTCTTTAGCAGTGCAGCGATCACCAGTGGTCGAACAAGGGTTGCCTCTGGAACCAACGTTTTGACAAGAGGACATGTCTTGGACAGTGGCCGTATTGCGGACCCTGTTGTTGCCGTGACAAAGGCAAGGTTCTTATCGAAACATTGGCTCTAGCGACATCCCTTGGTCGACCACTGGTGATGTGTACCTGTGTACGTCCTGTGTACCTCTATCTTATTTGGATGAGCACAGCAAGACAGTGAGCAATTTTTGCTAAACGCAAGTGAAGTCTTCCGGGCCGAAGTTTATCTCGAGCTCAAAAGGTCAGCGCTAACCTAACAAACTTGGCTCGCCGGCCCGCATTGCTGACCCGACAATTTCAGCTTCTTGATCTTTCGATGGTTCTCACTGAGGTCTTCGTTTCTTGCTGCAGCATTTCTCTTCGGAATTCTTATGACCATCTACTCAATGATCGTGCCCTACTTGGGATCGGCAGTTCGGGTGAGTTCAGGGAGCTTTCGTTCAATGTACTAGGAAAGATCGCCTAGAATTCTAATGCTTCCTTTTATTGTGACCAGGTTGTCGTCGTGATGCATAACGGAGCGTCCGGTCCGTTTGTCGGGATGTTTCTTTTGGCTTTCCTATTTCCATGGGCGAACACCAAGGTAATCTAAAAGTGGCATCTAAGATTCAATCCTGCGTGTTCACGATCAGTTTTTTTTTTCATTGATTTGTTCTTTTTACATACTGTTTCTTTGACAGGGTGTGGTCGCAGGCACGCTTTTCACAACGGCGTTGCAGTTCTGGCAAATGTTTGGCAAGATCTATTACGGAATACGGGCACCTCTAATGCCAGTCACGACGGACTTCTGCCCCGTTAACTCAACTATGATGACAATAGACGCGATGCGTGCGTCATCCTACTCCACTGCTCACAGGTAAAACTTACTGCCTTATGCAGAAAATCACGTTGTTTGACATCCTTCCTCAACGCTTAAGGACTAAATGGAAGCTAACCTCCGAAGTATTTTCGGCTTCGAGTTTAGAGGAGTGCTATACTTTTAATTATTTCAGCCTTGCTTTTAAGGATAGAAGTACGAGCATTATCGTTTTATTAGTTAGGCTGAGCTTAATCCACAAGTTGCATCGTAATAGCTGCATTTGGTAGGACTTTAAAAAATACTGAGAAGAACGAGCTCACCCGAGCTTCGAAAAGCAAGGAACGTTTTCTATTTGACTGTTCAAGATCTAAGACATCTATCCGTCTTTTTTATGAACTGCACGGGATTATTCAAATTAAATTAAGTATTCGTTTTTAGCTCCCAGTTTTCTACTACAAACGCGTGTCACCTGGCTGTATAGTTATTTGAGAACCTAACATTCTCAATGCAAGAACTTCTTGGAGTTTCATACGCGAATTCCGAGTCGTCTTGCGCCGCTCTAAAGGTGTCAAATATCTCTTCTGTACCTAAAAGCGCTCCTAACATATTTTTTACGTATGCTAGTGGTCCTCGTAAACAAGCGAGCAACCACAGGTGTATACCACAGGTTAGCACCATAGACCGGTGCAACATTACCGGTTCGGTGCTAGATTCTATGCTAATGCCGTCTTTTTAAACACCGGCCTTTCAAACTCAACTGAAAGCTAATGAGTTTATAAAGTTAAAGTCTCAGCTGCTGATTCCGCACTGGTTTTGATGACGTGATGCTCTGTGCGATTCAACTGCTTCCTGACAGTGTCAACATTGTATAACACGGTAATCAGTGCAAACGCTGCACATTTAAGAGCATTGCGATCGCAGCGTGCAGTCAGGTAGTCACGTGTTCTTATTTTCTTTTCCTAAATGAATAAAATAAATGCTGGGGTTTTATGGGCCAAATTCAGGACCTGATTATGAGGTATGCCATAGTGTGGGACTCCGGATTAATCTTTCGCGCCTGGGGTTCCTTAACCTGCACCCCATGTACGGTGTGTGAGCGTTCTTGCAGCCCGCCCCCATCGGTATGCGGTCACCGCGGCTGGAATCGAACCCGCGACCTTGTGTTTAACAGCGCGGTGCCATTTGTTTCTATTTCGCAGGCTTTCTTGAAGACGCAGAAAAAATTATTGCGAAATAGGTAAGAAAATAAAGAATAGTGAATCAGGAGTTCCCTGGAACGCACTGTAACATCCTCAGTGGGAGTTATTACCTAAATTCTGGACTTTCGATGTTGATTAAATGTTCTAGACTAATTATGCAATTAGACAGGATATAAAAATTCGCGGTACTACCTCCATACTAGGCCCAACAACATGCTTTCTGTCGCATTCTCATAGAATGCACGACGCAGTTTTAAACATTGGCTTAAATTATCTGGGGCATCCTGTATACCGAGCATGGTAGCCAGTGCCTGCATTTCACTCTCCGGTTTCCCTCGCATTTTAAAAGAGAAAGCATCAAAGCTAGGTGACAAGCAATTGTTTTTCGAAAGCGAGGCTCTAGTCTTGCGCATTCCAAGCAAAAATTATCCCCGTTTTTGAAAGAATCATGCCGAGATCTCCCTAAACTGTTAATGCCATTGATTGTTCATATAGGCGGTTGCAACATATCCAACGATTTAAAGTAGGCCAGAAACTGTAGCTGTAAAGCTTGTGCCCAGAAGTGCACAGCACAAGACCGTGCAGGTTTGAGTGGTATTTGTTACGTCATAGAAAGAAGGTTCTGTTCAGTTTACGACCAGCCTTCTCCATGGATGCAAAGAGCACTTGAATGAAGCCTCTGGCCCGAGTCATATTCTGGCCTCTCGTGGAAAATAAATCCGCAAGAATGCGGTGCACTCGCTCGAACTGGTGAAATTTAGATAAACGAAGGAAGCTTGCGTTAGTGTGTTTATGTAGCCACCGAGAGACGCAATGTCGTTGACCTATATGTGGTAGCACACGGTCGGTGTGCATGCACAGTTGAACGCCCGCAAATTAGCAGTACAGATTCTGGAGCAGGACTTCTAAGACCCTGATCAGACAGCTGCGATGTCAGCTAGTTGAACTTATCTTTCATTTTATGGCTACACGACTTCGGCAACAAAGACCGAAAATCCTGCAGCTGTAACCTTTACGTGGCGTTTTTAAGCGAAGATTTATAGGCTCACAAGTGTCGGTGGTGGTGGTGGTGGTGTCACGCTGAAAAGTGAGCCGATCCTGGCGATAGTGAAAAAAGGGTCCACGCTCAATGGTATATACCCCTGTCATGTGGGCCGATCGTGATGGTAGTGCAGAAAGGGTCCAAGCTCAATGGCACAAACCAGAGACAAGAAAGCGAGAAACGCAAGAAAATAGAAAGAAATGGAGAAATAAAAGAAAGAAATCACGTGCGGTGTACACCCGCATTGGATATGCTACACGCGTGCTCGACACGCGCGACCAATCAGGCTCGTTTGGTGTGTCGCGAGGCCCTAGGGACATTGAAGGAAAACGGGTTGGCGCGCGCTCCTCCGGGCTTCCCGCGCCTCATATCAATTTCGGCGAACAGATGGAAAGACAACACGTGGTGCGTTCTGCAAAGGAACAAGCTGCGTTTGATGAACGCCGGCGTGAATTCGCTCGTGAAAGGGCTCGTCGTCGACGTGCCGATTCTAGCGTGAGGGCTTCCGTAGCCGTGGCTCGCAGTCAGCGAAGAGCCGACGATCCCGAGGCGAGGGCTTCCGAAGCCAAGGCCCGCTGTCAGTGACGATCAGATAATCCCAAGGCGACGGTTTCCGAACGTTACCCTGACGAAGGTCAGATACACACACGACAAGCTTCGCTTACCCCCATTATCTCGACAGGGGAAGGGCTGGTGATTTTTTTTAGTGGGTCAAATAAAGTGCCAGCTGCTCCTTGCACGTACGACTTTCACTTCATACAAACAAAACATATGTGCGCCTCTCACGCACTGCGGGTATCAATTTTGTACGAAGCAATTGGATGTATAATTACTGAACCTAGTACGTTTCGAGGGCACTTATAAACATCTCAATCCGAGGCGCTTGAAGGATGGAGAGGACTGGCGTGTGCAGAGAGAAGTAATAGCCGTAAGAATTGCTTGATGCCCCTGACGAAGGTATGATCTGTAGCACCTCCAGTTCTCGCGGTGGCCAGGGATTTCCCAATCGGGCGGACAGCAACATACAATATGAATGAACCACAACCGATCGGTGACACAGCACGTGGCACGAAACTCGTACTGGTAAAGTGTTCAGGCAAACTACTCATTGGAACCCGTGTTAGTGGTGGGTTGCCGGTTTCGTCGTTCTTCGGCGCAACAGTCCACGGACTCTCCATATGCTCTTTCAAACAATGACCACATTCCTCCTCACCCATCGCAGCCGTCCAACGAGCATTCGCTTCGCGCATCCGCTCTAAACGCCGTTCAAGTGCTTGCAACCACTCGTCGATTTGGCAGTCTACGCACCTGAGCCGACCGACCTACTCGGTGCCACGGCTCCGGTCTAGGCCGCATAACAGAAACTTACTTGCGCAGTCGCACCTTTAGTTGCGAACGCCTGTCGGTTCGCGTCCTTTGTTCCGATTATGTTTATTGGCATCCCCTTTGAAACAGAGCGGGACATATAGCCCCCTTGCCTGCTTGGTTTCATTAGGTTTTACTACATATATCGCTATCTAGCCTTTTGCCTATCTGATCTCGACCTTAACTTTCGCATTTAAGACATCTATTACTATACTGTACCATTACCTACACTTGCAATGGCTCCGGTTCTATCAATATCTTTCCTGCTTTTCTTCAGCGATACTCTTATCACCTCTTCATTATCTCGACTGCTAACCAGTTAATCTTTCCATCCTCTTTGAATCCCAACTCTTTTGGAAGGTGGACACTCCCTACGGGTATCGCTGGGTCAATATCTTGGCATTCCATTAGGATGTTCCTAGCCATTTCCGGGCTTTTTTTGCAGCTCACACACATGCCTCATCCTGTGGCGCATATTTGCTCCAGTATATTCTTGCACTCTGGCAGCCAGCTCAGGCTTCAAATATCAAGGCATTGCCCTTTGTATTATCGTACAAATTTTCGCTCCTGATTTTTTTCTTCCCATTTTTGTAAATCTCCATGTTTTTTTTGTTTCCAAATTTTGCATCCAATATACCCGTCTCTGTTTCTTTCACTTTCTTTTTTATTACTCCTGGTTGTGTATTTACACTTTCAATTATCCTGTACTCGGTCGCCAACTTTCTAGACCTTATCCTCCATTCTTTGACCACGCTTTTGAGGTACAGATATTTATGCACTTTACCCAGTCATTTCTTTCCATCCATGTTCCTTAGGGTTTTTCTTCAAAACTAATCTTGATCTGCGCTTCTCTGATTTCGAAAAAAGCCCAACCCATGTCAGCTTGCACTGCCTTATTTGTAATTTTACTGTGGGCCCCAGAAGCCAAGCGACCCACAGCCCTCTGGGTAATCTGCAACCCCGACATGATTTCTCATTTATAGCACAGAATTGCATTTGGGAACGTTAGCGCTGGCACCGTTATACTTTTCGACATTCCTCGCAGCACCTCGTATTTATTGTAGCCCCAAAGTGGCCCTATGTTTTATTACCGCTGCTTACCGCTTCCCTTTCATTTTTAGATTATCTGGCTGGATGATTGAGTAGATCTTTTCTTCGTTTGTGTAATCACCCAGGTATTTATATTCCTTCACAGTGGCTATGACGTCCTGTTGAATAGATACAACGTCATTACTCATCTCTTCGTTAAAGATAATTCCCGATTTCTCTCTGCTAAACTTAAGGCTTACATTCATGGCTGCATTGCCACTTATATTCGCAATTCTCTGTAAATCCCTTGCATTGTCCGCTAGTAGCACTATGTCGTCCCCATATAACAGCCTAGGCAACACCACCTATAGATAGCACAGGCCTACGCACTCCGATCTATGACGTCATGCTGCCTGGCTCGAAATTTCCATTGCTAAGGCTGGCTTGACGTCAAAATCACTGTTGCTTACGCGGGAGCATCCCCATTAGATTCTAGGCATTCGGGCTAGTTAGCATGACGTAATGATCGGAGTGCGTAGGTCTTGTGCTGTATAGGTGGTGTTGGCCTAGGGGCCTTCTGTCCGCGGGTGGTTCCACTCCAGACATGAGGCGCCATCTGCCCGCTCAGTGCTCCAAAGTGGCTAGATATCTACCCAGTGGCAAAGTAGGGGATTGAGTCAGATAATTTTTCGAATTAAAACTCAGAAGCCTGTGCGACAGCCTTTGATCACCTTACATTGTCCTTGATCGCCGTATGTGTTCAGGGAACCTTCTGTTCCTCTCTCTTTCTATTTACTCACTTCTATGTAGGGCATATACAAACGGACGCTTCTCTGTATGACCTCCGCAACTTCCTTTCCTCTCTTGATACAAAATTATTATATCTCTTCATGTATCTGCAACATGTGCGCACTTTTTACAGCGAAGATGTTAGCCTCTAGTTGGTCGGGGTTTCTTCGTGGCGTGCTCACCCAAAAAACGTCAGCCGGAAAAGAGGTTTCTGATTGAGTTTCGGCGTAACACAATTATGTATTCTTGTATATTCGAACTACAACCCCATGCTATCATGTCTGCAGGTTGTGTGTAAGTCACACTTTACGAATTTTCTAACACATTTAACATTGAGAAATTCAAATAATTCAATAACGCGCTTGCGCTAGCCGGAAGGCTTACAAGAATGATGATGTATGCTGTGCTAATGGTACCGCCACCTCGTGGCCGCGGCCACTCAGACAGACCTCAAACGGCAATTTCCGCGTAACCAATTTATGTTTTCTTATATATTCAAATAACAATCCCAAGCTATCATGTCTGCAGCTTATGTTAAGCGTAGTTTACGCATTACCTGATGCACTTTACATTTAAACATTAATTTAGTTGAATAAGGCACTTGCACTTGGCGGACGGCCTAGAAAAATGAGGTTGTTGTGTTGTAATCATTTATGTGTGCTGTTATGTACACGCGACGCCACATGAAAGCGGCGGCGCCGACAGTGTCAGTGACTGCCCGGTTGATTACGTGATGCGCGGTAACTATATAATAGACGTTCGCTGAATAAAAGGGGGGCTCTCCTCGATCACTCGAAGGACAGCGCCCAAACTGCGTTCTTTGGGACACGGCGTCTCATTGCTACATGGTGTCAGAAGCTGGTCAAGAATCTTTCCTCTGAACGACGCAGCTACGAGCAACGATGTCAGTGAAGCCCTCATTGCACCCGTATGGGCTCCAGCAACCGCCACCACTGGACTTTGACCGCACGTCAGAGTGGCCGGCATGGATCGAGCTCTTCGACGATTACCGGTTTGCAACAAGACTCAATGAACGCTCCGGGGAAGCCCAGGTTTGCACATTACTCTACGCAATGGGACGGCAAGCTCGTGAGGTCTTCAGTACTTTCGGTCTCTCAGAGGAAGAGGCTGAAGACTATGAAGCCATACAGATAAAAATCGACGAACGGTTTGTGAAAGAACGCAACATTATGTATGAGAGCGCCTGCTTCCACAGACGTGCTCAAAAGCCAGGAGAATCTGTAAACCAGTTCGTCACTGCACTACATTTCTTGGCGGACCGTTGTGACTTCGGCAGCCTGAAGGAACGGATGATCCGAGACAGACTTGTTGTCCGGCTCCGCGACGCAACGCTCTCAGAAGCTCTACAAATGGATGCGCAGCTCACGCTTGCTACCGCGCTGGCAAAGGCCCGCCTAAAGGAGAGCGCCCAACAGCAGCAGTGTACTCTACGGGGAGACGACGGCCAATCATCAGAACTTCGAGATCAAGGCCCCAGCTTGGACGCCGTGGCTCAACAGAGACGCCGCCAACACGGCCAACGCGGGAGGAACGCTGCCGCTTCTGCAGTGGCGACGCCCACCCCATGACTGCTTGCCCGGCTAGAGCTGCCAAGTGTCACCACTGCGGCAACAAAGGACACTTTGCTAAAGCCTGTCTGAAGAAAGGGACTACTTCTGCTGAACGAAAGGCAGACATTTCCGCCGTTAATCAGGAAACAGGAGAGACTTTCGTCGGAGCAGTAAGCGCTAATGGGAAAGCACGATTTGTTGAGGTACGCATAAATTCTGTGCCCATTCTTGCTAAAGTGGACTCAGGCACAGAAGTGTCCGTGTTACGTTCAACGTTTCCGGGATTACCAACCCGGCTAGCGAAAGCGAATGTAGTTTTGCAGAGTGCCGGAGGCGGCAGTAAACTGAACGTTCTAGGCAAATTTGCAGCCGAGATCGATTGGAAAAGAAAAACGCCCTATCAAACATTTTACATCGTCAATCCATTGCGCGACATCCCTCTACAATTGCCAGCACTGCAAATCTTGGGAATCGTGAAATTTGCTGATGCAGTCTCGTCAGGAAACTTGCAGTATAAGGTGCGTTTTCCATATATGTTTCGTAGTCTGGGAATGATACCCGGCCGGTATACAATCAGGCTACAAGCCGGTGCTATCCCTCATGCCAAAAGCGCTCCAGGCAGAGTACCAATTCCCCTCAGGGAGCCACTGAAACGCGAAATAGAGAGAATGGAGGGTATGGGCATAATTAGAAAGGTGGATAACCCCACTGAATGGTGCGCAGGTATATAGTTCCAGTCGTGAAGCCATCACGAGACCTGAGATTATGTGTAGACCTCACCAATTTGAACAAGTGTGTAAGTCGAGAGGATTTTACGTTACAAACGGCAAATCAGGCTCTTGGTTCACTGTCGGGCACCAAGTGGTTTTCAAGACTTGATGCTAACTCGGGCTTCCACCAGGTGCGACTCAGTAAGGACTCGGACGAGCTAACGACATTCTTGACACCATTCGGTAGATATTGTTTCACTCGACTACCGTTTGTAATTACTTCCACTCCGGAATATTTAAAAAAAAAGAATGTCGGAAATTCTATGTGGCCTTTCGGGTGTTGTTAACTTTATGGACGACGTCCTAGTGTTTGGCGATACAAAAGCTCAGCATGCAGCATGATGAGCGGCTAAGTGAAGTGATTACACGCCTAGCAAAAGCAAACGTGACATTGAACAAAGAGAACTGCTTGTTTGGGGTTAAGCAAGTACGCTTTTTGGGCCATATTCTTAATGAAAATGGCATTCATCCTGAGCCGGCTAAGATCAGTGCTATCCAAGATTTGAAGCCACCCAAAAACGTAACTAAGCTACGAAGCCTCCTAGGCATGGCCAATCATTTGGGACGCTTCCTGCAACATTTAGCTGAGGCCACTGATCCTACATGCGTTCTTTTGCACAAAGATAGAAACTGACTTTGGGGCTGTGATCAGGAAAAAGCGTTCCAAAACCTCAAAGATCTCATTTGTTCAGCACAGTGTATGGCGATGTACAACGCTTCGCTACCAACAATTATTTCTGCTGATCCCTCGTCTTTTGGTCTGGGAGCAGTTTTCTTTCAAAAACAAAAAGATGGGGAACGCAGACCAGTTGCATTCGCGTCTCGTTTGCTAACTAAAACCGAGCAACGCTACTCCCAGATTGAGAAGGAAGCGCTTGCGCTAACATGGGTAGCGGAAAGCTTTGATGAGTATGCACGTGGTTTGGACGTAGTTTTCGAAACGAACCATAAACATTCAATATCAATGTTTGGGCACATGGCAATCGATGATATGCCACCGCATGACATGCATCACCAACACCCTCTTATCCGTGGGAAAGAGTCGATGCAGATCTGTGTCAAATTAACGGACAACCGTAACGTGCCGTAGTAGATTATCTTTCACGCTACCCAGAAGTAGCCATTCTTCCGTCTACACAGTCTGCCACTGTGATACAGATACTAAAAAGCATTTTCGCTAGTCATGGTATTCCTGAATGTATGGTGACCGACATTGGTCCCCAGTTTGTGAGCACAGAGTTCAAGTAATTTGCCAAATCATATGGTTTCCGTCCCGTTACCTCGAGTTCGAGGCACCCCCAGGGAAACGGAGAAGTAGAGCGTATGGTACAGACGTTTAAACATCTCATTTTGAAACCTAATGACCCTTACTTGGTCTTACTAGCTTATAGAACAACACCTGGTGTTTTAGTTTTAGGGGTCAGCCCAGCGGAGATCCTAATGAATCGAAGGCTCAGGACTCGAGCCTCAATGCTGCTTCAACACCGCACACCGGGACAGTGCTGCCCGAAAAAGGCGGTGGATAATGATCGGAAGGTCAGGAAGAGGCAGAGCCGCTACTTTGACCGACGTCACCGATCTAAACATCTCTCCATGCAGGAAACAGGCGATGTGCCATGTGGTGTGGGTGACTGATCTCCGTACAAAAGGTACCGTGCTCGGAGCAGCGCCACAACTACGTTGATACCGTATTCAGACGGAGAACGGGGTCGAAGTTCGACGAAATAGGCGGATGCTCAACCGTCTCCCTGAAGATGGAATAAACAGTGGGAGTTACGAGTTTCCAGATAATCAGGAACAGCCCAGCAGTGTTCCATTGAACACTAGAACAGGCGATAAAAGGAACGAATCCTGGGTGCCTTTGACTCAAAAGGAAACAGACGCTAACATTCCCAGACTAAGACTGTGACGACTACTATGTCCGGTAGAGTAGTTCGAAAACCCGCAAGGCTGGGTGTAGACAAGTGATGTATAAAGCGATTTTGTTTTTGTGGTCCTTTGTTGGTGTGTATCCAACCTGCCCGCACCCCATGTAGTATTGTATAAATGCTTGAAAAGGGGGAGGTGTTGGGATCATGTGTACTGTTACGCTCGCGCTCGACAGGTGGTGCGACAGCTGCATACTCCGCTGGGGGCGCCACGGTAGTTCCGCGGTATGAAAATGACGGAGCGCGCGCGCCTCATTCTCTCTCCTGTGCAGCGCCGCGATGAGCGCTTGGCCGCGAAACCATCTCCCGCTCAAGCTGCATACTCCGCTGGGGGCGCCACGGTAGTTCCGCGGTATGAAAATGACGGAGCGCGCGCCTCATTCACTCTCCTGTGCAGCGCCGCGATGAGCGCTTGGCCGCGAAACCATCTCCCGCTCAAGCTGCATACTCCGCTGGGGGCGCCACGGTAGTTCCGCGGTATGAAAATGACGGAGCGCGCGCGCCTCATTCTCTCTCCCGTGCAGCGCCGCGATGAGCGCTTGGCCGCGAAACCATCTCCCGCTCAAGCTGCATACTCCGCTGGGGGCGCCACGGTAGTTCCGCGGTATGAAAATGACGGAGCGCGCGCGCCTCATTCTCTCTCCTGTGCAGCGCCGCGATGAGCGCTTGGCCGCGAAACCATCTCCCGCTCAAGCTGCATACTCCGCTGGGGGCGCCACGGTAGTTCCGCGGTGTGAAAATGACGGAGCGCGCGCGCCTCATTCACTCTCCTGTGCAGTGCCGCGATGAGCGCTCGGGCCGCTGCCGCGAAACCATCTCCCGCTCAAGCTAACCATCTCCCCGCTGCTTCGCATCCACACATGGATCCCTTTAGCGGGAGATGGAGTAATTTTTTTAACTCTCTTTCGCGTATGACGACTCTTATGAAATAGTGAGTATAACGCCATTTTCGGCCCTTAATCATGAAATGCGAATACCCGTTGCGTTAGGAGTTAATTGTATGCGAGGTCGCAACGAAAAGTACCACTGCTGCCGGAAAGGGTTTCATGAATTGAATGTCTCTCGTTACAGGAACGCCGATGTCTTCCCGTTGTATAGGTTCTCGTCAAACTGGGGAGTCTTGGCTTCTGCGGTACTCACTATACTCATTGGTCTGGTCGTCAGCCTGCTAACAGGTACGCACGTTTATTTGGAGTGAGGGTAGGTCACGGCTCTATGAGAGCTGACTTTACAGTGTAGCGTGCCTTATGTGACCGCTTTCGTGAGTTGTTTTTCCTGCTTTTATGTAAGCTGACTATACGTACGTTTGGGTATGTTTTATGCTATCTCTCTTGTGAGCTGTGTTTAAAGCATTTGTCCCCTGACTTCAAGTCTGCCTTTCTCGTTCTTGTAAGCTTTCCCTTTCTTCAATGCCGGCTTTATGTCACTGTTAGTATGTCTCCGTTTTATCTGAAAAGCAGTAGCCGGCATCGTTTAAATGCGCCAGCATTTCCTAAGTATCATTCAATAAACAATCAAGCCGATAAAGCTGCTAGGTGTGCCCATAAATATGGCATGCACGAAACCATCCCGCTGTCAAGAGCAGATGCTGCAACAAAGATGTGCATACTCCTGTCTGATGCCACACGGTCCATCTGGAACACACCGAGAGCACAGCACACGCGTCTGTATGGCCTGGACCAGTCTCTCGGACTTCGTCTCTGACCTGGACTAAGCCGAACTGTTTTCTGCCGAATGTGGCTTGGAGTAGGTTTTATGAACTCCCTTGTTCGACGCATCGATATTACCCATAATGATGACTGCGACGGTTGCCGCAGCGCGGGGTAACCATCGAGCACGTTGTCTACCATTGTCCTCGCTACAGCACCCAGAGGCGGTCTCTCGATACTTCTCAACGACCAGGCGCTTTCAGAGGAGACGATCCTGGAATGCGGCACTATACACGGTCATCGCAACAGAAGGCAATGAAGGCGCTACTGAGTTTCCTACGTTGAAGTGACTTATTTAGACGACTATAGCCCTCCTATGCTCTCTTTCGTGCATGTGCTTCCCTTCTGCGCTTCCCTTTACATCTTTCTACCTCCCCATGCCCCTCTTGCCAGTGTAAGGTAGCAAACCAGATGTTTCTCTTCCGGTTAACTTCCTTACTCCTCCCTCCTCCATTTTACTTCTCTCTCTCTGTCACGCAATTGTCAAAACAGTTTTCTTCATTTATCATTAAGTTTACGTAAGGAGATGTGGGTGACTCTCAGAGGTAATACTATTATTTTAAGTAAGGCTCGTTTTCCTTTCCTTGTATCTTTCAGGTGGTAGGGAAGTAAAGGAGAGCCACACAAGGTTGACAAGTGACATCTTTGTCTCTTTATGGAGGAAATTGGGCCTGCTACCTCGATACGAAAAGGTGGGTGGAAAAAACGCTCTACGTGCAATGGAGACGCTTACACACATACTACTGCTATTTGTTGCAGACAAAGACCTCCGAGGCGCCACCTCAAGAGTTCGACGACTCAACGTCGGACACGAAAACGACCTTGACACTACTTGGCAACGAGAGCTTTGTATAGAAACGAAGCTTCACAGTACAACACGATTCGCACTCTGTCATGTCACACAGGCCACATATGGGTGACCTTCTCTGTTTTTAACGTGTAACAATAACAATATAATTCAGCACGTTACGCGACTTCCTACTGTGCGCGTTGTCCGTAGAAAGTAGCTGGAATAAATGGGGAGCAACTTGAACTTTGGCACTCCAAACTCACTGATTCTTATTCTTTGTTTTCTTGAGCAACATCATCTTTGTTTATGTGGTAGTGGATGGAGAAGAAAGAGGGTCTGATAATTTTTGTTTCTATATTCTATATCTTTCACCAGCCAACAAAAACTCCAAGGACACCTAAGCACTTCTTATGAGTTGTGAATGCGAAAGCAAACAATGTCCAATTGAACGTGGTCCTTCGAGTTAGGAACTCCTCGCGGGCAAGCGAGCGCGTTGAAACGCTTGGTGCGTTTTGATTTGGCCTTATAGCTTAGTTTTGTCCGCCGGGAAATATTATTATTATTATTATTATTATTTGATTTGTAAACATATACACAGGAAAGAGAAAGCGAGGAGCGAGGCTGGCAATTGTCACCAGGAGGGGCACAACGCCTGCCTACTCTTCAGAAAGGAGGAGAAAAACTTAGAAACGAAAGATAGGAAAGAGAAGAAAGAAATAAGATATAACGCACCACCATACGATATAGCGGGCAAAAAGAGCCAAATGCAAACGTAAAAGAAAAGTGGTTATCATTCTCAATAACCCCCCCCCCCAAAAATTGTGAGAGAAGCCATTAGAAGACAAAAAAAATCACCGCATATTCACGACGTGAATGATGATGAGTGGGCGAAGCACCGGGGGATCATTCGGGTAAACCAGAGCTACGGACGAGAGAGAAAGAAAGCGCGCGTCGGCAACGAACGCTCTTGTGCACCGCAGCGCCCCTATCTACGGACGAGAGAGAGAGCGCGCGTCGGGAACGAGAGAGAAAGAGAAACGAAAGCCCTTGTGCACCGCAGCGCCCCTCGCTACGGACGAGAAAGAGAGAGAGCGTGCGTCGGGAACAAGAGAGAAAGAGAGCACAGCTGCGCCTCTAGCGGGAGCGGCGAGTACTAGCGTGGCTAAGACGGCGCGACGAGGGACAAGGCTCGACCATAAGGAGCTTCGCCCCTAAAAACAATTCGTTCGGAGCCTAAGCCTACGACTGGAAACGCATTGGAAAAGAATCGAAGAACAGGAAAATGGAAAGGGCAGTGCGTGGGAACCGGGTGGCAAGCTCTAGAGGAAGATCAGAATTCTTGCATTCGGCAGTGACCCGCACTCAACACGATCTGCGCGTTTATTGAAACATGACCGGGTTGAGGAGTGGCAAGCTCCAGCACAAGAGGCCGGTTGGAGAGCGCTCTCTCGGTGTCAAGGTTGTCGGGATATGGGGGGATGCCAACGGCCCTCTGCCTCGACACACCGAGCCCCGCGGTTGGCGCATGCCTGCGCATCAACCGCGGTCCGGTACAAGCTCGAGGAAACAAAAGACGACAACCACGTGTACACTCGGAAAGCATTTATTACGACTGCAACTAACACTTCGAGCAGGCCAGCTAGCTATAGTTGACATCGCTGAGGGTTCCCTCGAAGAGAAAATAATACACTAGGTAAAGAAGGGCTTCCGACTTACCAACTGGGGAATACGGGGGACCGCGGCGTTTGCCGCGGCAACAACGCGGTTGACTAACCACGTGCGGGAATACGGGAGCGACGGCGGAGACTTCCGCCGTCGCCGCTTGCTGGAGACCAAAGAGACCCGGGCGATATCAGCGGGATCTCACGTGACCCACCCGGTGGCGCTGATAGCGCTTGCGATTCCCGCGCGCCGCCCGCGGAAGGAAAGTTTCCCTTCTCCCAACTCTCCCTGGCACGCATGCGCTTGACGCGACGTTCGCTGCCCGTGCGGCGGTTATGGGACACGAGGATTCCCACATCCCTCCACCCTTAAATATTGCCCTACGGCAGAGAAATCGCTGGAACGACGTATTGACAAAGTATCCGGGCAGATGCGATGGTAAACTCCAACAGGAAATGTCCGAATCCACGTTGATAGGCAGCACAGTCCTGTGTGGCGGCCGCCCACATGTGGCAGCCGTCATAGTGGTTGACGATGACGGGGCTGAAGATGGCTTGCCTTCAAGATGCGCGCCGCAATGTCCACCCGGGAACAGCGGGTCAGGACTTTCTCGAAGCGGCGCGCGCGCCGGCTCGATGAACCTCGCACCGACGCATCCTCGTGGGAGTGTATGATGGTGTGCCTCCCTCATTGTGGCTGCCATGTGCTGCTGCATCGGGCCGCGAACAGGGAGGGGCCAGACAGCAGGCAGGGACGTGGACCATGGCAGCAATAGCAAGTCATGACGGCTTCACTCGTTCTGCAAAGTCGCTCAAATGCACTCCACAAACACTTAGAATTAAGGCAGTAGAGGCCGCCGCAGCGTCGGCCGTCTGACACGATGCTGAACCACCCGTCTACCGCATAGCTTTATGTGGTAACGAGAGAAAAAAAAACAATCCAGTTCGTTTGAATGAAATTATTCCCTTCGACCGAATTTTCCCGGTCCGATACAGCGCGAAAAAGGGCGATGCTCGTATGAACAAAGCGCTCTCTGGTCCCCCGAGATTTCGGTTATTCCGCCCGCAAAATATTGAGTTCATCTGAACAAAATAAGCTTTCTATTTCGAACGAGGTTTCTCCGCTCGGGCGAGTATAGTAGAACTAGCGAATCCGGTTGCACCCGCTAAATGTCACGGCATGGTCGTCTTCGAACATGCGACCGGCAGCTCCGCAGAGCCTTAAGCCTAATCGCGTCCATGACGGATACCAATGCCACAAAAGACCCATAAAGGGTTCCAATGAGCCGCCGCGAGGAGATGCAGGCCTAGCTAAGTGGTCCCCGCTCGCTGCTCAACACGCAGCTTCCGAGCAGACTCCTGGGACTGCGCCCCGCTGACGTCCTAGCCAGCGTTTCCGGCGCCCAGCTCCCAGAGCCAAAGATACAGAAAGAAGGCTATTTACATATGTACAGGGAAAATCGACCACCGCGTCGGCTGCTGCACTCACTAGCTTCGGGCGTACTCTTAAGAGAAAACTCGCTGCAAATCTCAGCGTCTACACGAGTTCGGTGACACTAGTGCAGCGTTAACTCGCACTCAAGAAGAAAGCACACGCCCAACCTAGCTAGCAATCACGCCTTTGGGTGAGGCCTAACGCTGGTCCGGACAAAGCCTTCCTCGCATCCGAACCGATCGTCGTCCCGTTTTCCAAGAGCTTGCCCCACGTTGGGCGCCAAAATGTCGGGATATGGGGGGATGCCAACGGCCCTCTGCCTCGACACACCGAGCCCCGCGGTTGGCGCATGCCTGCGCATCAACCGCGGTCCGGTACAAGCTCGAGGAAACAAAAGACGACAACCACGTGTACACTCGGAAAGCATTTATTACGACTGCAACTAACACTTCGAGCAGGCCAGCTAGCTATAGTTGACATCGCTGAGGGTTCCCTCGAAGAGAAAATAATACACTAGGTAAAGAAGGGCTTCCGACTTACCAACTGGGGAATACGGGGGACCGCGGCGTTTGCCGCGGCAACAACGCGGTTGACTAACCACGTGCGGGAATACGGGAGCGACGGCGGAGACTTCCGCCGTCGCCGCTTGCTGGAGACCAAAGAGACCCGGGCGATATCAGCGGGATCTCACGTGACCCACCCGGTGGCGCTGATAGCGCTTGCGATTCCCGCGCGCCGCCCGCGGAAGGAAAGTTTCCCTTCTCCCAACTCTCCCTGGCACGCATGCGCTTGACGCGACGTTCGCTGCCCGTGCGGCGGTTATGGGACACGAGGATTCCCACAAGGTCCACCGCCGCACTACAGGGTCGACCGTGGCTTCCGAACACGGGAATCACGGGCGCGACCTGTAAACGTGCATGGTGCAGGTGCCCAGTGCAACCTGGTAGAGAGAGCACTGCGTGTGAAAGAGTTCGTCGTTAGTAGGACGCCGCAAAGGTCTGCCAGGGAAGGCGGGTAAGGACGATGAGGAGGGAGATAAAAAGGAAGGAGGGCAGGGAGAAGAGGGAGAGAGGTAGGGTAGGTAATGAAGATGAGACATGCAGTTAATGCCGTGTGGCACGGGGCGGGCCCCGTCTTAGTTGGCATAAGCAGAGTGAATGACGAATTACAGACATGAACAAGTAATGTGAAACAGATTAGAGGAGAGAGGAGGCGAAGCAGGAGAGAGGAAGAGAGAGCCAAGTAGAATGCAAAGCAATGCTAGTGCACATCAGGGAAAGAGCAAGGTGTAGGTGTAGATGGAACCAGATGTTATGATAGCGTGCACCAGCTGCAGAAGCAAGACCCGTGAGCGCTTGCTCGCTAGAAACATAGGATATTTGTAAGGCGACACGGTCTCGATGTTGGAAGCCGTGCACAATTGGGCGACAGTGTGCGCGGTGCTCGGGCATGAACTGAAATAATGTAGCTCCCCCTAACGCACCTCGCCACACGCGCACAATATCGTGGAATTAAGATTAAATCTCTTAAGATAAGAGAGAGCGACAAAGACGTTTATTAAATAAAAAATTTACATATATTAAAAGGCAACCCCAGTGGTTTTTCCGGTGAGGTGCCTAGATTATGTTAAGTGTTTCGCTCCTTATTATAGTCGGATACAACTTTAGAAGACAGCGGCATTTGCCCCTCAAAGGCGGATGCATACGAGCCGGCACCAATAGGCGCGCACTTCAGGTGACGTCATGAGCCGGACGGCCG
This sequence comes from Dermacentor silvarum, assembly GCF_013339745.2. Lineage (NCBI taxonomy): Eukaryota > Metazoa > Arthropoda > Arachnida > Ixodida > Ixodidae > Dermacentor > Dermacentor silvarum. Next base: position 287,606,476 of record NC_051154.1, read on the forward strand.
GTGTCCCCGCCGACGGAGAACATGCCTAACATGGCCGCCCTCGCTTCGAACTGGGCCGAGTCGCGTCAGCTCTGTGCGTCTCCCTTCGTCAGAGTGGTCTGTCATGCCGGAAATATTATTGTGAGCTTAAGATACACAAATTGTGCCGCGTGCGTTTGTTCTGAGCCGTGAGCCGGCGAAGAAAGATTGCAGCGAACATCGGTGGCGCTGCGCTGCGCTTCGTGTGGAAACAAGATCCCGCGGCGGCATACCGCTGCAAACAAACATTGTACGTGTTTGTTCCGTGGTGTTTTGTTTTGCTCCTAAGTGAAGTTACGACGAGGAGAGTTCGCCAAAGTCTGGTACCTACTGTGAGCGGCGGGTGTGTTTGTGTACTGTGCCCCTGCGTTTCTCGTCGGACGTGGGGAAGTGATGGAGCAAAACAATTATCAGGATAAATGAGAAAAGCGTGCGCGGATGAAACCAACCAGCGAGTTTCTCAACAGAAAAGATTTGTGAAAGCAACCTCCAACGCAAAGATTCGTTGCTGCCAGCTCAGCGTGCAAACGAGCGATCGTTGGCAGCAGTGTCAGATAAGATAGCCGAGCGTCTAGCAGCGTCGTTCGAGTGTTGTGTAGCACCGTCGATTGATTGCTTTCCACCAATGCTAACAATCAGTGACTAACACGCGCTGCTTGAACGAATGTAATTGGATTGTTAACGGTCAGGCGTTTGGAAGCAGTGTTTGTTTCCTTAATGTCAGCCTGAATGCTAATATAAAATTATGACTGATACACTGGTGCCGTTGCAAGGGAGCTTGGCATGAATTCGCGTCGCTGTGTAGCTTAGAACTCTTCGCTCACTGCACGCGCCAGCTGTAGAAAGCCTGCTGTGACACAATCGCGCATAAGCTGTGCTGTACCACACAGCTTTGCGCTTTGTCGTGATATGTCGCTACTAAAAACTTCCTATGACAGTGAAGGCAACAGAGCCAATGTGTACATTAAAAAAAAGTACGACAAAGTAGGCACAGCTGCTTGTGAACGGACTCCTAATAGTTCTACTCGCGTCTGCATTAAATGTGTGTGCGTGTTTTCTTGTGTGTTTGTGTATATTTGTTATTTTGCCCTTTTTGTATTTTACATCTTAGTTTTCGCGCTCGCGTTTGTGTTCATGTGTGTGAATATGTGAGTTCTTCCGTGCTTGTATGCATTTGTTCCTATTTCTATCCTTTTATTTTTGCATTTGTTCTTGCAAGCATGCTGCAGCCACGACTTTCGACAATTCCATTAACTCGTCTCATTCAAAGCACCAAGTCCTGTGAATATCAGGGCTGGTCTCTTCGATGTCATTAAAGCCATTCTCTCTTGTCTACCTTGCCACCTCAGTCTGCCACCTTGCTTCGTTTTCTCCTACTATTCTGACCTTGCTTCTTCTGCTGTTGCTGCAACGTGATTAATCAACTTGCACCAAAGAAAGTTCTATCAGCTGTGACAACAGAAACATTGACAGATACAAAATGATAAAAGCATCACGTGGCTTGCACAGTTACTTCGTCTCTTTCCCCTGTTAATGTGTTTATGCATCAGTGCATACGGTAGCTTACCAGAAGTGCACATGAAAAGGGGCCATATTGTGAAACAGCACCTTGCTATGTTGTTGCATTCAGTCTTAATAAACAGATGGTTTTGCTGCCCGTCACATGTAGTGGTACACATATATAACATTGTGCAGTGGGGTATCATTTCCTGTCATGACGCTTTCATCATTACAAATGCAGTTTTCTTGTGAATGGAGTCCAGCAAAGCAGTGCTGTGAGAGCTTTTGCAACTTTCACCATTTATTACTTCCCCAATATCATTGTCTGAATCTGTCCGTCACTTTGCCTACGGCTTGTAATGAACAAAGTGACTCACTAAAACACGTTCAACTTTACTGTGCATTTTATTGCGATAGCAATTATATGGACACTCCAAAGCAGATTTCTGCCGTCGGCGTCGCCGTCGCCGTTGCCGTCGCCGTCGCCGTCGCCGTCGCCGTCGCCGTGAGGTTCCGTATGACGTCAATGGAGATGAAATCGTCGCCGCGCGCCGCCGAACGCTGTATGTGCGAGTGAAAGGGCGCGAGGGACGCGCTCTTTCACGGGGAGTGAACGCACGGCGGAGAACAAACGCGCGTTCTGCGCCGTGCTTCCTTAAGGGCTGCAGAAGTAGGCGTCTCTTTCCTCCTTTACAATCACCATATATGTAGAGCAAACGCGCCTTCTTCCGATGCGCGAGAGGCCGTGGGGGAGGGGGGAAGGGGGAGGAAAGGGAGGCGACGTTTAGCTGCGGCCCCAAGTGCCTATTTATATCAGAGGCTCCGGCAACAGTCACCAACGCCGCACGCATTTTGAGCGAACGCGGGCAAAACGCCGACGGCGTCGACAACAGTTCTGCGCGTTGCCGGTGCTGCTGCATGTCCAAGTTTATACAGCTGATAAAGCTAATATCATTACTCCTTATAGCTCTCTACAAATTTGCTATCGCAATTGATGCTTCACCTTTCAGGTGAAACTGCGACAACTTTTTTCCGGTACGTAAATATGACAAAAATGCTAGCAAAGTTAATCACGTTAATAATTGTGCTTGCATTCGCATTACTTGCTCGATTCAGATTAATAAATTGAAAATTGGCAATGACAACACTTCAATTTTTAGTGCAGACTGCTAACGGAGCCATAAAGCGTGCTCCGACTAATTTCACTATGGGGCGCGTCAAACTCGGCGATGGCTGCCTGAATGAGCAGTTTGGGCCTCACTAAGCTAATGATGTTTTATATTTGTTCTCATAATCGCATTACTTGTGTGAGCCAGATAACAAAATAAACAATGCAACCACATGAATGTGCTTTGGCATTCAAGCTGCTGACAGTGGCTGTCAGTTTGGTGTTGTCTGCTGCTATTTCACCACCGCTCGCTATGACATGACCGTGATTTCCAGTGCAGACTGCTAACAGAACCATCAAGCGTGCTCTGACTACTGCTATTTCACTATGGGGTGCGTCAAACTCGACGGTGGCTGCCTGAATGAGCATTTTCGGCCTCACTAAGCTAATGATGTCTTATATTTGTTCTCTTAATCGCTTTACTTGTGTGAGCCAGATAACAAAATAAACAATGCAACCACATGAATGTGCTTTGGCATTCAAGCTGCTGACAGTGGTTGTCAGTTTGGTGTTGTCTGCTGCTATTTCACCACCACTCGCTATCACATGACTGTGATTTCCAGTGCAGACTGCTAACAGAACCATCAAGCGTGCTCTGACTACTGCTATTTCACTATGGGGTGCGTCAAACTCGACGGTGGCTGCCTGAATGATCATTTTCGGCCTCACTAAGCTAATGATGTCTTATATTTGTTCTCTTAATCGCTTTACTTGTGTGAGCCAGATAACAAAATAAACAATGCAACCACATGAATGTGCTTTGGCATTCAAGCTGCTGACAGTGGTTGTCAGTTTGGTGTTGTCTACTGCTATTTCACCACCACTCGCTATGACATGACTGTGACTTACAGTGCAGACTGCTAACAGAACCATCAAGCGTGCTCTGACTTCTGCTATTTCACTATGGGGCGCGTCAAACTCGACGGTGGCTGCCTGAATGAGCAGTTTGGGCCTCACTAAGCTAATGATGTTTTATATTTGTTCTCATAATCGCATTACTTGTGTGAGCCAGATAACAAAATAAACAATGCAACCACATGAATGTGCTTTGGCATTCAAGCTGCTGACAGTGGCTGTCAGTTTGGTGTTGTCTGCTGCTATTTCACCACCACTCGCTATGACATGACTGTGATTTACAGTGCAGACTGCTAACAGAACCATCAAGCGTGCTCTGACTTATGCTATTTCACTATGGGGCGCGTCAAACTCGACGGTGGCTGCCTGAATGAGCAGTTTAGGCCCCTCTAAGCTAATGATGGTTTATATTTGTTCTCTTAATTGCATTACTTGTGTGAGCCAGATAACAAAATAAACAATGCAACCACATGAATGTGCTTTGGCATTCAAGCTGCTGACAGTGGCTGTCAGTTTGGTGTTGTCTGCTTCTATTTCACCACCACTCGCTATGACATGACTGTTATTTCCAGTGCAGACTGCTAACAGAACCATCAAGCGTGCTCTGACTACTGCTATTTCACTATGGGGTGCGTCAAACTCGACGGTGGCTGCCTGAATGAGCATTTTGGGCCTCACTAAGCTAATGATGTCTTATGTTTGTTCTCTTAATCGCTTTACTTGTGTGAGCCAGATAACAAAATAAACAATGCAACCACATGAATGGCTGCCCGAATGAGCATTTTGAGCCCGCCAACGATAATCATGGTTAACAATAGTGTTTCAGTTCAGATATGCCAGCATTTAAATGTGTTTCTATGCCACTTCTTAAATCGAGCACAATGTGTGCAGGACGTTGCTTATCAGAATTGAGCTTCTATTATAAGAAATATGCCATAAATGGAACTGCTTATTTATTTGAGAGGTCACGGAATGGATGGTTGTCTGTTGCGAACCCACCGGCAAAATTTTGGTAGCCCTAATAAGGGCTGTTCATTTGTTAATAAGAAGCGTTTATGCTTCGTCGAGTGGCTCAATGCCAGACAGCTCGCAGTCGGAGTTACTTTCTTCAGTGTCATTTTCACCCAGCTGGATGATGATGGGTTGAATGTGCTCACTCCCAGACGTGTCAAGTCTGAACTTTGCCTCCAAGTCCATCACATGCTGAATGCTCTTCCTCCAGTCTTCCGCCGTTACCTGCTTGATTTTCTCCCTCAAGATGACGTCGGCCGTGGACAGCTTGAAGTCTCTGTTGTCCGCAGTTGCGATGCCATTTTTGACCTTGGCCCACACAAGCTCAATGGGATTAAATTCGCAGTGGTACGGCGGGAGCCTGAGTACAATGCAACCGGCCCTTACAGCTGTGTTGTCTACGATGTAGCTCAGAAAGCGTGACTTTACAGATGCCACCAGCTCAAGCAGCTGCTTCTATATCATCATTTCACCGTAGGTGATGTTCTTGCTTGTGAGCCACTCCTGTATCTTTTCCTTCTTCCAGGCCGTCGTTGGCAATTTATCTTCTCGCCAGCTATGGTAAGGTGCATTGTCTAAAACAATGACGCTACCAGCTGGCAACTTCTGCAGAACGTCATTGAACCAGCCCTCAAAGCGATTGCCATCCATTTCCTCGTGGTAGTCGCCTGTCTTTTGGCCTCAGAATATATCCAAGCAGCCGTCGACGAAACCATCCTCGCTGCCGATGTGCGTCACGATCAGGCGCTGACCTTTCCCAGAAGGTTGTTTTAGACCCGTCGTCAGGCCATTTGCTCGAGCGAACAGGCGTCCGCGCTTCTGCACCACGGTGTCTGTCCACACGATCGACCGAGTCTGTCCCGCCGTCACCCATGTCTCGTCCAGGTAGAAGATCTTTCGGCCTTCCGCCCGGTAGCGCTCCACGTCACGGAGGTAGCGATTCCGCCAATCGGTGATGTCATCCCGGTCGATAAGCAGCGAGTTGCGGCTTCTCTTTTCGTGCTTGAAGCCGATCTCAGCAAGCAGGCGACGCACGGTACACCGCCTTAGTGATGGGAGTTCCATACGCTCCGAGAACTCGGTAGTTACCTTCTCGACTGTCGGTATCTCGTTGCGGCGAAAGAAATCGTGCACACATGATTTCAGCGCGCACAACGTGAAGCTGTCAAACTTCGCGCTGCGTCTCCTCTTCTCTGCATTGCGTGGGCGCTTTCGCGAGGGCGTCGTCAGTTTGCCACCCGAAAAATGCGAAGCTTCAACTTCCTGCCTCACCCTGAACACAGTCCTTTCGCTTACACCAAGCATGTCGGCGACAAACTTGCTCGTGTCCTCCACGCTGCGTTCAGGCTGCCTGTTACGCCAAAACGTGTAGCAGTGGAAGATCATGTTGCGTGAATCGCTGTTCAGGATGTGGCCGCTCTTGTTCTTGCCGAGGCTCCTTGGTGGTGTGGTCATCGAGGCGACACAAGGCTCGTTCGGCAACAAAGGATCGCGTTCCGATGTCACCTCGCTGGGCTCCATGGCGGAAAACTGGCACGGAACGCCGCGCGCGATCGTTCGCGAACTCACGAGATCGCAGGTTCGCAACCGCGAAAAAAAAGGAAAAAAAATGTTAATTACAAATAAGCCCAACACATTAAAAAAATAAGGTTGTACAAACACACAAAAAGTATATATGAATCTTATACTATTAAACCAGCGGCTGCTACGCCCGGTGCCGTCGATCTGGCTCTGTAGCAGACGACGCACAGCGTTGTAGAAGGCACGGAGTTATTTTTCTCTCGCGATCCGGCATGTGCGGTAGCATTTCCATCATGATAGTTTTACCAAACCACTCGTCAAGATACACAAATCTTATTTATACCGACAAATACGCGTTTTAGAAGCAGTCACAATTTTTTGAGTGGGACTATTTCTTTAGTCGCGGAGGAATTGGCTGCTGCGCTTCGATCGACTGGGCGGGGCCTCCTCCTGTCTTCTAAAGTTGTAACCGACTATAGGTATATCAGCAAGCTGTCATATATAGCTTTGCGGTGTTCAGGGGTCCCTCTTAGAAGGATCCTGTCGTTTAGTGTGACGACTGAGCTCTATTGCCCAGTGTCATGAGTGAGTGGACAGCGTCAAAGCACTGCGTAGGAGCGTCTGCTCCAAACTCCATCGAGTCGCCGACAAAGACGACGATGTTGGCGGGCGGTGGCACGAGCGACCGGACGAGGGAGAAAGAGAATCGACCAATCAGTGGTGGACACGAAACCATAGGCTGTGGTACGAGGAACGAGCAGAGAGGAGAGGAGACTGGGACGCTCGAAGTGGAGATCGCTCGGAGACAGGGGTGAAAAGATCGCTGGTGTCGAGGTCGGTGTCGTCGGGGTCCAGACCCGAACCCGAGAGCCTCAACAGAACCAGCACGACCCCGGCTGTCCCTGGAGAGATCCGCCGAGCGTAAGGCTCGGTTATTCCTGCGGCAGCTGCTGCCGGCATTCGTGTTCCTGCTGGCGTTCCTGTTCCTGTTGCTGTTCCTGTTGGCGTTCCGGTTCATGTTGGCGTTTCTGTTCCTGCTGGCGTGCCTGTTCCTGTTGGCGTTCCTGTTGCTGTTCCTGAGCCGCCGTGCGGAGAGCAGAGGTCACCTGGGGGTGACCAGAGGCCTGGAACGACGCTGGCGAGAGGCGCCAGGGCAAAGCCGCGAGCCAGGGAACCAGTACGGGCGCCGCTCAGCTACAGCGGTCGGACTTGGTTGGTCTTCGACTTCGACAACCTTGGACTCGGACGTCCGGGTTGGCTCTACCGTGCGTTCGCGTACGCGTCCCTCGTATGCCACTGCCCGCCATGTCACTACTGCCGTCAACGCAAGTGCCCGAGTAGATAAGACTCGATGATTTTTGTTTCTTGGTTTTAGATTGAGACTCTTCTCGCGTGGACTAACGGGGTTAATTGTACTTTTGGTTTTTATGTACTTTCTGTGTGCTGTTTAGTGTTTTTTTCCTTTTTCTTGCATTGAATATTCAGTTTGTTTTGAAAAAAAAATGGCTTCGTCTTTCCTGAACTGAGGCTTTGCCTCAGTTTAAACAATTCACTCCCGAGGAACCTGACATCACAAAATTGGCGTCCGCTAGGACAGGACAACACAAAGCCATTTGTTCCACTTATCATTACCTTGTAGTCATCGCGATGAGTTTGTCAGAGCTTACGGCGTTGGGCGAGCGTATGGGTCTGCAGGGCGCGGAATAGGGAAAGTGGGTAGATGAGAAAGCCGACAGGGCGCAGGAGGAGGCTGCCAAAGCACGTGAGGAACGGCTCGCGGAGCGTGAGGCAACCAAGCAGCGTTTATAGCTTGAACAGAGGGCACTGGAGCTACGCCTTAAGTTAGCCGAGGCAGGAGGTGGCACAGAATTGGCAACTCCTAGCCGCGAATCGGAAAGAAGTCGTTCATCGTTTGTGAACCCTCACAACCTAATTCCAGTGTTTAATGAGAATCGAGACGACTTAGACGCTTATCTAAAGAGATTTGAGCGTGTCGCCAATGGGCAGGAATGACCTAAAGAGAAATGGGCCACGGCACTGAGTTTGTGTCTGGATGGGGAAGCATTGAAAGTGCTTGGCCGCTTGTGGCCTGGTGAGTCGATGGACTATGACAAGTTCAAAATGGCATTGTTCCAGCGCTTTCGTTGTACTGCCGAAGGCTATCGAGTAGAATTTCGTCGCAGTAAGCCCTACGATAATGAGACTGCTAAGCAGTACGCTACTAGGCTTTTCAGTTTTTTCGACAGATGGGTAGAGATGAGTGTCCAGGGGAAATCTTTTGACGCGGTTCGGGACTTAATAGTAGCTGAACAGCTTTTCGTGCCATAATCGTCTTTCACTGTTTCTTCGCGAGCGGAACTGCCAGACGGTTGAGAAAATCGCAGAAGCGGCTGACCACTTCATGGAAGCCCAGCGACAAAACAACTTGCTTGTTTTCCGAGAGAAACAAGATGAAAGCAAAGAAAAAGACGGTGGTCAAACTGTGAGGTCGAGCATAAAATGTTTTGTTTGTGGCAAATCAGGACACAAAGCATCAGATTGCCGCGTAAGGGTCAACCAGCCCTATTGCGGGTACTGTCGAAAAACGGGACATGACGCCCAGTCCTGCAAACGAAAAGGTGACAATGCAAAAGAAGCATCGGCTTGTCTTTCTTCACCTGTCGAAGTTCAATGCAAGAAAGAAGAGTTTGACAGGGAAGACGCGACAGAAGTGTCTCCAAATCAACCGACGGGACTCTACAACTTACCTGTTTTGCCAGGAGAAGTGTATGGAAAAACGGTATCGGTACTACGCGACGCGGGCAGCAACAGTCTCGTCGTACGCCGGTCGCTTGTCCCGGATGACGCGATGATCGGCACCAAGGCAACGCTGCTGCTCGCTGATGGAAGTACCATTGAAGTGCCGGAAGCGAAGGTTCACATCTCTTCGCCATATTTTCAGGTCTTGCCATCGTGAAATGTTTGAGAACCCCACTATACGACGTGATAGTCGGGAATGTTACAGGATCACGGGACCCGACAGATCCCGACCCAGCCTGGAAGCCTCCTAGCAATGCCAGCAACCTCCCTGGAAGTAGAAGGACGGACTGTGAAGAAAAGCACAACCCAGTTATGGTGGGAGCGAAAGTCGCGACTGAGCAGTGCACGACCGTCTTGGACTTGCTTCAAGTATCCAGGCAGCTGTTCCAAAAGGAACAAGAACAAGATGCGAGTTTAGACGTCTGCAGGAAGAAGGTCGGCAAAACGTTTCCTGGCGCGGGATCAACGGCACAGTCGTTTTACATGGACAAAGGGATCTTGTATCGTGATTACCAGTTTTGCCCCGGGAAGACGGTACAAGCGGTGGTCCCAAAGAAACTTCGTAGCCAAGTTTTGGTACTCGCGCATGAAAATGCATTGTCCGGACATGGAGGAATTAAGAAGACCACGGAGAAAGTACTTGGTGCTTTCATTTGGCCCGGCGTTCAAGCAGATATCAAAAGACATGTTCGATCTTGCGACTCCTGCCAAAGGACGTTTCCCAAAGGGAAACTCGGCAAAGCTCCACTCGGTCGCTTGCCGCTCATCGATACACCATTCGAGCGAGTGGCAGTCGACATCATAGGTCCTTTGTCGCCAACTTCTAGTAAAGGCAATCGTTATATCTTAACGTTGGTAGACTTTGCCACGAGGTACCCTGACGCTGTACCACTAGCGGCTATTGATTCAGCTACAGTAGTTGAAGGTCTGTTAGAAATGTTCTCTAGGATCGGGTTTCCACGAGAAATCCTGTGCGATAAGGCTTCTTGTTTTACGTCATCTTTAATGAAAGAAGTGAATGAACTGCTTGCGATCAAACACCTCCGCTCTACTCCCTTCCATCCAATGTGCAACGGTTTGGTTGAACGGTTTAACGGCACTATAAAGAGAATGCTGCGCAAGCTATGTCAAGAGCAACCAAAGATGTGGGACCGATACCTTGCGCCTCTTCTCTTCGCATACAGAGAAGTGCCGCAGACAAGTCTCGGGTTCTCACCCTTCGAACTGATATATGGTAATCAGGCAAGAGGGCCATTGAGCGTCCTGAAGGAGCTGTGGACTAAAGATGAACTCGATGAGGAAGCGAAGACCACTTACGGATATGTACTGGACGTAAGGGAACGATTGGAAAAAACGCTAAAACTAGCGCATGAAAACCTTGCCAAGGCACAAGCATCACAAAAGAAATATTATGACAGAAAGAGCTGTCGCAGACAGCTGAAGGTTGGGGAGCGAGCATTGCTACTGCTCCTAACAAAGCATAATAAGTTGTTGATGCACTGGAAGGGACCCTTCGTCGTCACGGGAAAGAAAAATGACTTCAACTATTGGTTGGATCTTGGCAACAGCAGGAAGTTGTTTCACATCAATATGTTGAAACGCTACGAAGAACGCAAGCCATTAGAGACAGTCCAAGCATCGATATTCATTGTGCTTAAAGAAGAAGAAACGGATAATCCAATTCCTAGGTTTAAGACTAGAGAAGGACTATGGAACGATCGAGAAGCATCGCTTGAAACTATTAAGAGCGTGCTGGCTTCTAAACCTAGCGCCAAGGCGCCGGACATCAATAAGGAATTCCTAGTCCGCTCTGACGCGCCCGACAAATGGATAGGAGGCGTTGTCATGCAAGAATACTCTTTCAAGGTAGAGCACATAAAAGGTTCCGCGAATCTATGGAATGGAAAATCTTTATTGAGGTTCTGAGAATGCAGGCGCAGATTTTTTGAGTAGACTAAAAGCGTAACTAGTCTACCCATTTTACTGTGTGTGTTTATTGTGCATGTGTCGCTTTGCCACTTTATTGTACATGTGCCGCTATACCCTTCACTCTGTACCGCGTTTTTTTAGGGAAAAAAACTTATCGCGGGGGGGGGGGGGGGGACTCTTTGTCATGAGTCAGTGGACAGCGTCAAAGCACTGCGTAGGAGCATCTGCTCCAAACTCCATTGAGTCGCCGACAAAGACGACGATGTTGGCGGGCGGTGGCACGAGCGACCGGACGAGGGAGAAAGAGAATCGACTAATCAGTGGTGGACACGAAACCACAGGCTGTGGTACGAGGAACGAGCAGAGAGGAGAGGAGACTGGGATGCTCGAAGTGGAGATCGCTCGGAGACTGGGGTGAAAAGATCGCTGGTGTCGAGGTCGGTGTCGTCGGGGTCCAGACCCGAACCCGAGAGCCTCAACAGAACAAGCACGACCCCGGCTGTCCCTGGAGAGATCCGCCGAGCGTAAGGCTCAGTTATTCCTGCGGCAGCTGCTGCTGCCGGCGTTCGTGTTCCTGCCGGCGTTCGTGTTCCTGCTGGCGTTCCGGTTCATGTTGGCATTCCTGTTCCTGCTGGCGTGCCTGTTCCTGCTGGAGTTCCTGTTGCTGTTCCTGAGCCGCCGTGCGGAGAGCAGAGGTCACCTGGGGGTGACCAGAGGCTTGGAACGACGCTGGCGAGAGGCGCCAGGGCGAAGCCGCGAGCCAGGGAATCAGTACGGGCGCCGCTCAGCTACAGCGGTCGAACTTGGTCGGTCTTCGACTCCGACAACCTTGGACTCGGACGTCCGGGTTGGCTCTACCGTGCGTTCGCGTACGCGTCCCTCGTATGCCACTGCGCGCCACGTCACTACTGCCGTCAACGCAAGTGCCCGAGTAGATAAGACTCGATGATTTTTGTTTCTTGGTTTTAGATTGAGACTGTTCTCGCGTGGACTAACGGGGTTAATTGTACTTTTGGTTTTTAGGTACTTTCTGTGTGCTGTTTAGTGTTTTTTTCTATTTTTTCTTGCATTGAATATTAAGTTTGTTTTGAAAAAAAATGACTTCGTCTTTCCTGAACTGAGGCTTTGCCTCAGTTTAAACTATTCACTCCCGAGGAACCTGACATCACACCCAGCAAGGCACATTCGTCGCAGTGAGAATAGGCCAGGACATGTCCATAGTAAGTGGTGTGCTGTGGCTGACGCACCCGTGTTGCAAGTTCCACAGCTGCAGGTGGTCAAGCGACTTGTCAATATTGTAAGGAAGATCACGAACGTCGGCGCAGAGTCAGCAGCATCGGCAGCATCAAGCGGGCAGCAGAAGCTCGAGCGAGGGGACTGTGCTCGGTGCATCCTACGACCGGCTGTCGCTAGGAACCTCAATAAATCTCCTTTATAAGTGGTGGAGCCGTGCTGGGTAACGTTCCCCTCTACCATCCTGGAACTTCGTTCACGGACGCTGCCCTCTGCCATGCCGGACGCCGACCAGCAGACTGTTCCATCGTCACCCGTCCCTTACGCTGGCACCGTTCGCCAGCGGGAACCTCCTATCTTCAGTGGAACCGACGACAACGACGTTGAAGAGTGGCTGTCACCGGGTGGCTGTCAGAACGGGTGAGCGTTCACAACAAATGGAATGACTCGGACAAGCTGGCTCACGTATCCTTCTATCTTGCGGGCGTCGCCAGTCTCTGGTTCAGGAATCATGAGAGGGATATCCGAACGTTGTCGGCGTTCAAGACGTCGATTACCGAAGTATTTGACCGACCCGCCGTCAGGATACTCCGAGCCGAGCAGCGTTTGCGTACACACGCACAGGACACGGGTGAGACGTTCACCAGCTATATAGAAGACGTCCTCGATTGGTGCAGGCGCGTGAACGCTGCCATGACGGAAGCGCAAAAGATTAAGCACGTCATGAAGGGAATCGATGATGACGCGTTCCAGAGGCTTCTGGCCAAGGACCCGCGCACTGTTGGCGACGTTATCAGCTTGTGCCAGAGCTATGATGAATTGCGTAAGCAGCGAGCTCTGACAAGGCGACATCCCACACTTAATGCGGCGTCACTCTGCAGCCTGACCACCAGCCTTGAACAAGCCTCCCTGATAACCCAAATCAAGGATTTGGTCCGCAAAGAAGTCACGCGACAGCTGTCTCTGGTGCCCATCACTCCGGAGTCTGCCAGCACTTTGCCGTCTCCTCTCCGTAATGTGATCCATGAAGAGGTCACGAAAGCACTGCCAGCTGTTCACCAGCAGAATGCCGTGGCTACACCGTTAACTTATGCCGCGGTTGCTGCAATGGCCCCTCGCAGTGCACCCGTACCACGTTTCCAGCAGCCTGTGCACCACCCTCCTCCTCCCGTTCCCTGGGCCAGCACTGCCGTCGCTAACCCGTGGCGTACGCCGCACAATCGCCCTATATGCTTTGCATGTAGGTATCCCGGTCACGTCACAAGGTTCTGCCGCCGCCGATCGCAGGCGTTCGATGACGATCGACGAACGTCCTATGTGCCGCCCGATCCAAATGCGCCTTACGGACCTTCAATCCATGACCACCTCGCTCCCAGACTGATCGCCGTCCTCGCTTCGAACGCTCCCGGTCACCCTCCCCACGTCGCCGATCGCTTTCCCCTATACGTCAGCGACCCCTCTCTAACGAAAAGGGAAACTAGACGACGCATTTCCTGAGGCAAGAACTGCGCAAGTGTCACCATGCCGAAGTCCTCCTCCTTTACCTGCCAATGTCATTGATGTGTTTGTCGAAGATGTCGCTACAGTCGCCCTCGTCGATACCGGTGCCGCTATTTCAGTTACGGATGCAAGGTTTTGCCGCTTGCTTGGTAGAGTGACGACGTCTCTGTCTGGATTGTCACTTCGACCGGCAAGTGCTCAACCCATTCGCCCTACCGCTGCTTGTACAGCCCGTGTAACCATACAGGACGTTTTATACACGATTGAGTTCATAGTTCTTTCATCGTGCTCCCACGCCGTTATTCTAGGATAGGATTTTCTCTCACGCCACCATGCCATCATCAATTGCGCTCGGGCTGAGATTGAACTTTGCCACCTTGGTCACCTGGCCTCGGTCGATGCTCATCCTGCCGCTAAACTTCTCGTGAAAGAAGACACCTGTATTCCCCCGTGCTCTTCAGCATTCGTACCAGTTTCGTGTAGTGCCATATCCGACGGGACGGTCTTATTCATGCCCTCTCATCACTTTGTTACCCGAAAAGCGCTTCCTTTGCCCTTTGCAGCTCTTGACCTCGCCGCCGGTGTCGTCAGCACGATTCCCATTTACAACCATCTTTCATCGCCGCTATCACTGCTCCGCCGCCAATGCCTTGGTTACGTCGTGTCGGTTGATTCGACACGAATTGTCTCCGTCCTCGACGAAGTGCCTTCTACTGCCGTTCATGAACTGAGTGCCCTTTCCGTAGCCGACTCAGCATGGACAGATGTGTTCAGCCCATTCATCGCCGACGATCTGACACATTCGCAGCGATCTCAACTTCTCGCAATCCTTCAGCACTTCCGCCGTTCTTTCGACGTTGCGCAAGCATCTCTTGGCCGTGCATCGACAGTCGAGCATCACATCGACACTGGATCTCACTCACCGCTGCGATAAAGACCATATCGCGTGTCCGCTACGGAACGTCACGTCATTGCAGAACAGGTCGATGACATGCTTCGTCGGGCCATCATTCAACCTTCACAGAGCCCATGGGCCTCTCCCGTGGTACTCGTCACGAAGAAAGACGGTTCCATCCGCTTCTGTGTTGATTTTCGACGGTTGAACAAGATTACACTGAAGGACGTCTACCCATTACCACGCATCGATGATGCTCTGGACTGTTTGCAGGGAGCCGAGTTCTTTTCTTCGCTGGATTTGCGGTCAGGCTACTGGCAGGTTCTGATGGCAGAGGCCGATCGCCCGAAAACTGCATTTGTTACACCAGACGGCTTGTATGAATTCACCGTCATGCCTTTCGGACTTTGCAACGCACCTGCTACGTTCGAAAGAATTATGGATAATGTTCTGCGTGGCCTCAGATAGAAAATCTGTCTTTGCGATCTTGACGACATTGTGGTGTTCGCCCCTGATTTCGCAACGCACCTGCTCCGCCTCCAGAACGTACTCACTTGCTTGACCAACGCGGGGTTGCAACTTAACCTGAAGAAATGTCGATTTGCTGCTAGTCAGCCCACAATTTTAGGCCATGTCGTGTCAATGGAGGGCATTCGCCCGGATCCCGGGAAGCTACGTGCTGTTACTGCGTTCCCAAGACCTACCACTATCAAAGAGCTACGCAGTCTCATCGGCCTCTGTTCTTACTTTCGGCGATTCGTTCCAAACTTTGCGTCAATTATATCACCTCGCAAGCAGCTCCTTGGTGGCTCTAGAGATCTCCCAACATGGTCTCCAGAGTGTGATGACGCCTTCACAACTTTGCGCCGTCTTCTCACGACGCCACCCATTCTTCGCCATTTTGACCCTCAAGCGCCAACCGAACTTCATACTGACGCAAGTGGTGTAGGCCTTGGTGCTGTGTTGGCACAACGTCAACCTGGCCACACAGAATACGTCGTCGCATAGCGAGTCGCACGTTATCCAAGGCGAAGGCCAATTACAGCGTAACAGAAAAGGAGTGTTTGGCCATTGTGTGGGCGTTTGGCAAGTTTCGCCCATATTTATACGGCCGATCTTTTGACGTAGTGACCGACCACTGTCGATCACTGTTGGCTGTCGACGCTAAAAGACCCATCGGGCCGCCTTGCCCGCTGGGCATTGCGAATTCAGGAATATGACATCCGCGCGGTTTACCGTTCCGGGCGAAAGCACTCCGACGCTGACGCGCTATCTCAATCACCGCTTCCCCCGAAGGCCAGTAACGACTCCTCCTGCGAGTGCACATTGTCATCTCTGGACTTTGACACTATCGCTGCTGCACAGCGTGATGATCCCTGGACTGCATCTCTGTTCGATCTTCTCTCGGATACGTCGAAAGTTCCAGCGTCACGCACGCTTCGGCGCCAAGTTCCTCATATTGCGATTCGAGACCAGCTGCTGTATCGCCCCAACTATGACCCAGAGGGACGCACATGGTTACTCGTCATTCCGCGAACCTTGCGATCAGATATTTGCTCCTCGTTCCACGTCGACCCTCAGTGTGGCCACGCGGGAGTCTTCAAGACCTACGAAAGACTTCGACACCGCTATTACTGGCGGGGAATGTACAATTTCGTCCGCCACTTCGTCCGCTCTTGTCATGAGTGCCAACACCGCAAAGCGCCACCGCACAACTCCGCCGGTGAACTCCAGCCTTTGCAAAGCCCATCCCGACCCTTTGATCGCGTGGGCATAGATCTCTATGGGCCACTTCCGTTGACTCCTACCGGCAACAGGTGGATCATCGTTGCGGTAGACCACTTAACACGTTATGCGGAGACTGCTGCTCTACCAAATGCTACAGCGCAGGAGGTCGCCAATTTAATACTACGCCGTTTTCTCCTTCGTCATGGGGGTCCACGTGAACTTTTAAGCGACAGAGGCCGCACCTTTTTATCTGAAGTCATCGAACAACTGCTTGCTGCATGCGCTATTGTTCATCGTAAATGCACTGCCTGTCACCCACAGACTAACGGTACCACGGAACGCTTCAATCGAACTCTTGGTGACATGCTCGCCATGTACGTCTCACCTGATCACTCTAATTGGGACCTAGTTCTTCCGTTTGTCACCTACGCCTACAACACCGCGACTCAGGCCACTACCGGATTCTCACCCTTTTACCTTCTTTACGGCCGTCATCCTTCGCACGCAATCGACACCATTCTGCCCTATCGGCGGGACCCATCCGAATGCCTGCCGATCTTGGAAGCAGCCAGACACGCCAAAGAATGTCGCCAGCTGGCCCGCCAATTCACCTCAGACGACCAGAACCGTCAAAAAGCCGTTCACGACGCCCGGAACTCAACTCCCAATTTTCTCCCGGGCGCCCTCGTCTGGTTGTTAGTGCCGCACCACACGCCTGGGCTCGCTTCAAAACTCCTCCCGAAGTACGACGGGCCATACCGCGGTCTCAAAAGAACATCACCCGTTAATTACCTGGTTGAGCCGCTCACGCCACCGTCCGACAGGCGACGTCCGAACCGTGAACTCGTTCACGTTCAGCGCCTCAAGCCGTATCACCTTCTACCGTTCTTCCGGACAACTAAGTCGCCAGGATGGCTCCTTTATTTCCGCGGGGCCCTTGTAAGGAAGATGACGGAACGTCGGCACACGCTCCCGGCATGGAAGCCCAGGCGGGAGTGGGTCATGGCCTTCGAGCAGAACCACGAAGAAGCAACACTTTTTCGGTACAAGGGAACTGAGCTGCACATTTATTGGACACCGAGTCATATGGCCGCAGGAGGGAATGAGCGAGCGGACGTGCTCGCGCGGGGAGCAAATTTACTCGCCCCCCATTCTCCTTGCCCCGCTTCCGTTGCAGCCCGATCGGCAGAAGATGTCGGCACTGTCGATGCTCACCTGCAACTCCGACAGCATACAAAGATTGCTCTACAAGCGCAGTGCTCGCGAAACGAACGCGTCGTTCGTGAAACGGGGCGGATAGCTTTTTCTTTCTTTTTTTGCGTTTTATTTTCTGTCTCTCGTAGGTTGTTATTGCGTGCACGGCCCTTACGCATCGAAATAAAAAAAAACATACGTAAAAAGGAACGAGATTGGTTAATATGAAGTCATCAGAATATATCACGCTCATAAAAATCGTAGCACGAAACACTCGCCGTATTTCGTTTTCGGGTGCAGTCCCGAACGCCGTTCAGAGGCTTGTAGCTTCGACGACTCTTGTCGTCATCAACCAAGGCAATCCAAGTTAGAGTAAGCCAGCCGAAAACATATAGCCCTTTATGCTAACGAGCTCTCGGTTGACAATCAATTCCGAAAACAGCATTGATTTCAATCTTTCACGTCTACATAATATGATGGAAAGCGATAGCGTTCCTCAGCACTTGTTTGCCACGAACGTTACCAGTTACTGAGAAACCAGGTCACATTTTGTGGTGGGCGAGAACCATCGATCGCTTCGATGGGTGCCACCATGTTCGATGACGCAAAGCTTTTGGGGCGCCCTATATCCGAATATAGCGTTCGCGACGCAAACCCAAAACGCCATTCGCGTCTCATGCATGCTCGGTTTACTTCTTTGTTGAGGCCCCTATTCTCAAACTCCCTAATTTTCGTGGGGTTTTGCGCCCCGCACAGGTTCTGAACGTGGTGGCGCCAAAGCATGTATGTCGAAAGCCCCAACAGGCAATGCTGTAGCGAACGAGGACGACGTTGTGTGCATGACGGTGTCCGCTGTGGCAGCATGCTGCATGCTGTCGCAATGCCCATTGGGCATTCAGTCATTATGCGGCGCCACACGGCTAACAGCGGCGATATGGCGCCACCGTGTACGGGAAACGGAGTCATGAGCATGCGTTGGGCTTCGCGACGGTAACAGGAGAGGACGTCGTCCAATACGTTGCAAGGCTGTGGAGGGCCTACCGGCGAAAGACGCATCCCAGTCGGTACTGTTCAGCTTGTCTTAATTTTATGCTTGCTCAAAAGTACTGCCACGCCACTTCTGGATAGGTTCGCGGTGAAAAAAAGAAAGAGAAAAGAAAGAAAGAAATAATGAAGAAATAAATAAAGAAAAAGAATACGCATTCAAAAGAATCCCGTAGCAACGTAGAAAAAGAAGAAAAAAGAAAAGTACATCCTCAACTCAAAGCAGAATAATCGTTTGCTAGGTAAAACACGCAGAATAAGAACGCGTGGATAAATTTACCAACGACGCATTCCTATAGAGGGCGACAACATTTCTTATACCGCGGAAGCAGTTAAAGGGGCCCTGCGACCCGAATTATGGACTTTGGTTCTTGACGTGAGATGGCGCTATACCATGCGTGCGCCCCCGTGCTCCGTAATTTATTTCCTTTAGTGTATCGTGCGACGTACAATTTGTAAAGAAATAAAGTTTATGTATACAAATAAAGAAAGCGGGTAATACGTATATTGAAGGCGGATGCTGGTTAACTGCGAGTACTCCAATAAAATTATCTTAAAGAAATTTAATTATTCGCACGACAAGAGCGCAAGTCAACGAGTAAAAAAAAATGAGGTATGAATGCGCTTAACTTCTAGCCATGACCACGGTCCAAAATAGGGGCTTATAAGGTTTTCTGGGCGTTATTGCTGCAAGTAAACAACATTTGGCGCAGATATCACCCTAAGAGACGGAGTCCCGCGCTTATGGAGGCTCCCCAACAATAGGCGTACTCTGGCGCCAAGCTGGGCCGGGTGGCGATTCAAGTTCTTCCAAAGGTGTTTCATCGTACGGGACAGCGCATAGCGCCTCATTTAGTCGCAGGATATTGCGTTCCAATTCCATCAAACGAGAGAAACTCATTGCATAGCTTTAACTTGCCCGCAAACGTATTACAGCTGTTTACTGGTACGCTGGAGACAAGTGTACATGCATGATGATGATTTCTATTGACATCCCCTTTGAAACCGAGCGGCGACAAATCTGGCCGGCTTGATTTAATCAGGCTTTACACTATCTACCGCAGTCTGGCTTTTTGCCAATCTCTCCATCTTTTTTTTTTCATCATTAAAGCATCTTAATTTCATATTGTACAATAGTTACCTATGCCTGTAACGACACGGGTTGTATCAATCTCTTCCATTCTTTTCTTTCCAACAATACGCCTCTTGCTTATCTCGACAGCTGTCCATTGCTTGTATGCTCTTGAGTCCCAGCGCTTGTGAAAGGTGGACGTTTCTTAAGTGTTTTGCTGGCTGAGTATCTTCACCGTGTATTTATTACGATGTGTGAGTCTTTTTTCGACTTTAGCTGCAGCTGACACATGCCTCATCTTGTTGCGAATATTTGCTCCGGTATGTTTTTGTCCTTAGTCAGCCCGCTCGAGTTAGTAGTAGATTTTTATGGCTCAACGGAAACTGGTCGCCAAAGAGCGCCAAACATAGGGTTGGTGGTCGACACAGGTTAGTAAGCAGTACTCGAGAAGGAGAAGAAACAGTGGTGTATAAGGCCTAAAATTAAGTGAGTAATGATTATATTTCATGATTATGGGCAATGCATATGACCTTTACAAAGTCACGCAGCCTCAGCAACAGTCCTTGTCAGGGCAAGGAGTGAGTAGTGCCTGACATGTGAGATAAAAAAGCTGAGCCATTTCCTCGTGAGACAAGGCTGAGATCAATGGGAATATGAAATTGCACGTAGGAAGCCTACACTCGCTAAAAACTTAAAAACTCTTTTTAGTGAAAACATTTGGTAGTCGCCGAGAAAGAAAGACGGGAGCGGAGGTATTTGGTTTCTGTACAGGTCTGGAAAGTGACGTCTCCTTTCTGGTTCTAGCCTTTTGCACATGATTAGAACATGAATAACGGACAGTCGATCACCACATTTTGGACAGTGTGGTGCTGGAGAACTGTTTCAGAGATGTGAATGCGTTGCATGTGTGTGTCCTATCCTAAGCCTGCATAGTGCAAACTCTTTATATCTGTCACGTTTCGCGGTAGCATATCTTCCTATTATGGGCTTTATTGTGTGCACTTTGTTTTCAACTGCTTCATTCCATTCTTCTTGCCATTGCATACAGATTCTGTTTCTAATGTGTGGCCTGAGGTCCTCGTAGGGTACATTATCTATGTCAAGAGAATTACGGAGCGCACCTGACTCGGCAAGCATGTCGGCAACCTCATTGCCAGCTATGTTGCAGTGCCCCGGTACCCAGCACAGTGTGATTGTAAGTTTGGATTTGTGCGCCGACATGACACATTTTAGACGGAAATTAGTTACTGGATTTTTATGCTTTTACCGGATGACAATGCAATCACAGCACTGTGAGAGTCTGTGTACATGATGGAGGCTGGTTGTTTCTTCTGTAGGATGTGCCTTACGGCCAGGAGGATGCTACAGCATTCTGAAGTAAATATGTTTGTATGTTCGTTCATCGTTTTCTATTCGGAGAATTGAGGGCCACGTGCGGCACATGCGACAGCTGAGGACTTATAGGCGTCAGTGTAATACTTGGCGCACCTCTATTTTGCCTGCAAGTACATGAAGTGATGATTTATTGCGAGCGGATGCCCATGTTTGCCCACCTCAAGAAATGACATATCACAGTTAACAGCATGTATTTTCCACGGCGCAATGGTATCTTTACGGGAGACCACCTGGAGATCGTAGACCGGTATGTGCAGGCTTTCAATGTGTGACGCTGCTCTAGCGGGATATGGTGGCGTTGCTTATGGTTGCTGGTTGTGTCCCGCAAAAGTTCACCAGATGGATGTTCCGCATGAGAAAGCACCTTAGTGGCATACACTATGTTTGTGCACTGCCTTCGTCGTTCCAGTGACCATCTGTTCGCCTCAACATATAGGCTGGCTATTGGGCTAGTTCTGAAGGCACCCTTGGCCAGACGGAGCCCAAGGTGATACAGTGGGTCAAGCATCTTTAGCGCAGACTTTGACGCGGATTCGTACACTACCGAGCCATAGTCAATACGTGACAGGACTACGCTATTCAGAAGGTTCAGTAGACAGTCACGGTCTGTACCCCATGACTGATGGGAGAGGATCTTTTGTAAGTTCAATGGTTTCAAGCGTTTTATTCGCAACTGCTTGATATGGGCAACAAAGGTAAGCTTTTCATCAACCACAACACCTAGGAATTTGTGACCTTCTTTAACGGCTATGATCAGCCCGTTCAGCGTGATGTTGGGGTCTGGCCTAATGCCATGCAGTTTAGAATAAGGTAAGTATACGTTTTTCCCACAGTTAAATTTAAAACCATTTTCATTTGCCCAGCTTGAGAGTTTATTTACCCCCAACTGAATTTGCCGTTCACAGATGGCCAAGTTCCCGGATTTGAAACTGATCCGGACATAGTCTACGTAAACAGAGTAGGGGATAGTTTTTGGGAACACACTGCTTAGGGAGTTCATTTTAACTATGAAAAGCGTGCAGCTGAGAACGCCACCTTGGGGGACACCAATCTCCTGTATAAACCGCTTCGATAGAGTATTTCGAACACGAACCACGAAGGTGCGTTCGGAGAGGTACCTTTCTATAGTATTGAGAATGTTTCCGGAGACTCCAAGAGAATGCAGATCACGGAGAATGCCATAACGCCAGATCGTGTCATAAGCTTTTTCCAGGTAAAAGAATACAGTAAGACAGTGTTGTTTGTGGATAAAGGCAGCCCTGACATAAGACTCAAATGCTACAAGTTGGTCAGTTGTCGACCGACCAGACCTAAATCCAGCTTGACGTTGGACAACAAGGCTGTTATATTCAAGGCAATACACGAGGCGGCGATTTATAATTTTTTCAAAGACCTTGCAGAAGCAACTAGTCAAGGCAATGGGCCTGTAGCTAGCTGCAAGTGTGGCTTCCTTTCCTTGTTTTAGAATGGGTATGATAACAGCCTCTTTCCAGGCTTTGGGTAGGCGCTCAGAGGACCATATCTTGTTAAACAGAAAGAGGATGGTTACAAGGGTGTGTTCATGTATGTGCTTCAGCATTCTATATGTAATTCTGTCTGGGCCTGCTGATGAGGTACCATAGGTTTCCAGAGCCACCTTCAGTTCCTCCATATAGAAAGGGCTATTGTACCCTCCTGTGGATGGCATTTTATCAAGGATAGGTTGCCACTCCTCCGCTAGCTTGTGTCGCATGAAGGAGTCTGTATAATGTGCTGAGCTGAAAATACATTCAAAATGTTGACCTATTGCATCTGCTTGGTGTTCCAGTCTATCACCAGCAGTGCGGACCAGAGCCACCGGTTGAGCACTGCGCCCTTGAAGTGCTCTAAGTCTGTTGTACACTTTATGTGTATCTTTTTAGGAGTTTACAGATGAAAGGAATGACTGCCAGCTTTCCCGTTTGGATGTACGTCAGATACACCTGTCATTTGCTTTAGCACGCTTGAAGTCTATTAAATTGTCAACTGTAGGATACCTGCGGAATTTCGACCTTGCTTTGTTTTGGTTCTCATATGCGTTCT
Source organism: Dermacentor silvarum (assembly GCF_013339745.2). Taxonomy (NCBI): domain Eukaryota; kingdom Metazoa; phylum Arthropoda; class Arachnida; order Ixodida; family Ixodidae; genus Dermacentor; species Dermacentor silvarum. The sequence continues at coordinate 287,629,399 of NC_051154.1, forward strand.
TGCACTCCGCATTCCACCATTAACTTTGTTTGTTTTGTGTTTTAATTTATGTCTGTGGGATTGATTTCTGTGCGGCCTCCATAGTATGCAGTGTGATCATGGATTGAGATTCGTCTGTACCTAGGTCTACAATTGATGAACAGGGCAGTTTTGAGAGTTCTCAGAACTTCTTCCAATCAGCAGCCTGTTCTTTAAATTTCCTATAATTATTTACATACAAATTTATGTTTCCTGTGTGTTTTAAGCAAACAGGAAAGTTGTCGCTACCATACAGATTATCAATAACAGCCCACTCAGTGGTTGCCAAGAGCACCGGAGAGCCAATAGCAAGGTCTATTGCTGTGTATGAGCTGTGTCCTATATTAAAGTATGTTGGCTCTTTTTTCTTAAACATACAGGAACTGGAGGACAATAGAAATTTTTCGATCAGTGCACCTCGGGAATCAACTATTGTACATCCCCATAGTCACATGGCATAGTAGCTGGTGCGCATTGAAATCTCCAACCAACATGAATGAATCAGGGAGCTGGTCAATGAGTTTTTCAAATTCTTCGATGGAGAGGTGATGGTCCGCACGAATATATAGGAAACATATGGTTATTATACTCCCAAAAGTTAGGGCTCGTATTGCCACTGCCTCTAAATTCGTAGCCAGAGTGATGCTCTGGCAGGGAATTGTTTTCTGCACGACAATAGCTACGCCACCCGATGGCTGGGCACTGCCTTGCCTGTCTTTCCGGTATACTGCATGTTCTGTTAGAAAGTTTGTGTGGGTTACGTTTAAGTGGGTTCCCTGTAGGCAAAGTATGTTTGGTTGGTATTGTGCGAGTATTTCATATATGTCATCCAGATTCTTGAGTAGCCCTCGGCAATTACAGTGTATAAAGCTCTCAATAGCCATTTCTGTGAATGAGAAGTGGACGCGTTATTCAAATGTCACCGCCTTTTTTAGGCGGCTTCACTGGCGGATGTTTATTCTGTTCGAGGTGGTCTAGAAAACTCCGCCTCTCTTTAGGGGACTCTCTCAGCGTCAGAGACACTGAGGATCCCGGGGTCACTTCCATTGCTTCCGGCGGAGACTCGGAAGTAGATGAGTGTTTGTCAAGAGGGGTATGTGCTCTGTGTTGTTCTGTGTGCTCTGTGTCAGTGCTCTGTGTTGTTCCAGAGGTGTGTGAGAAGTTGACCTCTGGGACTTGGAAGGTTGGTGCAGCAGATGGGTGCTTGCTGGGGGGCCGAGAAAGGCGCGCATCAGCAAAGCTGTACTGCTTTCCCACCGTAACTAGACGCTGCCCGGCCCCCCGCACGCTGCGTCAACGTAGGATCTTGCAGAGAGAAGCGAGAGCTTCTTCCGGACTTCAGGGAATGTTACGTTATCCGTTACTTTGATTTCAATGATTTTTTTCTCGTTCTGGAACATTTCACAAGTTCGTGAGTACGCAGCGTGCGGCCCGTGACAGTTGGGACATTCTGTTTGAGTGGCACTGCTGCTTTCAGTTGGGTGCTCATGAGCACCACACTTTGCACAGGTGAGTTTTCCGTGACATGTGTTGGATCCGTGTCCGTACTTTTGGCACATAAAGCATGTTCTCGGGTTTGGGACTCTGCTTTCACAGCATCTGGTAGACGGGAACGATTAAAAGTCAAGACGATATGGGGTGTCACTACATCTTCATCGTTTTGCCTTATGGTGCTCAACATTTATGCAATTTACATTGGGTTTACTTGCAAATGAAGCTGGGTGCTAAATGTGTGCGTATATTGCGACACGGACAGGAACGAACATCTACGCATTCAGCGTCTCTGTGCGACAACCGAAGAATGTGCGCCTCTGTGATTCACTTCTTGGGCGCTGTTTATTCGTGGACCAATAGATATTTGGATTTTGTGGCATTTATGGGACAACGCTGGGACTCAGAACGGCTTGATGCATGATTACGGCGAAGCAGGGGTACGATATTGCAGACGTAGCCTTGTGCAGGCATATGCTGCTTAGCAGGTAATGCCAAGCGCCAGCGTTAACTAAATATAGATCGCCACTTTTTAGAAAACATCAGGAGGTCTGTACACTTCATTAAAAATGAAGTTAACTCCACAGAATGCAGCGCCACAATGCAGCTTCCCGTATGGTACAGACCACGTCTAACTGGAACAATTTTTGCTAGATAGGTGCTACATTTACCTCTTTTCATTGTTTTACAAGCTCCACAACACACTTTACGAGGTTGAATTCGTCGCTGTTACGTAGATTTAAGTTCGGATTTAACATGACGACATCTTCTTCAACGGCAAACACCTTCGTACAACTGATACAAGTAATTTGCTTATTTAAAGATCGAATTATTCTTTTATACAAATTGAATATGGTGGCAGTAAATTTAATAAATAAATAATGTTCCCCTTAAGCTTGTACAACTATGCGCACCAATAATTGTTCTTACAATTATAACAATGGAGCAATATGAATACGCTCGTGTTTAAATGTTTCTAATAGGCTATTTTCCTTTTTTTTCATAATAAAACATTACGAGGGCATTACAGCGGAACTTGAAACTTTAGTATAAAGTTGCGTTGTAGATACATTAGTACGTTTTTGTATGCATGTTATGTTTTTCTGAAGAGCACACAGTTTGTTCTCTAATATTGGCATGACATGTGAGCTTTAACTGTTCTCAGCTTCATGATGTTATGTGCCATGGAAAATTCAGAACTGCTAAACCAAGTAAAAGTCTCATTCACAGAGCAGTGAAATATTTGTTGGGATGCGCTATGAACTCCTATTTAGCTTCAACACGCCTGAGTAAGTTCAATAACCGAAGCAGTCGACCATTAACCTACGTATGAAATGTTATTAGACTGCGGCAGGTCTTGTGGGTCATTATATAATTTTCTTACTATATTATTTTTAATATCTAATATTCAGGGCTACGCTTCGGATCAATTCTGAGCGTATCGGAAAAGCCAAAAAATGAAGAACAAACTTAACCTCGTTCAAAATATCATGTAATCCCACCGGAAAATACAGGTTTTGCTAAGCGCACTAGCTGTGTCCGACCTCTTTACCTTTCCTGAAATAAATTATATCTCTCTATTTCAGTGTGCGTGCTGCTCGTACTTACAATGCGTACTCTCAACTTGATAAACTATGAAACGTTCAACGCCCCTTTTGCCGGAATCCAACTGTGGAATTCTATATCACATTACATTAAGTCATCACCCACAGAGCTTGCATTCAAGAACCATGTTAAGAATTATTTTATAAAACTCTCTTCATCCTAGCAGCTGATTTCTGCTGTTCTAAGAATGGTACTTGTTACATTGCTTCCATTTTTATTTTATTGTTAACTGGTATTTCTTGTTTACTGCACAAAAACATTACTTTGCCATTTTTTTTTACTAAACAGCTCCGTATTTTCTTATTTTATTGCGATAGCAATTATATGGACACTTCGACCGGATTTCTGCCGTCGGCGCCGCCATCGTCGTCGCCGTGAGGTTCCGTATAGATTCCAAGGGCGATAAAATCGTCGCCGCACGCCGTATGCGCGAGCGAAAGCGCGCGGGGGGCGTGCGCTATCACGGAGGGCAAACTCCCCCGCGCGCTATCACGGAGAGCGAACGCACGGCGGAAAGCAAACGCGACCGTCCCGCGAAAGGCCGTGGGGGTATGGGAGGGAGGGAGCCGGGGCGGCGCTGTGCTTCGGCGCCAAAGGCGTATCTTGCCGCTCAATCTCCCACGCGAAAGCAAGAAACGGGAAGAGGGGGGAGGAGGGCGGGGCAGCTTCCTTTCTGCCAACAACTTCTCTGCCCGGCGGTCGTCCGCACCGTCTCTTATCTCCACACGGCTCTGACCTTTGTATGTGCTGTGCATTCGCCGCTCAGTTTCCGTTGAAGCGATAGACCACGCGAACTTGCGCTTGCTGCCAGCGTTTTGACAGTCGTTGGCTGCGGTCATTCAGTGTGATCTATTCATGTTTGCTTGAGCGCGCTGACACCACGATTGTTAATTCAGTTAGTAAGCCAATGTGTCCAAGTATATGCAGCCGATAAAACTACTATTCCTACTCCGAATAGCTCTCTACTAATTTGCTATCGCAATAGATGCTTCGCCTTTCGGGCGAAACTGCGAAATTTTTCATGAACAATGTCAGTTTTACATAAACGTGCATACAGTGTTGTTACTACACAGTAGACAGTTCCCACGTTAGGAACTTTCAGGGGCACTCCCATACATAAAAAGGGGGGCAAAAAACGACATTACATCAAACGGTGGTTATGGTAACCTAATTGACAATTCGAAAACTAGAAGCAAAGAACACAACCAAAAAATTTCGCAGTTTCGCCCGAAAGGCGAAGCATCGATTGCGATAGCAAATTAGTAGAGAGCTATTCGGAGTAGGAATAGTAGTTTTATCGGCTGCATATACTTGGACACATTGGCTTACTAACTGAATTAACAATCGTGGTGTCAGCGCGCACAAGCAAACATGAATAGATCACATTGAATGACCGCAGCCAATGACTGTCAAAACGCTGGCAGCAAGAGCAAGTTCGCGCGGTCTGTCGCTTCAACGGAAACTGAGCGGCGAATGCACAGCGCATACAAAGGTCAGAGCCGTGTGGAGATAAGAGACGGTGCGGACGACCGCCGGGCAGAGAAGTTGTTGGCAGAGGAGAAGCTGCCCCCCCTCCTCCCCTCTCTTCCCGTTTCTTGCTTTCGCGTGGGAGATTGAGTGGCAAGATACGCCTTTGGCGCCGGAGCACAGCGCCGCCCCGCCTCCCTCCCTCCCATACCCCCACGGCCTTTGGCGGGACGGTCGCGTTTGCTTTCCGCCATGGGTTCGCTCTCCGTAATAGCGCGCGTCCCCCGCGCGCTTTCGCTCGCGCGTACGGCGCGCGGCGACGATTTTATCGCCCTTTGAATCTATACGGAACCCCACGGCGACAGCGACGACGACGGCAACGCCGACGGCATAAATCCGGTTGAAGTGTCCATATAATTGCTATCGCAATAATAAGCTTGACACTGGAAAATCATAACGCGCAGTATGTATGGTTTTTGTTTCTGTTGCCTTAAACCTAAATATTACACAAAATAACGCTTATTTTGCTCTTTTCCTTGCTTTTCAGCTCATCTGACAGCAAGACATACGAGTGTTTACTTGGAAGACAGCTGCTCTAAACTGACAATTTATTTAATTATTTGATAATAAAGCAGTAGTTCTCCCCTCATTTTGTGCATTCTTATTAGTGTTTCATCTCATTGGTTTCCAAATGTGTACGCTACAAGAAATACGACGTCTGATGTTCATGCGAACTGCTAACGTTTCTATATCCGACTCTACAGTAATTTTCAACTTAATTGAATAAAATATACATAACATTTTTTGCTAGATATGTAGTCTATTTTGCAAAAACGCGTAAAAAGAAGTTTAACTTTGTTCTCTCTTACATACACATCATGAATATAGACATGAATATGAAGAAAATTACATACGACTTTTCTATAGAAAAAGGAGTAAGTTACTAGAAAACCGGATACAGCGTGGGCAATGCGCCGCCTTTTTTACGCGAAATTGCACGCTAATTCAGGCACTAAATACCTGTAATATTCACGGCACGCTTTTGTCATTCATGTAAAATATACATTTAAATTGCTGTAAAAAAACAACGCACTTTCGCATGCTTCTAAAATGTCCTATTTACAGACTACGGTAAATTTCACAATTTCGTTGTATAAAAAAAAGCACTGTCCACAGTTACTTTTACAGGAAACCTTTCGCATCCAAATATGCCAATCAACTGCCGGCGAAAAACAACAGGATACCTTTTACAGTGTGGGTATGACTTGCTGTTAAATTGATACCACGTCACTATTTGTCACTTCATTGAAGATCATAATTCTCAATTTCTCTGTGCTAAATTAAGGCCTCTAGCGCCATACTGCGACACTGACGTCAAACTAATGTTTATCAGGTGTTGCCCTTGAAGAAATCCTCAGAAGATGACGCTACAAGCACTCTGCTCAGGTAACGACGTCCGTCAGAAAGAGAGGCTATAAGTTGTCGTGGGAGAGCTACAATGGGAATACAGTTTCCAGTATCGCTCAATGAAAGCCGCGTTTTTATTGGAAGCTGCATAAGTCCTTCCTGTGTAAGTGAAATGCTAAAGTGTAGGCATATGTTTTCAGTTGCTTTTATTTTGAATTTGTCAGTTGAATACCTTTTATTTGCCCTTGTAATTTTTTTGAAATCTTTTACACGCACCCCCGCCTCCCAACCAACCATCGTGTAAACGCTGGCTTTTTGGCCGTTCCTCTGGTGAGAACAATTATTTGAGGTGCAAGCAAGCAACCAAAAACAAGATCGAAATCACCTTCGCTGGGTGGTAAATTTTCCTTCGGAAAACATTGGCAATGCAATGAAGAAGCATTTCATATAGGGCTGTGTGAATACAGTCCAGCTTCGTAGCAGTAAAAACACATACTATATAGCAAATATATGTTCATAGTTGAAAGAAGCCCCAGTCCCAATTTGTCCGCCACAGATATTTAAACATATTTTCCACGTGGTAAGCATGGCCATTGTGTAGAAACGAGTGTAGCAAAAGAACTGTCATTCTTATATTAGATACACACAACAAAACAAGTGATTATGCTACAGGGAACCTCCTATACGTAAGCACCAAACTTGTGTTTCGGAATGCAAATACGACATAAAACTTGCAACGATGTTGCTCATTGCACCAAGATAGTGCAGTAGTACTTATAGTTCCACCTGAAGCGCGTGGCTAGTACTAAGCGAACAATTGTTGAACCATCGAAAGTCATTCACAGCACTGCAGCTTCCCGAGGTACTGATGTGCCGAAAACGCGGCTGGAGAATTATGGCGTGATAGATAGCAGTATACAGGATTTGGAGCCCCGTTCCGACGCCATGTATGCAGACGATTCCTACATTTTTGACGAATTGTACCATGAAACAGTGAAGCCTCAACACTTGGCTTGTCAGAGGGCGACATACGAAATTAACCCTTTGTTGACGAGTAATGCCTACAGGCAACGTACCGGAAATTTTGTTTTTTTTTTCCTGCCGAGTTTTAGTATTGAGTACGAAGTTTCGGGCTAATTGTCTTCGGCCAACACTGAATGACAGGCAGCAAGCGTCATTTGTTGGCTTAGAGCAGGAACACTGGACGAGGAAAAAGTAGTTTGGCACGCGACTCACTGTCTTTTGAAGAAAACGTCAGAGGACACAGGCCGATGCAAGATATCCAGTTGTAGCGGTGTCGCACGTGATGTAACCGAAGTGAAATGTACACCTATGATTCACATATGATGAGAGATGTCTATACAAATTGAAAACAAAGCCTTAGGTGGCTAGGGGTGAAGCCCACTTCTACTTTTCTGCCTCGGCTTTTCCCCCTATTGCTGAAAAAATGTCCGCAAAATATTTTTTGTTTATTAGGCTTATTCTGGGTGGGATTTGCACATTTAGGTATAAAATAAACATTTTTTTATATGTCTCATCTTTAAAGGGTTAACATTTTTGTGCGTCCGTTGAATTGCAACTGAAGAGCAGATGGACGGTGAAGGAGACAACGTAGGATGGAAGAACGCCCTGTACAGAAAACATTACTTGACCATGTCATAGGGGATAATATATAAATATAGACGCAACGAAGCTCATGATGACGCCAAATTTTACGATGTTAGCTCATTGTGGTTAGTCCGAATTTCACGCGGCGTGAAAGGGTACGAACTACTATTATTGTGGCGAGGCTGATACGGGGAAGATTTTTTTCCCCAGTAACTTCATTATAACGACGTTCTAATGCACTGGTTACATCCAACATTACAAAAATAAAAGCCCCTTTCTTAAAGATAGATGGTTGAATGCGTAGCTTTCACCAATGCAAACTGAATCAATGTCAAAGTCCAAAGCCAACGACTACGCAACGAACCCAAGAAATGCTGAGCGACCCGATGCGGTCCATATGTGATTTGATTGCTTGTTTAGGAGTGTATTTTTTAACGTTGAAATTGAATGAAGACACATTTAGTTAAGTTGCATAGCCTTTATTTTAGATCATGTAGCCGTTGATTACACGCACACACTCACACTTTCACGGACTGCATGCCATTGCGGATACACGGGATCGGCCTTACGTTCGCTAACGGCAGCCTCTGATTCTGCCGTGCGCTGCACCCGCGGCCTACCCATGGTGCCGGCCGGCAATGCATTGCGTGACGCGCGTAATGCAATGCAGATATATACAGTTCGCCTGGGTAGTGCGGCGTTGCAGTTCCCATTGTTCTTGCCGGTACAACTGGGAATGTAAACTGTAGTGTTCTACGATTGTGTGCGCAGATGCGCAAATTGTTCTATTGTGGGCCCAGATGCACGGATAGTTCCATTGTTTAAGTTCGCTTTCCTGCAGTGCGTTTTCAGCGCTCATGAACGAATCAGTGAGGCATAGAAAGCTTCGCTTTAATTGACTGTTTCGAACATGAATGGCGAGCCTTATTCAGACCGACCCTCGAGTCGATCCTACGTCGGACCGGGTAGTATGGTTCGATTCCGACCGACTAAAGAGTGCTAGTGACTGCAACGTTATTCTGGGTAATGAAGCAATAAATCAGTGCATAAAATAGTACATATAATGTCTGCTGATAGATATCTTCAAAGCACACATATGTTCCAGTGTTCCTGCTCATGCGTTATTTCTTAATGAAATAACGCATGAAATTCAGCCCCCGCTCTAATTTCTTATATCCGGGCTATGCCATACTTAAGCAACTGGGTGTGTGCCACACGATTCTCCACTTTATATAGCACAGAATGTTAGCTGAGAAAGTCCGTTAACAAAACACACACAACGGAAAGTGATATAATGTCGGCTCACAGGTATATCTCTAAAGCACCTTTTAATAGAATAGAGCAGGTATGAAACTGATTATTTGATTTCATCAAGTTTCCTATAATTGGGTTACCCCGTTCTTCAGCCATTGGGTATGTTACGCAGGGCGTGTGCACATTCTTAACTGATCCCCCAGAATTGGTATGTGCCACTGTGACCCAAGGGGTATAGAATGCGTGAATATACAGTATTTATACGTGTCGTACTACTTCTCCGTGCATGCACGTCTGACCATTCTTTTCTCAACAAGCATCATACTTCACCTTAGCCCCCGTGACATCGCTACGTATACGTCTCACACTACATCCGTCTGATTTCGTCGTGGGAACAGGAATTGTGAATGTTGTATGGCGTCGACATAAATATTGCACGAGATGACTGATATGACCTGTGGGGTGAAACACCATAGCATTTGCTCGTCGGAGAACAACAAATAAATCCTCATGACATCCCCGTCGCCTTCAAGTTGTTGCCGACGTCGTCACCGTGCTCCTGTCGTCAACCAATCAGTTACTCACCTTTCACAAACATGCTCGTCCTTCTAGCAACGCTTTGAAGAACACCAAACGATGCTCAATAGCCAACTGCCTGCAAAATGTTTGCATAATATCGGTTTTTACAATGCGTGGGGATCCACATAATATTTTTTTGAAGGAGGGGAGGCAGTGGGGGCGAGGAGGGGTTACTGCGATTTTTGTATCGTGCTTTCCTGAGAGAGAGACCAGGAGCGTGGTGCTGTGCATGGGCCGCTCCGAACGCTGCTGCTTGCAAATGATCTACGCCTGGGCGGGTAATTCATCCGTAATGGCGTAATTGACGTAAAACAAGAGAGAGAGAGAGAGAGAGAGAGAGACAGACAAAAAGAGAAGAAACAGGCTGTATCCAGGCTGTATCCGCGACCAAATCAGTCATATAGCAGTTTCTACAAGCACAAATCAAACACTACACAGTGGAGTAGCTTGAGGCCGCTCTTGCTCTATGCAGGTGTTCTGCGTGCCCGGGACCAAACGGAATATGACATCGCGCTTTGTGCAACCCCAGTGAATGCGCGCAGAGAGAACTGTTATATTTTTACAACGCATCTTGCCAGGATACGTTGTAAGCCCGCGAATACAGGCAAAATTGCCGCGGGACTGGCTGCTCGAGGCACTTGCGTGTATTCGCGGGCTTCTTTCATGCTCGAAAAAACACTTTTATGTACACGTATTGAGCAACAAAAAGCTGTATCGGAAGTTTTTCATGTTGCTCTACAATTTTCTCGTTGACACTTTTCATCTAACTATAATATTTGAGCTGTTGAATAATTGATTAACACTAATTATGCAATTACACGGAATGCCTGAGTGTCTGAGTGTCTCCAAGTCTGAGTGTCTCCAAGCGACGGCAAATAGCATTACCTTGGTTCTGTCCAGGTACGTGGCATTTGCATATTTTTCAAGTTTAGCGCAAGTTACGTGGGACACCCTGTATATAGCGCCGCGCGTCGCCGCGCTGCCAGTCGGGGCGCTGTTTTCGCCGAGTTCTGTCGTGCGCTCCGATGGATGAGCCTTCGATTTCGACTTCTCAGTCAGTAGCTGCGCCCGGCTGCTTTGGACGTCCACGCAAGTACGCGAACGAGGCCGAGGCGTCATCGGAGAGACGTCGCAATGCGATGTCCCTTGACTTTATTTGTGTTGATTGGACTTTTATCCTACGTCTTGTGAAAAGCAATAAAGAATTGACATCGCAAATTGTAATCTGTTTGACAATAATTTCGCAAAAAATTTATAATCAATGTTAGAAAGTGTAACTTCGAGCGTTTCGCTGTCCGTGTATTCTGGAATAAACAGTGTGTGGCTTCTTGTGAATGGTTGAGAAAGGGTTTCCAAATCAATACTAGCTCTTAAAATCTCGAGTAGTCCAGATCAAAGTAGAGATTTAAGGATATTATAAAACACGGGCCTGGAATGTTCCCGGAACCTAGCGTTTTCGACATAGGTAACCGGTCGAAGACGCTCTATCTCTTGTTGAGTGAATTGATCAGTCATCGAATGGCGCGAAATGGAACTCCCTCAAACTCACTGACAAAATATATTTTTCGTTAAAAACGACTCGGATTCAACTCACCGGAATCCTACATAGCCGGGCTCACTCGGACTCAAACTCATGGGTCAGACTGTGTCTGAGTGAGTCTGAGTGAGTCGACTCATACGTTGCCGACCTATGGTAATGACAGCATACTCTTCTTCAGTTAAAGGGGTCACAAGGGGAAACAAAGCGCGCTACAAGATGATCATTTTGAGTATCAGAAAGGGTGTTAAATAATGTCTTGTAGCAGGCGTCAAATACGGATATTTTATTTGTATTAGATACTAAAGACCATTTCAAAAAATACCTGGCATTATTTTGTTTGTTGCATTGAGTAAAGCTTGGCATGCGAGTTCCTCCGAATGCAAAGCATGATTATTACACGAACGAACAGGGGCGCCTCTGTAGCGCATTGCGTCATGCTTCTAGAGTTGACATGTTGCATTTGTAATTCCGCCCATACTAGTAGTTTCGCGAGGCGCCTCAGATTCTAAATAATAAAGATTATGAAGACGATTGGAACGATATTGAAATTTTATATTCCACGACCTCATGGATTTAATTTCGATAGAAATTGCACGTCCTTCTTGTTTGAAAAGCTACCCGCCGGGGTGGCTCAGTCAGCTAAGGCGTTGCGCTACTGAGCACGAGGTCGCGGGATCTAATCCCGGCCCCGGCGGCCGCATTTCGATGGAGGCGAAATGCAAAAACGCCCGTGCGCTTGCGTTGTAGTGCACGTTAAAGAACCCCAGTTGGTCAAAATTAATCCGGAGCCCTCCACTACTGCGTGCCTCATAATCAGAACTGGTTTTGGCACGTAAAACCCCAGAAAGAAGAAGATGTTTGAAAAGCTCCCAAAGAGGCAAATAAAGGCATATGAACAGACAAAGAAGTTTTGAGTGTCATGCACTCACGTGTAGTAAACTCCCGAATCTTACAAGTGATGAGTTAAGTTTCCATAATTCCCAGTTTGATCTGAAATTCAAACAAGTGTAATTGCCATTCTGCGCTATAACAATGCCGGTACCTGAGAAAGAAAGAAAATTATTTTACAAGGTAGTCCACGGGAGAGAAGTGCCGATTAAGAATAAATGCCATGAAGGCGTGAGCGCCTGCTACCATAGGAATGGTTACTAGATGTCGATGTCAATAAGCATCACACATTCATCTATACGAGAGAGCACTTCTGCACTCCTATTTTTACTGCTAGGCCACTCTGATCACACACGGTCATTCGGATCGCACACACAATTGGAATTGCCCATGAAGACAACGTTTCGGTCACATTCCCTCGTAACTAGCCATACTGTCAAAGAAATTATTAGGCCGGGGTGCATCATCAAAAAACATGTATTAATTAGGCGCCATGGCACATCATGCAACATAAAATCACGCTATTTAATCCACCCCTCGTTTTCAACATTGCAAGCTACAGCGGAATAAGGTACATTCGTCCTTTCACACAAAGAGAGGCCCGCCGAAAGGCCCATGGTGTGCGACACAAATACCCTATGGTGACAGCGAAAGAGCCTCAAAGCCGTCTCAGTCTCCTCATCACTGTCAATCTTCGTTTTCTGAACTGCTACGAAGTCAAATGGCCTGTTGAACCGAGCCGACGGAACTACCCCTGTTCCTGCGGGAACCTGATCACGTATGTGTTACGCGTTGCAAAAATAAGTTGCCGGGACAACGCCATGGTGACTACGCATCGTTTTGCCTCAGGGCTACATATGGCAAACTGGCGGGGAAGCAGCGGGTGAATCATCCCCCTCACCAACGCCAGGCCTCCCGTTGGTCGTCTCCACTTCCCAGTATGATTCTATGTTCTCCGTCGATGTGACTGTCTATAGGGCGGCTAGCTTGTTGAGTGGCTTACCTCATTCGTCTCAGAGTTTCATGATGCACGTCGCTTATAGTTACCGTATATCGGCGTAGACACGTCCATCTGAAGTGAGTATTTGTCACATTTAGGAGGCTCTTTGTCTCCACATGCTTCCACATGAGCATTCTGGCTGAGGTCCTCCTGATGACCCTTTCTTGACACATGTATGCAGGAGACGCCCGCTTCTCACGGCCTGCCCTTTCGTCAGACGTCACTGCGACATCACGCTCGATATCCAATACCTTGTCTACAGCATTATACACAGACACCACAGCACCTGACAAGTCACCTGTTGCGTGGAGGCCCACTGCGGTATCCATATTATGTTCGTGCAAAGCATTATCGGGTAGTCTCATGCGATGCCGCATTTTATCGTCGCTCGTCGTCGCACATTCTTCCGCCGAGTGTCCAAATTGGCGACAACCCTCACAGCGTAGCGTCCGGCAGTGTCGACGAATGTGTTGGACTCTGTTGCACTGTATAGACATAACGGTGTCCTGCCAGGGCCGAGTACTCGACGCTAAGCCACAAACTTTCAGAAGGCATGTGACGTCGCTGACACAGGCTACATCAGCAAGTGACAGTAGGAGGTTGCGATTAAGATTGTGCATTTGTGCCGTAAGTGAAACTCACCACATTTCTGCAAATATTGACTTTATCTTCGCGGACGTCTCAAGCGCTTCCCGTAGGTAAATACATTCCATGTATTCGGGGTATCATAGAACCTTCAGCTTAACTTCCGTATGCAAGGGGTCTATCACAACACAGCGTCGGCCTCGTGTTCAACATTAAAAGCTGGAGGTCTAGCAAGCAACGATCCATACCTGTTACATTTGAAATTGTCCAATCGAGCTTATCTCTCCGATTTTTTTTTACATTCCTTGGGGCACCTCTAATGTCTGCATGAAAAAAAAAATTAAAAAAAATGAGTTGGCGAGGAGTTTGCCCGTTGGAAAACCGGGCAGGATGTCGCGGCAATGATTACTGCCTGCAGGCAGTAATCATTGCCTCGGCGTGCAGGTGACTCATCTATTGTGGTGGCGAACATAAAAAAAAAACGCGACCGTTTAGTACAGTGCGTGCGCCTTTCTCCCCATTAATAACAGACGTGCGCATATATACTTCTCTCGTGCCAACGCCAGCTAGCGCTTACAGCTTATTATTGGCGTGTGTGTCATGTTGCGTAGCAAAACTTTGCTTAAAAAGCGAAAGCACCTGCGCGCACGCCAGTTTTCATTCGGGTCGACCCGCTATCCGCAGTTCTATCTGTGTAGCTTGCGCCTTGAGACGTCATGTGACACTGCACAGTGTTGGGGATCGACCACTTATCCATGCATTACATTCGAGATAGACCCACAACACGACGAAATTGGTCTTAACGCTCCTTCGGGGGAGTGAACTAAATCAGTCATCATGACATCGACGTCGCAGCCCGCTGTCGTCGCACGTACGTTCGCGTCACACACACACACACACACACACACACTTGCTCGCATTACACGAATATGCTCATCCGTCAATCGTACCTCTTTGCAGAACCCCAAGCGATGCTGGGTGGTCAGATACCTGCAAAATACTTCGCATAACAATTATTCCACAGTTTGTTCAGATCTGCATTTTTTTACTTTCATGTTATTTGACACTGTAAATACTTTCCTGTGGCAGCGCACCATGATATGGGTACAATAACGTATTCGAAACATCTGTACACCGTGCTACTCAGACGGCTTGCAAAATTTGCAAATAAAAATAAACACGTGACGAAAGCCAGCCCAGCGCTGTCTTTCCACTGGTAAGGTATGCAAAGTTTTAATGATTGCGTCCACCAGTAGACAAAATTCTAAGAAAAACAGCATATCGAAAATGTTTTTGCTTAGGAAAGGTGATTTGTTAATTGCAACGCTCCATTGTTTACAACCAGCTAGTCATACCCTGGCGTGGCCTCTTGCGGCATAACGCAATCAGTTCAAAGGTGGCCGCCCGAGCAAAAGCTGACTCAGAAATCTGAAGACAGACGTTTATCAAGTTTTATCTTACCGCGCACTATAGCTGTACACAACGCAAGCCGACTGTACGTAGAAGCACGCTATCTTACAAGTAGGCGAGCTTGAAAAGACTACTACGATAACCAACGGTCTGCCTTCTGGGAGTCAGTCTGCCTCCTCGAGCACTATAGGGCTCCTGTATAGTGTTATTTACAATGCTGGAGAGGTACATTTATTACCGGTGTATGTTATAGCAACGACGACAACGCTATACTTCTTGTCGCCACTTTCTAGGACAAATTTCAGCAAGAGTGCGCGTAATGCGGTCGTTACATTTGCAAAATGCTATCAGCGTAATCGCAAGGAACTCGACCTCACTGCAGTCGGTGCACATTACGGGTAGTTATGCTTTGCTTTTTATTTTTTCACCCCACGCGCCCAACGAAGCTGCCACTTGACCTACGAAGCCCTAAATGCACGCGATCTCCTTTGCCTCTGCCTGAAAACAGCACAATAATTGTACAGTGAAGCACTGAAAAAGAAGACCGTCACGTGGCTATATATAGGAGATGCAAATTCAGAAACTTCGATTTTCAGAATTTTCTCTTTTTTTTACCGTAACAGTATAATGACTCATTAAGCAACGCCATGTCCACCTTGCTACATAGAAGGGATGAATATGACGTGATCTCGTATACTTGGGAGCAGTTACAGAGTCCATGTGTCGTGAACACGCCGATTTCGTTAACCGCTTGAAAAACAATCTTATACTGTTCGACAAAGCAGAAAGAAAAATAGAAATGCCACATTGGTGACACAGAAATAGAAATAGCACGTGCTGGGAAATAAACAAGGTCAAGTCAAGCCCAAACAAGTAATATAGCCACAAACAGCCCCAATTGTAGCGATTTGAATACCACATCTCGCTTTCTACGTCGTACTTTAACGCGTATATAATAAAACACATAAAAGAGGCAAGCATAACAATGGCCAGCATCATCCACATCCATCCTATCCCGCGTACGTAGAGAAAAAAAAAAACGGCTGCCCCCTGCAAGAAAAGCAGGGGGCAGCCGTCCCTCCGGCCAAGTCCCTCCTTCTCACCCATTCTCCACGAGTACTCCCGGCGTATACGTGCCGATAAAGAAGGCACAATTTTGCACGCGCACAGCAGATTGCAGAGGGACGGAAGAGACGCACCGGCATCCATCGATAGTCACGCGACGACGACGGCGAACCCAGCGGTGCCGCACGGACGGAAACCAGGCCGCGCAGCTGTGGCGGCAGCAACGCGCATTGCGACAGGGCGCCGCATTTTTTTTGCGCCCGCCCGTGCGTAGAGAGCAGCTCCGGCGTCAGGGACGGGAACCTGCAGCAGCATGGCAGCGGCGCACGTGCTCGACTACGTGCTCTACGCTTTCCTGATGGCGTTGGGCGTGGCCCAGGGCCTGTACGTCTCGTGCCGCAAGCGCCGTGGTCACGACGTGAGCCGCGAGGCCTTCCTGGGCGACCGGAGCCTGGGCGTGCTGCCGCTGGCCGTGTCGGTGCTGGTCTCGACCGCCTCGCCGCTGGGGCTGGTGGCCCTGACGGCGCACTTCTACGCCTACGGTCTGCACCTCGCCTGGAACGTGCTCATCACCGTGTCGGCGGTGCCGCTGGTCGTGTACTGCGTCGTGCCCGTCTTCTACAGGCTCGGCGTCACCTCCATCTTCGAGGCAAGCCCCGAAAAGCGCGCGGTGCGCGCGCCCAGGAACGTTGGTGCGCCTATAGGATAACCCTAAGCGTGATTACGTTTGCGTCTCTCTGTCTTCTCAAAATGCACAGCGCGAAATGGCGCATACGGGCGAAAGAAACGGAGGAGAGTATGGGACAATCGCGCGCGTGTATCTATCAACGCGCGTGCAGGTTTAGAGTTGCAGTGTTTGTCCTGCTTGATTCTTGGCGTCTCTCTTCGCGCACGCTGTTTCAGGCTATATAGGATGACGTTTCTAAATAGCGTGCCCTCCCGCGGTTACGCACGCCTTACGCAGCAATCTACGCGCGAAGCCTCAAAGCCCGTCATTTGGAACGTTTCTCCTTGCCTTGTTTCGCACGTGTCTCCAAAACAAACGCCATCGCGACTGGCAACGTGCCCCGGCTTTATCATCATCATCATCATCTCTATGTTGGCCACACCACCGTGTGATAAAGCTAATGACCGCTCCCTGATGCGCGTCACGATTTCTTTGTGCAACTGCACCACCCAACGCCAGCCTTGCTCCTTCGAACAACTGCCACCGCGAGCTTCGCTCAGGCTTGAAAGCTGCTTGAAAACTGGCGCCACATTAGCAGCTGCGCCGCCTGCTGACGCTAAGATAAACTAAGTCTCGCGTGTCGTGATCCTGGGCGCGGTTAGGGCGGTTGTCATTTCAGAAGCTGCAGCTTCATTTCTGAAAATCGTTCTGATCTACTGTAATCGTACAGATAGTTCTGTTCATTCTACGATCGTGCCCCCAGTCTGGTTCATGCGTATTACCACGCCTGCATGCGTATTCGGACCATGTGAATATGGGCATTACGTGCAAAAGAAAGCAACGAGAGGAAAGGCTGGATGGTCCACCACACGGTTCGCGGCCCCACATGAGGTCATAGCAGCGTGAACTAAAACATATACACAAAGAAAGAGACGCACGGGGACAAGCTCAAACCTCCGCACTTGTCCACACGTGTCTCTTTCCTTGTGTATATCTTTTAATTTGCGCTGCTATGACCTCATGATGCAAAACCAACTGGCCCAGTCTTTCCCCTTACTGGCTACCCTACATTGGGGGAAAGGGAAAGGGAGAATATAAACAGGAAGAAAGACCCTACAAATATTCCTCTGCGCTCTTACTTGAGTAGAAATAGTACTGCTGCTAATTGTCGAAACAACATAATAACAAAGTACTACTGAAATGTCACTAAGATAAAACTGCAGAATTTACAGGAAAAATAATCAGTAATACTGATAAATCAATTTGCCTGCAAGCTCTAATGCAGGTCATTTCTTTATTTTCCAGTGTTTTGCCTGTTTGAAAGGCCTCCTGTTGTTTCACTACGTCTTATTTCTCTTTTAACGGTGTTTGTCTTTGCAAACATGCTACGAGGTTTCCTCGAGAATGTATGTCACTATGTGGCCTAACACTTTTCTTCTGCGGTGTCCTCCTTTGACGTACAGGAGAGTGGATAACGTTTTGTTGTTCATTATGCCTTGAAGAGGAAGAAATGTCCATTACCATATCATCATTCGAAGCTATAATGTGCGGTTCCCACTTTTATAGTGAAGCTCCGCTGAAGAAAAATATAAAGTCAAGTTAGGTGGCTAGATTATGCCCCTGTAATAGCAAACAAGCAACTTCTTCTGAAGGCGGAAGTTTGAGATGTCAGAGAACGAAGTACAGAAGAAAAAAACAAACCAAAATGTAGGAGGGGGGGGGGGGCAGTAGGTGACATCACAGATGTTGTTGGCACTTGGCCAAGACTATTTGTTTGTTCACTCTTACGCCGAGATGAATCGCATTCGAAAAAAAAAAACACGACAGCTTTTGTAAACTTGTCGCGTGCACAATATAACTGGTTACTGCAAGCAATAACAAAGTTTCTCACGACACAAAGACTGCACTCCGGGTGCAATATCATTCTTACAACGATAAGCACAAGAGCCCCATTATCATTTGTTCACGCTAAACGTTTGCTCTTAACGCCTTGGTTATAAAACGTTGTAAGACTTCGGATGACTAGATATAGTCAGAGGAGCAGATACGCCACGAATCAAGGGTAAAATCTTTTTTATGAGTTCTTACACTGCAACCTAAGTGAAGCTAAAAAAATTCAGACTTCCACCTAATCGCATTGCAAGTGACTGAATCCTTGTAATTAGCTACACTTATTTATACCTTGACGACTGATCCATTGTTTTATTTTTTTTCCGTCTAGCTGTAGCGATGGTGGTAAGTCGAGTAGTCTCTCCATAAGTGAATTGCTAGTTACAATGTCAAAGCGCATGGCCCTTGCGCCAATAACATCCAATAATCATCATCATCAATGTCAAAGTACAATCTTCAGCAAGCAAATTGTTAAATTGTGATGGAACTTAAAGCACGTGAACTTGATGACAAGCAGCGCAGCTAGCAGAGATGTGTGTCCCTCGAAGCCAATAACGATCAAACTATACGGAAAAGCCTATAGTGGGAGCGTGCATGTGCAATCACGCCAGCGCAATGCGACCAATGTTGCCATTTTAGCCATTTTGTAGCTAGATTTAGCTAACTTTTTATGTCTATTAAGCTACAAATCTTTTTATTTTTTGTTTGCGAGCACCAGCCTAAATTGGTCTGCTTTTACCCTCACTGCTTCTAGGTTGGCCTGTTTCCTCTTGACTAATTTCACTCTTTCTCTCTTCAAATTCAGAGAAATCCTCGACCTCACTAACCTATGGTCACTGCACTTTACCTTACCTAACACTTCTACATTCTGCACTATGCTTGGATCCGGTAGAGAGTATGAAATCTATTTCATTCCTTGTTTCTCCAGTAGGGCTTTTCCAGGTCCACTTCCTGTTGCTATGATTCCTCAAGAAGGTATTCATTATTCGGAGCCTATTCCTTTCCGCGAATTCTACCAACATCTCTCCTCTTTCATTCCTAGAATCTTTGCCGTCGTTGCCAATTGCTTGCTCACCCACCTGCTTTTTTCCCCACTTTTGCATTGAAGTCGCCCATGACTACAGTATACTGAGTTTGCACCTTTCTCATTGCTAATTCAACATCTTCATACAACTGTTCTATTTCTTCATCATCGTGACTGGAGGTTGGGGCGTAGGCTTGTACTACCTTCATTTTGTACCTCTTATTCAGCTTTATTACGACGACTGTGACCCTCTCATAAATGCTGTAGAAATCATGAATGTTGACCGCTATGTTGTTATGGACTAGAAGTCCTATCCCGGATTCTCTCTTATCTGGAAGACCTCTGTAGCAGAGGCTGTGGCCGTTAGTCAGCACTGTGTAAGCCTCACCAGTTCTTCTAACCTCACTAAGGCCAATAATATCCCAGGCAATGCCTGATAGTTCCTCAAATAGTCCTGCTAAGCTCGCCTCACTCGACAGGGTGCGCGTGTTGAACGTTGCCTCGTTCAGTTCCCATTGGCGACCTATCCAGACTCAGAGATTCTTAGCACCCTCTGCCACGTCGCAGGTCTGACCGCCGCCTTGGTCAGGCGCTCCGCAGCCACTGGGGACTGAGGGCCATGGGTTAATTGTCGGAGTCATAGGGAGGTAGTGGCCGAATACTGCACGAGGGAAGTCAATTCCGGTTCTGGGCTTAGTGGGCCTGCCTAGTTTGGTTGCAACTGAACTAGTATAGCCCCAATAGCTCTCGGCAATATATATATATATATATATATATATATATATTGCCGGTGTCAGGCACCACTCTATGCCTGAAAATGTAGTGGACTTGAGTAGGATTCCAACTTACGACCTTCAGATTTGGAGTCGGGTGTTCTACCTCTGCTCCACGACCTAACCGAAGAGTTGGCGACATTGTAGCGACTTCGAGGTTACAAATGTTGCTGCAAAAGTGCCTTTCTGTAATGCATTTTATTTTTCCAGAGCTCCGTATAGGCGGCCCAACCAAACTGACAGCATCTGTGATTACGACGGCGCACCGGCGGCCTCCACTTAAGCAGGCCGTACGCTGCGCTTCATTGCACCGAAAGAAACAGACTTCTCATTGCGCTCACAAAATGTACACTCGTGAGCAAAAGTACGCTGACCACAGATTCGCCGAAAGAACTTAATTTATTCGTCATTTAGATGCACAAACTAAAATTGACGAGTGTACTAAAAATTTTGCAATGCCAAGTTTGAACAATTCTTTAATTTCAAGTTAAATTCACCGGCAGAGGAGAAAATTGGCTTTATCGCGCAAGCCCTGGTCCGTATACATTTACTCACGGGTGTACCTTTGTTTTAAATTCTCTATTACACCCATTTGAATGGGTCCTAAGAATGGGTCC